>NW_027526203.1:160421973-160879473 GCF_048455015.1 Haemaphysalis longicornis
TGAGAAGATAGCCATACGACATGGAATCAATTCGGTGGCAAGGCCAGTCGCCCACCACCGAGCCCAACAAGGGAACGTGGTTTTGAAGCACACGTTAACTGTACCTCGCCGCTATAACCCTATGCTCGGGATCTAGGTTGAAGCTTTCGCACAGGGTTAACCCTCGCCGCCTGGAGAAAAACGGAGAAATAAGGAAGAGAGAAGATGACAGGACCGGGTTAGGAAAGACAACAGGAAAGCAAAAGAATGAAGAAGAGGACAGGAAAAGGCGACTGGCTGATTCCCCCCAGCTCGGGTCAGACTGGGGGCACCGTCTACAGGAAGCGGGGGCCGAAGTGGTGTGTTGCCTCTGCCAGGGGGCCATGAAGGTCCAAAACAACCCTGGCTTTGGCTCAACCACCAGGATGCCCTTTTCCCCGGACACGGCAAAGCCACGCACAGCCGAGGGCGTGGGTGGGTCCAACCCACATGGGCTCGGGGTCCGCGGTGTCGCCACTACCGTCACCTTGAAACGCAAGGCGCCCCTGCGGGCGAAACAAAACAAAAAATCCTTTACCCCGACGTACCAAGGTAACCTCGTCAAACGAGTAACCCAAGCAGCAGAGGCCTATTGCGAATGATTGGAAATCCCATGGGTTCCCATTGGCTTCCGAGCTATCGGCCACTCATCGGAAATCGGCTAAAAGATTTATTAAGCGCCAAGCAAACGGCGACCGGAGGTAACGTCACATAGAAAACCCATCAGAGGCCGAGCTTTAGCAGACGGATAAAAGCTTTTTTGCCACGCGCTTGCGGTGAGCCTGGCGTGTGAAAACGCGACGGTTAGAGTGGTGAACAGGCAACAACGCAGCAAAAAGTAGTTACCTAAACAGCCACAGCACCTTGCCACGAAACAAAGCGTACTCGAACTAAAGTACAGCGTTTTCAAAATAGCGTGCGAGATTGTGTTACACGTTCTCTAGGAATGGGTCATTTGTGTCCTAACGCAACGGTGTCCGTCGGACTACTTGAGCGTTGTGCCTTTGGGCGTTGTTTTTCTCCGCGGCTGGGCTGGTAGACGGACGCGCCGTTCCGACGTCTGCGTCTCTTTTGTGGCATTGAAACCGCCGTAGTACTCCTGTACGTGTCTGTGAGATGCGTTTTGGTGTCGGTGGCTGTTTTTGAAGTATACCTGACTGGTAACGTCGTTTGCCTGCCGAGGCCGGCCGCTGAAAACGTGAGCCACCATTTCATTTTTCCTTGCTCGGTACGCGAGAGTTTGCGCTCGTTCCCGCCGAAACTTCAGCTGTCGTTTATAGCAACGTGAGTGCTGCTTAGCGTTGGTTCTTGCGAAGAATTGACTGGTCACATACGTCCTTCCATTTGTGTGACGCAAGTTCTAGCCATCCTCTTTCCAGCTTTGTAATTTCCGAACAAGCGGCCATGCTCCCACTGCAGGTTCACGACGTTCAGCATGCGTTGAAGAGTTACGGATGTATTAAGAGTTCAGCAGTATAAGAGTTACGGATGTATTAAGCTACACCGGCGTAAAGCTACAGGTTTTTATGTACTCTCCACGCCCCCAACCTGCTCCTTTTAGCAAATCACTGGGTTGTGTGCAAGCAATATTAAATCTAACTCTGGCACATGTGCACTGCAATTCAGCCAAGCTTCGTGTTGGGCTAGTGGGTATGAGTGAAGGCTGCACGGAGAGCACTCAAATTTACGAGAGACAAACACTCACTCACAAAGAAGGAAACAGGAAGATACATACACAGCCTGGGAACTGAATTTTAATCACACGAGTGATAGAATGTATACGTGGAAAGGCACTCGCATTTCATCACACGCTTTTCGTGCGAAAGCTAAGGGACGAAATGTAAAAAAATGCACGAAGTGCACATCTTTTTCATTATCTCACATCAGCGCGCGCAAAGCAGCCCTGTAATGAACAAACGTTCCATTTCGTGAAACTTTTTTCTGTTTCCGAAGTTACTGATCCAGCTCCCTTATCGCAGCCGTGGTGTTCACTGAGAGAAAGAGGGAGCTCTGGGAAGCGTTAGAACACTGACAGCTCCTTCCAGCGCTTTCGTTTAAGGACTTCCATTTACATAAAAAGGTGCACTTTATTTTGTGCCACTGCGCAGGGCACCTGGCGCATTCCTTCAAGGGGAAGGTATGGGAGACAGCGCGGACCCGAGCTCTCATACATAAGCTGTAACCAACTGTTCTCATGTCTTGAGACGTGGAGGGTAGAAGCCTCCTGGTCAATCTCTGGTCAAGCTCCGGCCGATGGGCTCCGTGTCTATGTACCAGGGCCGATCAGAGATACCTCAAAATGTATTCTGGAATACAGATATCGCGATACATGCGCTGGGCGTCAAATACATATACTAAGATGCATGTAAATTAGACGTAACGGGATATTTCTGAGATACTTGCGCAATTTGCAAAAAAAATTATTCTGGAATACAGATACAAGATACAGATACAGATACTGAAATACTTCTTTTATTTCGGCGACGTCAGGTTCTAAAAGACATTTACAGTACTAACACAGATACAAACTATGTATACATACATGACAGGGTATAATTGACGTGCAGGTACTTGCAAGAAGTTGTGAACAAATCAAAGAAAAGAACAGCAAGTAAAAGTAAATTCAAAAACAAAGGAAAATGAAATAACGAAAAGACTAATAATACACAATCATCAAAAGTTTACACAATCATGCGGCAGAGGTATTTAAAATAAATTGATAATACATCTTGGTTTTTATGTTTAACTAGGTCATTTACCATAATAAGTCGAAATTTCAGCGGTTGGTTCGTAAGTTAGTTACACTTAAGCAAAAGCAGCTTCTCAAACAAGCTGTCTTCTAGACAACGTCGATTGGGTCTGAGCACGAGGCTCGCAAACGAGAAATGTCTCTCAACCGGTGCAGAAGAACACAAGTTTGTGTTGTAATGAACGAACACAGACTTAATGGCTGGGAAGTCCTGCAGCATAGCGAAATCCTTCCTCGGGTCGTCAGGGTACCGAAAAACTTCCGCTAGAACATGCGTCTGCTCTGACCGTCCTGATGTCGGGAAGTCTTCATCTTCAAAGGCGTAGAAGCCGTGGTTTATCGCAGCTGATGTAAGTGTTCTTATGGTCAGGTCCATGAGCTTCTGCTGCTCGCAAGAGGAAGCTTTCGAAGTCTGAAGCTCTCGGAACTTCGTTTGGGGCCCACCGCATTTTGAAGTATGGGTGCGAGCACGATGTAATTATTGCCTCTTCATTTTCCATCCTTAAGGGGCCAGAGAACCGCTTCTGCAAGCCCGAAAGGCAGCTGTCTAGTATCACTGATCCGTGTCGTACCTTTCCTTTCTGCGCAAGCAGCTTTTTTTCTACTGTGACGATGGTTGGCAGAAGCTCTCCGTTGTATCCGCTGCGGCTTTTCTGCAATACATCAATTGCTGCAAAATAGAATACAAAATATTTTGTCAATTTGTAAGCTATTTCCTACGCTTGGTGAGCGCAAACAAATGTCCCTAGAAATATACGAGCAAAAGTACTTCACCTGTGGCAATCGGGTAGAGTACACCCCGATACTCGTCCAGGAAGTCGAACTCTGTGTCTCTGAATTGTGGGAGGTCGAGCTTTTCCGAGAGTGTCTTCAGTTTCTCTTTATCGGTGAGCAGGACATCCAGGGCACGGTAGAGAGAGCTCCAACGCGTGACGCACGGTGTTGACAGCTGCCTTCCAAGAACTGATGCCACCACCTCTGCAGACTTTGGCCGATTCGATGAGCCCCAATACAGAGCGCATTTCGCCATTGCGGTGTCGTGGAGACGACTGCACACGGGACTGATGGCGAGTGCCTTCTTGACATCTGCGGTTGCCACAAGGCTCAATGTATGGAATGCGCACCTCAGGTGATGAGGAAGCGATGGCCCGGGAAGTTCATGGCGGAAGGCGACGGTCCTCTTCGGAATCTGAACAATCAAAGAATATGAAAATACGCCCGAAATATCTGCGAAGAAAATAGCTTAGGGACAAGATACTATTCTTTCGATGACACGCAGGCATACCGTCAGTTGCGGCGTCAATTGCGAATTCTTTGAAAGCTTTCACAAAATTTATCCCGTTGTCGGTCACGGTGCCTACAATTTTGCTCGTTTCAAGGTTGAAGACTGCATAGACATCCAACAGCAAGTCAGCTACACGGTCGTATGAATGCTTTCCAATGAAGCGTTTTCACGCCAGAGCTGCAGATCTCTGTTCAATTGTGTCGAAGTCAATCTGCAAGTGGTAGATGAAAATTGAACACAAACATCAAATTCTGCGATCAGGCATACGGTCAATTAACCGTTTACAACTTGACCGTCATACATTTTGTGTACTATCGCAATACGCAAAAACGCCCGTGCGCCATTTCTTGCACCAAATAGCCTATAGAAATTAGTATATGACTTTACCCAGTGTGCTGTCACACCCATGAAGCTCTTCGTGGAAGTGGACCACAGGTCCGCCGTAGTGCACACGCTAGTCGCGTGTAGCAGTTTACGCTTAATGTCGCCTAGTTTCTGTTGAAATGCATCGTCTATTCTTCTTCTGAGCGTCCTACGAAACATCAGCGTGACTTCGGGGCATGTTCCTGAAAATAGGGAACATACGCCGTTAATCGCATCCATAAGAATAAAACGAAACCAGTTTGGGCAGAAAAAAAACTTGCCACTACCTTTCACAAACTGCTGAAACGCGTCCTCCTGAATAAATTGCAGCGGCAGCATGGATTTCACTATCAAGTTCTGCAGGAGGTCATCAAACTGCTTTTGTTCTACATTGTTGTTAGTTGCACTGAAAAAATTGTCCAGCCTTGGATGTTGCTGTAACAGGTTTGAACACTCGCTGTCGTTTGTTTTATTATGACTGGAAGTGTACTTACGGGGCCTCTTCAAATACTGTTCATAATCGGTTGCTCCGCCCGGATGTTTCCCTCTGGTAAATAAATGAAAAACGAAAAAAAACCGAATGTATACCGCTTACAAATATTAGCGAAAGAAACGCACAACACCGAAAATAGAAATGCACGAACCCGTTTAAAGTGAATGTGTCCGCTTACCTTCAGATGTATCTCGAAGTTTGACGTCGACGTCCTCGAACCCGAAAGTACTTTTCCGCAAAGCTTGCATTCTGCTTTGAGAGTTGAACCAGTTGACTCGTTTTCCAAGGGTTCAAAGAACGTGCCATCCAGGATAGACCGTGCCTCACGGCCTTCAGCGGCCGCCATCGTTCGCCACCGACGAAAGCAACGGTCAACACGCCAGTAATCCTCGTTTTCCACTGCCGGCCCTTAAATACACCATGTCGCCCGAGCCGCCCCAGTGCGTAAACACCAAATTAAGTGTCGACGAAATCTCTTGTACATCTAACACGCCCCTTCCTGGAAGTTCACGCCCATTCCGCAGTTCAACGGAACGAAGCATGCGCTTTCTTTAGAGGGATGGGGCGCGTGGCGAAGTGTGGCTATCGCTATCGCGCGAAACGCCGCACTCACTGACACCAAAATGAGCGGCGACGAAGCTCTTTGTAAGTACGCCCTCCGAATTTTTAATATAAAGGGAGCGTCGACCATTTGGTTAATCAGAGCTACAACCAACACATGTGCCTTGGGGTGGAAATTATCTACCCGGCTGCCTAATCGCCGCCGCGTCCGGAATGTCTAGGCTAACACTGCCGCCCACAGAAGGAAGCCAGGCGGTGTGGCGCCAACCTAAAAAAAAGCCGACTTCTTTTCAGACAAGACAATGAATGTAACGAGATACTTTTCGGCGCCGGAGTATCGCGATATATTCGATACACGGTAAAAGTATTTCACTACCGAGATACAAATACATTTTTCAAATGTATTTCGATACTGAAATACAGATACTCAAAAGTATCTCTGAGATACTATCGCGATATCCTAGTATCGCGATACTGCCCAGCCCTGCTATGTACCAGGAAGGGAGCTCGGGGACCTCACTGGCCATAACAGCAACGTCAGTGAAGACAGTTCCCCAGTACCCAGCTTTATAATAGGAAGTATGGTGCTTTAAAAAACCCGCCTGAACATGGTCGGCCTCCGAAAAGGGGCGCACGAAAGTATCATTTCTACACATTTCTGGTGCCATTTTTTCAAAACAGGACAACTACTCTCGCTTCCTTATGATCGAGACAGTTGACACAGCAAGACCTTTTGCCTCACAGTCCGTATTCCTGTTATCGAAACTCCCACAAAGCATTAAAGGTGAACAGTCACACGCTAAAAAGCTCAGGACAGGAGAAATCCTAGTCCAAGTAGTCAACTCCCAACAACAAGCCGCCAACCTCCTTGACCAAACGCGAATCCTGGTTCTAGATATCAGGGTCACACATTACCGGAGCCTGGACAGCTGTCATGGTGTGATCTCTGAGCCAGACCAGCTAAGCGAACCAGATGAACGACCTGCTTGCACGCCTCAGTCAGGAGGGTGTTACGGCTGTTGCGACGTTGTCAAACTACCGCTGACAACCAGTTGCTGCATACGGGAGGGCGTACCCGAGCCGAGCTCCGTCGCCTCCGCCATGCGTGTGGTAGCGTGGTGAAGCGAGCGGCCAGCCAATGTTGCTGCCTCGAAGACCAGAAGCTGAAGGCAAACTTAACTTGTTTACTGCATGACGCGAGATTAGCCGAGTCAGACAAGAACCATGCCCCAGCGGGCGAGGTTACAGTACAAGACTCGAGCAGAGTGACAGCATTGATTCACTGCTCACACAGGAATTAACTACAGCGCTTGGGGGGGGGGTCTTATTAATACCCAAAGCGCTAACGGTCAAACAAGCGTTCCCTCTAGATTGTGCACATGACACGAATGGTACAGACACACAAAACACTCTTTCCAGAGTTCGTGAGTGGCCGGTAGTAGTGGCGCATGCTGAGTCCGAGAGAGGGGAGTAAGGAGGTCTCTGCAGCGGCTTCCGCGTCCTTCGGACAAGTCTCTGCGTGTTGCGTCGGCCGCCACCGAAGTTTGAATCACGCCGGTAGCGAGGTGCCAGCGATCCGACTTTTCCCACAGTGCTGCGGCGTGTCTGGATCCGTCGGCTGCCGATGCAAGCACGAGTCATCGACAGAGGGGCGCCTACTCGAAAGGCGCACGTAGTGGAGGCTTCGCCACACAGCCGAGGAGCGCGGCAAAAAGCACTGCGGCGGACTAATTCGTAACAGCTTCTCCGCTGCGGGTCCGAGATCCCGATAGATGAGGGCCTTCAACCGTCGTCCGGAGGGATGCTTTCGAAGAGAAGTGCTCGGCAGTCGCTCGACTCCAGGGCTGGGCTGTACGACACCGCGTTGGAGCTTCACCGGGCCGTTCACTGGACGAATAGTGGCTCGCCAAGAACATCTCCGGCCTGGTCAGGCAAGCAACAGAACAACACAGAAAGACACAACCGCATCACCGGCAAGTGCGGAGACAAATCCGCACTGAAGCTTTACCAGGATTTTAGTTGCCATAAAATACGCTAATAACTAACTACTCTAGTTATGTTTTAGCCCAGCAGTACTTTAGACAAGCACAAAAACTTGAAAGGTGACATTTTGCGTGTTCGGAAATGTCCCCCACAAAAAGAAATGTAATCGTGAAGGGCGAAACCTGCTCCAGGAAAAACAATGAAATTGAGAAAGTCAGGAGTCCACAAGCCATTTCTCGAGCTGAGAGCTGCGATTTGAGCTCTCGTCATTGCAGTGAGCTTTCCCCTTTTGAATTGCACCTTAGGTGCGCCCGTTCTTTGAAAGCGACTGCGACCGGTCGAGAGGACATCGGTCTTATTACAAGACGTATCTCGAGCGTGCGGAGAAGACTGCCCGAATTTCCACCGCTCGAGCAAGGCGTGCGCATTCGTTCTCGGCTGCTCCGAGGTCCGCTGAGGCGAGAAGCAAAGTGTGCGTACGGCGCTGCCACACGGCAGGCGCGCACTGGAACTCTTGCGGCACATTTTTGTGACACCGCCGGTAAGTGAACACCGAAGGGTGTTTTTACAGTAGCTACGAACTGCCCGGTCTCTAAAGACGGCTCAACCCCAGGTGACACCGGAATGGCTACGTGATCGGCTGGCCGTTGCTCTACGTCAAGTATCTGAGTTGGAGGGGGAACGCTAGCGACTCGCTCAGTTGCGGCGTCGTCGTTAAGCTTGGCTGCACCATGAAAATCGTTCAGTGTTTCGACTGTCGGCTCTGCCCCAGCGTTGCTCGGTTCTGAACTCGCGTCCGGAGGAACACCTTTCGTTTCAACGGACTCGTGTTGCGTCCTATCGCTAGAGTTACGGTTTAGGCTTTCCCGCGGAACGTTGTTAGCTTGCGAACTGCGCACGTACGGGTCGGCAGCAGCCGTTTTCAAGGCCCCCCGTGAACCAGAGCCCTCCGAAAACGACGTTGACACATTTCCGCTCTCAGTAGGGGCCTTACACTCAGCGGACTTGCGCTGCCCTCCGTTGTGAGCCTCCGGAAATGCCCCATCTTTGCTATCTGTCTGAGTCTCGCCGTTCCTCTTACAGGTGGTGACCCTATCCTTACTTGAGCCCTTCGCAGCGAGGTCAGCTGATTGGTTGTGCGGAAGCGCTTCGAAAATGTGACCCTATTCGCATAACAGCTGATCGCACCTGTTCGAGAATAGGTACCTGCATTCTGGAAGAAGTTGTGGGGATACCGCGGCCTGCGTGACAAGTTCACCAAACTGGGCTCCGATGCTGACCTTAGCAATTGGCAGGCGCACGTTTCGTGCTGCTACGGCCTGCTTCACCCAAACACTCTGTCCCGTCAGCTGATCCGGTTCAACGTACGAAGGGTGATTCATGTCCACCGTCGCCGCGGAGTCGCGAAGAACTCGGCATGGTTCACCATTGACGACGAGCTGACGTACGTACGGCTCTAGAAACTGCCTGCTGTCCTCACTCTGGACAAGTATGTAAAAGACGAGTTTGCCCTTCTTGCGACTCGCAGCGAAATTCCCCGTCTCGCCGCAGTTGTAACACGCAGCCTGTTTGCGCGCTTCAAAAGCTTTCTTTTGGCGCTGCTCCTCGGCTTCCGCGCTCTTTTCGTCTTTGCGGCAAGTTTCACTACAGGAGAAAACGACTTTGGTAGCTCCACCGTCTTCCTGGCGAGCTCTGCCTTTTGGCCCTGACTTCTCAGGGCTTGGCCTGAACTCTTTTTGGCCGTCTTTCGGCCCCTGCGGACATCGACGAGCGACGACCTCGTCTGCTAGCTGAGCTGCATGGTCCACAGTATTTACCCCTGCCCTATCTTGCACCCAAAGGCTCAGGTTCTCTGCTGGACGGCGGTAAAACTGCTCGACACCGAAGCACTCAACTACCTTGTCGTGCTCTCCGAAAGCCTTTGCCTGTTTGAGCCCCTCTTCCATGTTAGGCCTCAGTTATAGGCAAAATCCGATTACGACTCGACCTTAGCTTTCTCGGCTTCACGGAACTTCTGGCGAAACGCCTCTGTCGACAGCCTGTATTTGCGCAGGGGGCTCGATTCTAATTTCTCGTAGTCCTCCGCCTCCGCCTTTGGCAGGCGGGCCATCACGTCTGATGCCTCACCCGGCAGAAGCGTAAGCAGCTTTTGCAGCCCTGTGTCTCGGCTAAACGGGGCCCTCTCGCACGTACGCTAGAAATGGACCAAAAAAGACCATTGTCTTCTCCTACCTTGTAGGGTCGCATTAGGTCACTCATTCGCAACGTAGGTCGCTGAGTCACCGCAGACTGCACGCTGCTGCCACTCTGACGCCTAGGTCGAGACGCCTCGACGTCTAGACGCTTCATTTCCAGCTCATGCTGTCGCTCGAGTTCAGCCGGTAGTCCAGGTACATATACTGGATGGCTGGATTGATCGTTTCGCTTGCTCTGGAGGGCGCTCACGGACAGCCGTGCCGGCTCCCCATCGATGGCGAGACTGAGAGTCCAAGCGCTGCCGAAGCAGCCCCTAAACGCACGCCATACATAAGGTTGGCTTGCACTGAAGCGTACCCACAGACGACCCAGCCGGCTCTGAGTGATCAAGCGCAGGCTATGCAGCCAATTCACCCTCGCCTAGTCACGTGGTACCGCAGCTTCGAGGCTCCAAGCCAGCGAAGCGATAAAAAGGAAAGGCGGAGCTTGCTTCCCGGCTGCTGAAGGACCCTTGCGACCTGATGAAGGACCTTGAAAGATGTTGCGGAGCAGGGCTTTCGCTCTAAAAATGCTAAAATGGCCGCGTATCTGTTTGATATACTGCAAATCGTGTGAAAAGACGAGTTTCAGCCACCCCTGCCGTGCAACTATCCCTTCTTTTTTGCCCCCTCTTAACCCACACGCTCTTCCCTCCTTCCTCCCTACAACTCACGTGATCATTACAATGGTGTGTTTCTATGTGCGGAGAACTTTGGGGGCCCCGCTTGTAGTCGTAGCTCGTCCGCGGTCACGGTAACTATCCACTGAAGTCACGTGGCGTCGCGAACTCAGTCACGCGGCGACAAGCACCCAAACAAAGGCTTCGAAAAGATACCCGCTAGTCCCTTGATTTAGCCTCGGGGCCAAAAGTTGAGACGGTACTCGAACAAGAGGATTATATAGGCAGAACCATTCGAAACTCCTGGAACCACTGGCAGTGGCCATACATGCGACAAGGTTTAGCGGAAAGAAAACTGCAGGTACATTTGCGGAAAAATTTATGTACTTAACCGGCAGTCCCCGCGTTCATTTAGTTAGAAATGCTTGTTGGATTGGTTTTTACGGGAGTATGGGGGAAACAGTGCCCCCCCTTCTCCCCCCAAGAACGAGGCCTTCAAAACGGCGCAGAAAGGCTCCAGCATGTGCGAGATGAAAGCAATCACTCTAGGAACAGAACTCCCGCTTATGCTGTTCCAGGAAAAAGAAGAAACAAGAGATAAAAAAAAAGGATGCCACTTGTCCCAGGAGAAGGCGCGCGTGCACTGCTTAAGCGGGAAAATTGAATTGCAAGCATAAACCTCTGTTCAATTTATCAAGAGAGGAGTGAAGCAGGACGGCGTGAGGGATAGCAGCAAAGAGTGGAAAACAGCGCCCCAGCACCTCTGGCGAATCACTGCTCCGCACTTGTCGGCTCTCACGTTGAGTGCAACTGCTTTAACTTTTTCATTCAATTCTCTGCATTGACATATCTCTCAGAAACTTGCGTTCTGCGTTCTGATGTCTCGCGCGCAACTGCTGGACTAGCCCGCGTCCTTTTGGTGCATTTTTTACCTGTTTACTTTGAACCAATGAAATTTGTATTTATAATTTGAAAATGCTGGTACCTACCGCTTTTGGTATTATAAGAAAGCCTAGCGTCTTTAAAATCTATTGTGCCTTTCCACTCTGTCAAGCACGACGACCAGCGAAGCTGTGGTTCGTAATGTTCGCTAGTTCATATAGTTCAGGCAAAACAACTGTTACAGTCATTTTCGGTAAGAATACTCCCTCCGTAGATTGATATTTATTGAAATCAGACAGTAATTATGTGACGTATACAAATTCACTGTGAACCAATTATGACAAGTAAATAAAACTCGGCGTAATGGTAGAGTCGTCTTAGAGGATAATTGTCGTGTATTTTGTCTCGGGATGCTTTCGATAACACCAGAGTGAAAGCCGCTTCCTGTGACCATGCGTTAGTGGCCATGCTTCACTGTGCAACCGCTAATGTGGAAAAGCCAGCTTACAGATAGCGTGCCTACACCAATCCCCTGAAATACGACTTCACCTCTAAGCAGAGATGCATTTTTGTTAAGACATTTTCCAGGGACAGTATAAGGCATCCTATATCACAAACCCTATGAGCTTTTACGCACTTGTTTTTTTTTTTCTTTTTGCTAGCAGCACGATCCCTTGCGTACAGTCGCAAAGTTTGCGGCCTTTCTTCTTTTTTTTTTCAAATAGTCATCACCTGTTATGTATGACGTCGTATTGGTAGTTAGTGTAATCTGACAGTATGTTTATACACTGATTCATAACAATGAGACTGCTTATAACTATGCATTTCCGAATTTGGACCCACAACTAGCCTTTGGCTAAGGGTCCAAGCGCTGTTTGCAATTATTATGTACCTATGCTTGAAATAAACCAAGGATTGATTGATTGATTGATTGATTGATTGATCCTCATCATCAAAAAAAACCCCGTCTAGTCGCCACCGTATACATAAATGCATCACCAGGTGCTATAACATTGCTTTCCATTTTTGAAAGCAGCTATGGCCGATTATTTTTGTCATACGGAGCGCAAAGGCTGTGAAAACCCATTTGGAGGACTACCGCAGCACAGACGGCTGCTGCTTGCCTTTGTTTGCCTTTGAGATTTTTCAGCCGGTGTTCCAGCTGCATATACTGGATGGATTGACTGATCCTTTCGCTTGCGCTGGAGGGCACGCACGGACAGCCCAGCCGGCGCGCCATCGATGGCGAGGTTTAGAGACCAAGCGCCGGCGAAGCAGCCGCTAAACCCACGCCAGACATATATGGTTGGCTTCCACTGAAGCGTACCCACAGACGACCCAGCCGGCGCTGAGTGATCAAGCTCAGGCTATGCAGTCGTTTCACCCTCGCCTAGTCACGTGGTACCGCAGCTTCGAGGCTCCAAGCCAGCGAAGCGATAAAAAGGAAAGGCGGAGCTTGCTTCCCGGCAGCTGAAGGACCCTTGCGACGCGATGAAGGACCTTGAAAGATGTTGCGTAGCGCAGCTTTCGCTCTAAAAATGCCAAAATGGCCGGTTATCTGTTTGATATACTGCAAATCGTGTGAAAAGACAAGTTTCAGCCACTCCAGCCGTGCAACTACCCCTTCTTTCTCCCCCACCCAACCCTCGCGCTCGTCCACTCCCCTCTTCAACTCACATGATGATTACAATGGTGTGTTTGTTATGCGCGGAGCACTTTGGGGGCCCTAGTCATCGTAGTTCGCCGGCGGTCACGGCAACTAGCCATCGCAGTCACGCGGCGTCAAGCACCCGAACAGAGGCTCCGAATAGATACCCGCTTGTCCTTTGATTCAGCCTTGAAACGTTCATTTTGGTGTAGGATTTGTTTACAAAATTTAAGTCAGAACACCATGCTGTACGGAAAGCCCCAAATTTGTGAAAAAACTGCAGCCGCCAGACACCGGGCGTCATCCAAGCCATCTTTGCAATTTTTTTTCTCGCGAAGTACGCACGCTACAGGATAACGAATTGCACTGGGCTATTCCCTGGCTTGCGCACAATTCATAAAAATGTGACCGCAAACAGAAAATGCGCGTGTACACGCATGTTCGTTCTCTCGTAGAATTGGCGTGGGGTAGATGTCTCCGCCGCCCACCGAGAAAAGCAGAGCGCGAAGCGGAGGAGCGAAAGAGAAAAGCAGTGCGCGAAGCCGAAGAACGGGAGAGAAAAGCAGTGCGTGAGGCGGAGGAGCGAGAGAGAAGAGAGGCGCGAGAATTTAAGGAGCGCATGCAAAAGCTGAAGCTCGAATCTGAAGAGCGGTTGCGAAGGTATGAGTTGGAGCTGGAGCGGAGAAGGCAGACGCCCTTGCGCTCGGACACCCGCGAGCAGGAACAATGGGGCACAGACCCATCAAGTCGTATAGCGACCGCGAAGTTGAATGGTTCCGGCCAGTGTTCGGAAGTTGAACATTGCGATGAGAAAGTAAGCAGCCGTGACTCCCTACACGAGGCTAGCATTTCCGCCGGTGTCGGACGCGTGGAGACGGACATTGGGATGAGGAGCGACGAGGTAAGCGCGTCCGGTGATACCTTAGAGCGGTGTGACGAAGCGATGCTCGAACATGACGAGCAGCCTCGCGGGCGAAATTTCGGGATGGAGCTGCAGCGGATGAGAAAGAACCCTTCGAACAGGCCCAGTTATGCACTGACAGCAAAGTTGAATGGGGGAAACCCGTTTTTCAATTTGAAGCCGCGCGAGAACGAGATAAGCGGCCGTGGCTGCGCACGGGAAGCGAGCGGCTCAGCCGGGAACAGCAGCATGGAAAGGGAAGCGAGCACGCGGAGCATCCCAGCGAGCGCGTCCGGTATGGGAGCAGAGTCAAGGGGTAGCCTCGTTGTCGCGGGTGTAGAGCCGCCAGTTGCTTTTGCACCGGACACGGCGCTAATGCATGCTGAACTTGCTGGCACGGGCAGTACCCAAATTCTAATCGGTGGACCGGAGGAGACTGGAGTCGCGCAGGAAAGTCTTGGGGCCCGCCACGCTCCCAATTGCGCTCGAAAGTTGCACGAGAAAGCGAGCTCCATGTCGGGCGTTCAGGAGCTCGCCCAGAAGAGAAAGCAGATAGAAGACGAGAAAGCATGTGACGAGACGGAGCGGAAAAGAGACGGAGTTGACGATCGGGTTGAGGAAAAGCAGGAGTTAAAGGCGGATAAGGGAGCTGAGAAGGTAGACTGGATTGAACTTGTAGAAAATGGAAGAAGAAGTGAGAGAGAACGCGAGAAGACGGAGGATGAGGAGCTCAGAACGTTTGAAGAGGGTAGGAACGATACGGAGATGTCGCGTGGGTTTGGTAGTCCTGATAGTGAGAGTGTAACCGAGGAGGTTGATGGAGAACACCAAAACGCATGCGTGGAGACTGCGAAAGCAAGAATGAGAGCTCCCGAGGAGGTTGCGAAGGAGAGAGAAAAATCATGTGAGGAGGCAGCTACAGTTGAAACAGAGGAACGAGACGCAATCGGCGATCTCGCGAAACCGGTGTCTGAGATAGAGCTTCGTAGCTTTAGTGTTGGTTGCGGCCATTACCGAGATTTAGTCGGGAGCCGCGTGGATTGGTTGACGCACTAAGTTCTGCTACCTGGCAGTGTATCACAGGCCCTAGTTCTGAGTTGTGCCAGGATGAGTGCGTGCTAGGACAGCCGAAAAACTGTCTTTGTCAGGCCGCTGCTCAGAATGCACCTAGCGTGCACGAGCGGTTTTTGGTAATGACAGGTGCTTGTGAGGTTGTTGTTGTGGGGCAGTCTGTGCGTAGGGGAAAGAATGATCCCGAGAAGGTCGTCGCGTTCGCGGGCCGCCATAACGCTCCAGCATCAACCCTTCGCTCACGCTGCCAGCGCGCAGCATTGCCTTACGTTGGGGCATTGGAGAGGCATGGCCACTTGGCCTAAGGGGCAGGGAGCGAAGCCGCATTTTGCGATTCCACTCCGTCTTCCCCGAAGTTGTGTTCGCCTCATGGGGCTAAATTGTCGAGACTTGCGTTGACACTGCAACGCTACGCGGTCTGGATCATCTGCAGAGGGGGCTGGAAGTACGCGAATGCACTCCCCTGCTTTCAGATTGTTGCTTGGGGGGGCTAGTATTGAATTGCCCCCGAGCCTTAACACCACCACGACGGACGTGAACGTTCCCGTTCACCCGTCCTTTTTCGTTGGTGGTGTGTGTGTGTGTGTGTGCCGTGGTTGTGCGCGACGAGATGCCTTGGGTACTCGATCCGTGCACCGAATTGACCGATCGGCACACCGAACCGAACTTTCTGTGCACCGCAAGTGAGCGAAAGCACAGCCGAACACTCTTGAAGGAACGTTATCATGCTACGCCGTCAAGGAGGACATTTGCGCGCGTGCGCATAGTGGCTGCAAACGTTCTTAACGCTTTATTTTTGTTGACTGCAAAATTGCCCGTGTTCTTTGCCAGTCCCTATTCCTTTTGTTCTTGGTGTCGAGTGCCGGAATGATTCTGCGTGTTTGCAGTTATAGCGCGCATCAGTGTTATATATAGGTTGAGTTGTCTCGTTGTTCGTGCCGTTTACGTGCTCCGGAGACACTACCCAATTTATTTTTACCCGAACTTAGTGTTTTTAGAATTTTTTTTGTGTGTGTTTCCGGTTTGCTAGAGTATTCCGTCCCTGTTGAACGGCTAGTGAATAGGTTGTGTTTGTAGTTTAGGTGAGAGAGAGTTCGGATCAGCTGCAGAAGTAGAATGGGGCTCATTTGTGGTTATACCTAGCTCCTTCCACGTGTTTTTTTTTGTTGTTGTTGTTGTTTGTTCCGCTGTTATTGCTGAAGGAGAGACGAAACGAGTGGCCCTTTTAAATTCTTTTCGGATTGACTGAACCAAGAGGTCCAGTAACCCTCTTAAAGGGGGAGTTGTAAGGTCCACTGATGAGATTAGCGGCCAGGCGCCCGGGCTGCGCGTGAGAACCCGCCACTCTGTCTGACGACGTAGCACTGCCAACACTGCAGAGCAGTCGACGCTAATTCGCCACGGCGCGCACAGGAGACGGATCGTCTGGCCCACCGCATACCACAGAGTTCATCCCCCATTGAGAAAGCAGACGGCCGTCGGCGTGACACGCGGAGGTGGTGGGATTACCGGCGTCGAAGCGCGCGCCCTGCAAGAAACCATTGTTAAAGCGCCCCCGCCGGCGCAGGGCACTGTCGCCGTCTTTCGCTTTTACCCCGCGGGGTCGCCCGCCCCTGCTCGTCTGCGAGCGTGCCGTTGACCCGAAGATGGCGGCGCCTCATTGAATATTCCGTGGCGTGCTGAGTGACAGCTGTCTACGTGAATTTGGGCACTCCTATACACGTGTACGAACGCTACTGGGGTGTTCCCGAGAGAGGGTGATCTCGAGGTTTTATAAGGCCGAACTTGGCCGTTTGAAATCGTTCTTGTCTGAGCGCTGAGCTGTCAGTTCCCGGCGGGACAAGGAGTCTCGACCGTTAAAGCTAGGTTGGGATTTGTGAGCCCCCTAGTCGAGGTTAAGATCGCGTCGGAGGTTTAGGGTGCAGCGCCGTACCGGGCAACTAGACGGATCTTGCGACGAGACAGGGTGTCGGCCGTTGTTTCTCGAGCGGTTTGTGTACGCTCCGAGAATAGGAGAGTTAGACGAAGTTGAGGAGCTCGAGTGATTTTGCGCACTCGGAGCTAGCGTCTAGCTGAAGTTTGCAGTTTTTCCTTTATTATTCATGTACCCAGTTTTCCCACTGTAAATAGCTGCATATAAACCATTCGTTTCACTTAATCAACCCCAACGCCTTGAGTTCGTCAATTCGACCGCCGCCTCCAAGAACTTCAACACCATCGCCCTGCCAGCCTCGTGCCAAATCAACCGGAGCCCGGGCGATTGGGTTCCTGATCGACACCGGACTTCGAGGAAACGATCTTTACTCTCGCACGAGCAAGCCCAGAGCGGGCCAGCATGACATCATCTGCTCCTTGCCCCAAACAGCTGACGTCGGGGCTCCCATGGCGTAGCGGACGATCTGGCTGCGGTTGGCGCGCGATGCTACGCCGTGTGTATAACGTCATGGTTTTGGGGCTGACTTCATGCTGCCCGGGCGCGTTCGGACGGTGAAGACCACAGCCGGTCTGGACGCGGCAGCGGTGCGACAAGAATGTTGACGTCACGGGCGCCCTCCTGTCATGGTGGCCGCTCGGCATTGGTATTGTCGAAACCGAAAGTGACACGAATAAACGACGCCGTAAAGGATTGTTTACGCTGCGATCGACCGTCTAATGTGTCATTCTGTGATTAGTGGGCTGGTAGGCAACCATAGCGAAAAAAAAAAAACGTAACAAGAAAATTTCGTGTCAGTACTCCTTTTTAAGAACCACCAAATTTTTATGGTCAAACATTTCTGGAGTTGTGGATTAATACTGCAGCTGAGGTAACAATCATATGAAATTGCAAACTTGACTTATTAAAGGCATTCAGGAATCCTTAGGAATCCTTACCAAAGGGAAACCTTCCTTACGGGAACCTTAGAGTGAATGAAGTACGTGATCTTTAAACCGATTAAAATAGCAGTTATTTATTCTACCTATCCTGTAATTATTCTGAGGAATTTCCCCATAGGTTCAATTCTAGAGGTTTCTTGTCTTATCAGCTGTTTGTATTTTCCGATCATTTTTTTAAATTGAGTAATATACCTTTTGGCCCTTCAAGCAAAATTTTCTGGGTTTTTCGCTATGTGAGAAAACCGCATCTCTTTAAGTGCAGTACCAACGGCTGGGGCATCATCAGATTGCCGACTACGGTGATGAGGATGATGATGCCCTCAACGATTTTCATGCGCCCACAGGCGGGTATCGCCAGGGTTGCAAGTCATCCGGCGTTCCCATCGGAGGGCGTACGCGAAATTTACAGATGGCTGCGCCGTTCTAACTTAAGACCGTATTTCAACGCCCTTCCCGCCCCGACGTACCTTTGCAATTCATTGTTCTTCTTCGTCCGCTCTAGGAAAATGTCAGTGTGCTGTGCACTGCAGCCGGCCCGTGGGGCGTGCGTCTCGCGCTCCCGTGCAATCGCGAGGCCAGCCCAGCGTCGTCCACAGGCAGGGTGTGACCGCCGACGCGGGCGACGGTGGAGCGACGTTCCTCCTCGCCATCCACCTGGTGGCGGAAGCCTCCCCGGCGCGAGGTGTCCGGGCCTGCGTCGGCTCGACTGGCGCCGGCGGCTGCCGGACGCAGCCACCTCCGAGGCCCTCCGCCTTGGATGGGACCCGGAGCGGTGAGTGGGTGCAGCCCGTGCGCGTGAACACTGAGCTCGTTCTTTCGTGAGGCATCCTACTCGGACTTCCACTGCGATGCACGATGCAGCGTTGATTCGGTTGTCATTGGTATTGATGTTTCTGTCGTTAGTGTTTGTTCGGAATAGCGGGAAAAATCGAGGGGGCGTCCAATATTTTTAAACCTAAAATCAATGTAAGCTTGCTAGGATTGTCCGGGAGGGGGGTGGGGTTCGGAGGCTTCAAAACCACATCGCGGCTCTTCCTTTTCGACGTTCGTGCATAACTCCCGTTTCCCAAGTGGCAGGGCGGTGTTTGGGATAGTTTGCCATTGTTTGGTCACCAGCACGAATTTCGTAGAATCAGTGGCTAAGCCATTTTCGAAGCATTGCGTTTTAGCGCTGCTTTCCACGCACTTACCAGCGTCCGTTATTGGTCCCAATTGTGCTAGAAGCCCCCCGTGGTATGTTAGCTCATTATGTTAAAACAGCTAGTGTTATAGCTCCAGGGAGCCAACACGCGCTCTTTTTGGTTACTAAACAAGTGCAAAATGATGCGAGCTGGGCTGGTATGGTGTAATGCCACCTTAGAAAAAAATGTTATTGTGATGTGTTCCGAGGCCTATTACTGAGACTGGCGAAGATTTAGAAAAAATGCGGAAATATTAGGACAACTACTAAATGCGCCGCCTTCTCCCGCCACGTTTCCTCGTTTTGATTTTGATAGCCCTATTTTGTTTTGAGTAGCAAATACGCTGGGTTTTTCTATTGTTCTACTGTTTGTTTTATTTTTCCAACAATTTATATTTGCGCTATTGTAGCGATCAACTGCTTAGCTGCACCAATAATGCATTTTTAGGCGGATGCAAGGCATAGTGCGCGATTCGTCTGTTTTCATATTACTTTTATTGCTCTTTCCGTCGTTCTTTTCCGGACTTTTCTAGTTATGTCTTCCTTTTTCGTATGAGATTTCTACGAGGCTAATTTTCAATTTGCTAATTCATTTTTTTAAATATTTAATGTTTTCTACTTTTCTATTGGGCTTTTTCGAAATTCCATTCACAGATAATTTCCATATGCGCTATTACGATGCTAAATGTGTAACTTCCGTCATTCATGTATTTTTGTAAAAATGCAGGGCGTTACACGGTAGCGTTTAACTGCTTTTTTTTTTTCATTTCTCCGCACTTCCTTTCAAGGCTTTTCTATTTTGCCATCGGTCTTTTTAAAGCGGCGTATAAGATGGGTATTTTTGATTTCGTTATTGCATTTTGATTAAATTTTCATTCTCTGTATTCTTCGCATTATCTGGTTTTCAAAATTTCATTGAGCGCCTTCATTGACGTAATCATTATGTAAATGTGTCACTTCTCCCAACTATGCATTTTTGTGCAAATGCAGGGAGTTACACGCTCGTGGTGACAGAGGTACTCGCCAAGAAATGCTTGGAATAAAAACAGTCGTTACCATTCGAAGACAGTTTGTAATGACAAGAGAGATAATAATGTTAAAAAATGCGCCCTTTTTGATGTACGTCATGCTCGCGCTCTGGCCTCCCTGATTATCATTATGGTGAAAACAATAATATTCTTATCAGAAAAGTAGATCTGAAAGACGTGCTGTTTTGGGGAAAGAGTGCTGTTTGTTAAGCTACTGTCGTTGAGGCAATGTTAATTGTGTTTTCAACAAATATCCTTCTATTGCTGCGCGCATGGGAGGCGATACGGTAGATAAAATGGAGCCGGAATGTAGGACACGACAGGTCCGACGATATACGAAATCTTCGTGTTAGATATTTGGTTTCGTTGGATAATGAGACACTTAATTTTTTGCGCTATTTCAGCCTACCGTGTCCTACATATCTCCAGTTTAACCCGACGCCGTTAAACCTGAGGAAAGGGTGTTTCGGATCTCCACCCTAAATAAATAAAAAAGGGTACCAATTTATCGTAACAGCAAAAACAAAAAAGTGCTAGTGAGAACGGGTATGACAGGGAAAGGAAAAGCAGGAGTCGGACAAAATAGTATATCGGGGAAGCCGGCAAGGAACGGCTTAGCTGCGGCGTTCACCAAGCAAGCGGTTACCGCGGCCGGAAGAGGCCGAGCTGAATGTACGTGCTCGGTTTGTGCACAACACTAAACGGAAAAACGAACATGTGCCGCCGTCCACTGAGGATCCATATTGCACTAAGCATTCCTCACAATTTTTTCTAGTTCTTGCATTGTGGAACACCTCGGCACACCTTCCCGTCATGCCTTCGGCTAGCCTACCGTTAGAAACTTATCGCGAGGGAACCGTCCACTAGCGAAAAGAGACGCTGAGATTGAAGCCACACAACTGATGCTGCCTTCCCTCCGCGGACCTCCAAAGGAACCTGAAAAGTAGACATTCAGACAGGCAGCAAGAATTGCTGAAATGGAACAGGGTTAGCGTCATGCGGAAAGACAAATACTGCAGCGTAGTAGACGCAAGAACTACCATAGCGGGCGAAAATTGCTCGATACTCGGATTGTGCTGGGCTTGCTTTCACCACGCACCGCAACACAGAGGCGACAAGAAATGAAGGGTTGTTGTGCGTCAGAATTGAGTACGTATCCGCACTAAAAACCCGGAACTCTAGTGAAATGACATTTAAAAAACAGGACCGAAACTGTGAATTGGAGCAACTGAACGGTCGTGTCAGTATATACCCAGCTCGCAAGACAAAAATGTTGTTACGTGCAGGTACCTACACGCAAAAATATATATTATTCAGGGAAAAAAGTGTTCATACAACCGATATAAAGGTTCGTAGGTGTTTCAACCTGAATTTCAAGCAAAAGAATCGCAAGGAATTCTCAACCTAAACGCCCGACCAAACATGCGGCAAGCGCCTCCGAAAAACTACGGCCCGTTCTGCCTAATGCTGTATGCACCCATACAGTGATGAATACGAAAACAAAAGTGGAGAAGGAGAGAAGGGTAAAAGGCGAGTGGCAGAGGTGTAAGAGGGGAAAGGGGTCTGGAATACAGGAAAAAGCAAACGCACTGACTATCGAATGCTTCTTAATTAGCAGGGCCGCAGCTCAAACTCCTTGTGCTGCCCACGGTGGTCGCCAAGTTTCGTTCACAAGAGCTGGGGTAAAGGAAATGGCGAATGTGCCACTTCAGAACTCTGCTTTTCCCCTCAGGCCTTCACCAAGCTGATCGCCCAGGGCAAGGTGGACGACGAAAGCTGATGGGTCCCAGGTTGCCCCTGGAAGTGAGCCCGGTGGCCACCCCACCGAACGCGGGCGTCTTCCGGGGGCTGAACCTGTTCAACAACGGCTCCCCCCTCCCATATGGGGGTGGAGGGCTGCGGGCCGCCGTGAACTTCACCGAGATCGCCGGCGCCACCCGTCGGCCACGGCCAGCCCCGGCAGCCCGTCTCCTCACGCAGGTACGCATCCCGTCCCTTGAGTCGCACTGCACGGAGAGTGACCGCGTGCATCGCCAGCTACAAAAGCCTGCATAATGAAATTTCTGTCTCCGGATGGTAGTTTCTCCGGTTCTCAAGGGGTACATAGCACCTGGTTTCTATTCGTACTTTTAAGCAAATGCTGTCACAGTGAAGCACATCCTGAAGTATTTTTTCACGTTTACATTTAGCGAGACATCTAACGTTTACATTTAAATGCATTCAGAGAGCCTCAGGTTGTATGGGTGCTTCGTCTAACGCGTCTCTGTCATTTACCAATCGAGCTTCGCAAAAACAACTTTTAAGGGAGCAGAGAACTTACAATCGCGGTTTAAAATGAACCGAAAAGACGTTTATCCGACATAGTACATCCAACGTAGTGCGGCAGACGATCCCCATTTATTTCATACCGAAGCTACTGCAGGAAGCTTGGGCAAAACTTGAGGATCCAAACCAGTCGTGTGCACAAAAGCGTGCACTAATCGCTACTGCGAGAGAAATGTCGTGTTCGAAGCTGGTTGTAAAATTATTGGAGCTGGCGTGAATACAATGAGGTGGTGCATTTCCTATGTCTAGTTAACAGCAGTTGTGCCGGACTTACGTATGCGGAAGGTTCAAATAAATCGTGTTTCAAAAGCAATGTTGCTGCTTCATGTACGACGACCAGGCAGAGATCAGACCATGATGTCACTACAGCAGCATTGTCATTTGCCCTAGATGCATTAAACGGTGCCAAAGACATATCTTGCTAGAGTGAGCTGCATTTGAACTAATATGCACTGGTCCTGCGCCAAAATACCTTTTGACAAACAAATTAGTTACCCTTTGAACTCCAGGTTTTATAGTGACAAGAAAGAAATCATCTGAAAAACCGAGCCACTTTTTCTGGCATGTCCGCCTTGACATGCTAGCTTCCATAATTATTTAATTACCGTTATGGCTAACATAACCATATTCTTTATAGAAAAGTACATCTGAAGGATGTCCTTTTCAAGGTTAATCATGACGTCAAGCTTTCAGCTGCTTTTTCGTCAACCCGTACTCGAAGCATGTACACAATGAGTCTGACGTTACTGAGCACGTCACCAGGCTCCTTGGGGTCACCAACATTAAGCCTGGGTATAGGCCTAACAAGGGTGATAACTCAAGGCTCTTAGTCATAACAAGGAATGGGAGGAAAAAAACCAAGGCAAAGAACGGTAATGAAGAAAAGGTCTCAGTAGGGTCTGTTGGTGTTGTTGAGTGTTTCGGGACATCATGCACTCAGTGGCAACAAACTCAGAAGCACAAAGTTAGCAACACTGTAGTCAGCGACATAACGTGGGGACATCACTCGAATAGAATTGATACTCGCACATTGTCACCCCATAACAAAAAGCTTAGGTGTTCCAATTTTTTTATATGCATATTTCATATTTGCTGTTACGAGTCAACGGCGGTGTGTGCGGTTACGTGGCGCGCAGGCTTCAGCAGCGCACAATGCGAAGACGCACCATAGTACCTTACCGCATAGTATTGAGATGTGAGGTGAATATCTTCATGGTAGAAGCGCGCACACAACAGGGCCGAAAGTAGAAAAGCAGACGACACGGCGTTAACTCGCAACTATTTGCTCATCGAAAATAAACACATATATCCTTGCAACATCTCGCGTGGAGCGTTCATCTCGCCCAAGGTAAAACCATACAAGTTACTTTTTACAGGGAATTAATACATACCGGGGTACACAGGACAAACGAAGGGTAAGGACATTAAAAGAGCGAAGCCATAACATGCCAAGAAATTGCTGCGATCGCAATGAGTGGCACAGGTAAAAGTATTCTGTCTGTTATAAAAATTGAGGCGGCACTAACAAATCTATCGCCGTGTTAGTTCCCCCGCAAGTTTTTATTAGACAAAGAATACTTTTGTCTGTGCCGCTCATTGCGGTCGTAGTTGTTTCTTGGTATGCAATGTTTTCCCTCTTTTAATGCCCTCACCCTTCGTTTGTCGCGTGTACCGTGGTATGTATTTATTCTGTGTAAATAAGTGACTTTCATGGTTTTATCTTAGGCGAGATATACGCCCCACGTGAGATGTTGCAAGTATATATTTGTGTTTCTTTAAATAGTTGCGAGTTAGCGCCGTGTCCTCTCTGTTTTTCTACTTTCGTCCCTGTTGTTTGAGCGCTTCCACCATCAAGATAAACAGTTACCAACTAGCCCAATCATCAGTTCTACTACATGTGAGGTGAAGGTAAGCCATAGCGCTGAACCATGCACGTTGGTGCGCGCTCCATCGACATCGAGAACGCGGGGCATCCAGAACCCTGTTGAGCATGCCATGAAGCGGCTTGCCGCAGCTGCCATCGACGGCAGCGCCGTTCGAGTCATAGCCTCTCCAACTCTGATAGTGTTTTTGCTAGTGTGTGTGTTTGACAGTTGCATTGAAGACTATAAATACGCCCTTATTGCAAAAAGGGGCAAGTGCGTCTTAGGTATTTGCGGAGGGTATTTCTCCCCCGTCCCCCGTTCGGATATTCATGTTGTACGCACGCTAGTGTGCTGCTACCTGCATTATTGCCAATAAAAAAGTGAAGCTTGGCTTCGGCTCCTCATCGTCGGAACAGAGGTAGCTACCCTGAGCGCTCCTCGCCTACCACGCTACCATGATGGGACGGGTCGTAATCGTACGCCTTGTTCATGTAACTGTGCGAATGCGCTTCCCCTTTCCAGTGATTTCTAGCTGCTCCCAGGGGCGTAAGATGACAGCGCTGTTTGCTGATACTGCGCGCAGCCACTAAGACGGTGACCGCTCTACCCGCACTCGAAATCATTAAGTTTAGGATTGCGATTTCATGCAGATGCGAGCAAGTTACAGGCGAAGTGCCTGTCAGCTTCAGTTGTGTAATGGCGCTACTGCGACGATACGCAGCATGTAAACATGCCACAGGCAGTGCAAACAAAACAAGCAGACAGCACCGTGTTCTTCCTCTAGCGCCTTGCAAAAGAAAGCAATAACAACACGCTGATCATGCAAATGCAAAAATACCTCGTTACCTCGAAGTCGTAAAATCAACTACATATTTCGACAGAAGCGGAGTTTCCAGTTAAGCAAAATGCCGAAAAAAGATTTCACGAAAAAGGAGTTTTTATTGTTGTGGAAAAACAAACTTCATGATGCTCGCCTGTTTCGTGTTCGCATTTGGACCCAGAAAAGCATTCTCGAGCTGCTCAATACAACACTTGATTGGCTAGTCGCCGCCGCTACATTCCACCTTGTTGCTTCGCAACGCGAGCGGCGGCGACTGGACCCGTGATCAACCATGATCCCCCTCACCCTCGCATAAGTGGCGCCACCTGTGGGGGCGTCGGTGACGCTAGTGACGCACACGTTTTGCTCCCATTGTAGCTACACAAGCGCAATAAAAATGGCCGCGGTGGCGGGAATTTTAATTTTGCCGTTCAACACCGCGTTTGGCAAGTATAGTGGGAGCTACGCGTTCGCACGGATCGAATAATCAGCTGCCAACATATCGAGATTTCCGTGGTTCCCCGAAAAATGTTTCGAGATAAAGACGGGGTGGCATATGTGTATGTCACCCCAATGGGAGGAAAATACATGCCGAGTAGTAGTTCCCGATTTGTCCGATATTTCGAGATATGCCAGTTCGAGTTGACTAAGGTTTTCGTGTACTATAATAGAGATCGGAAGTAGCGGCCGTTTGTGAATGAAAGGGTGGTGGTTCTGCATGCGATGTCACCAAGCTGCCAGCACACCGACTTTGGCCACGTGTGTGCATGTTTTTGCAGTTCCCAAAGTGTGTGATAACGTCCGCTTGTTCCTCCACATGTGGGTAACTCGGTAGAGGCACCAACACATTCCCTACATTGAATAATTGCAGAAATTTAATTGAATTTTCTGGCCATTCCAGGAGCGTGAACGGGCAAAATTTTGGAATTCCGCGGTGTTCAGAAGATAGGACTTCTTGGTGCATATTTAACGTAAATTAAAAACTGCGTCAATTGAGACGACCACAAAAAGGAAAGAACACAAGGACTGGCGCAGTACTTGTGTACCTTTCTTTTTGTAGCTGCGCCCGTCAACGAGTCTGCGCCCGTCCTTGTGGATAGGAGTAAGTTTTCGCGGACATACTTCATGGCCCCTATCATAAGAACTGAATGCGCTTGTTGAATACGTTATAATAAGTGGGAATATAAAAAAAGTGGCAAGAAACAGGGTCATTGCCTTTTTAATAGCGCATCGGACTCGTTATCGGAATTTTTTGGTTCGGCTACGATCTGGAGACAATTCTTATTTCCACATAGTCTTTGTTTCCTACCGTTTTGAAATACCTTTTTCAGTCAAATTGATAGGAAATCCTTTCACTGCTGTTCGAACGGGTGGCCTGTTATGTATACCTAAGCTCCCAAGAGCGAACGTTTAATTTATCCTTATTTTGAGGGCATTTCCTCCGTTTGCTAATGGACATGTTTAGGCCGTTTTCTTTTCCTGTCTCATTGAAAGCACGTACAGCGTTTGATACACTCTGTCACAAACACCTGGCCAGTGTGCACAGTTTATTTGTAGGCGCGTCCGCCATTACGGACTAATGGCCCGAAATGCGCAAGCGGGCAGCCAGGCGTAGCGGCCGCGTGTTCATCGAGAGTTCGGACGTATAAGTTGACCTAGAGCGCAGTATAGTTGCGAGCAATGCTACGACACACCAGATGCGCGGAGGTAAACACCAAGACAAATAGAGCGAAGGATCAGCGCTATAGTATTCTGAAACAGGGCCTCTCAATCAGAAGTCTCGAAAAACAAAGCATTATTTTTACAGCGTGTGGGTGGTACCTGTTAACAGAACGTTTCTTCAAATCTTGCCCGGTCAGCTGTAACGAAGTGGCTGGGACGGGACATTGACTGAGGCAGGAAACGTATCCCACTCATTAACTTTCCCAAACTCCGCTTGACTTTCGGTCCAAGCATACGTACGCATGCACGCACGCACGCACGCACGCACATACGTATGTATGTGTGTACGTATGCATGTATGCATGTATGCATGCATGTCCATGTATGTATGTATGTATGTATGTATGTATGTATGTATGTATGTATGTATGTATGTATGTATGTATGTATGTATGTATGTATGTATGTATGTATGTATGTATGTATGTATGTATGCATGCATGCATGCATGCATGTATGTATGTAATCGGGTGCTTTTGAGAAGGTGGGATGCACGTAGAGGATAGCTTACGGGCGCAGGGTCTGCTACACATTCCCTGTACCGAGGAAATACAGCCTGCAGACAGCGTTGGGGAGCTCCGAGTGGAACCATTCTCAGTTTGGTGGCGTTAATGTGCGGCGGCCGCATAGATCGTTGCCACTATTCCTTGGAGAACATCACTGTGTAGTGGACAGGCCTTGTCGCATGTTAGCGCGCGAAGGGTCCACAGTGTAAGTTCCGTCCGAGGGTAGACAGCCGTATTCGTATGTAGTCGAAGCTCCGAGTTGAGCCTTCGGTACTTCACTTGTGTTTTTTGTATTGTGAGTGTGACAGTAAGGGGTTTCGGTATCCTCGCGCAAACGTGTTCTCGGTTGCGTGACCCATCCAGAGTGGCTGCGCCAATGTTAGTATAAAGCATATTGAAATTGTAGTCTGCTCGGTTTCAGTTTCATACCTGTCCATTCATTGCATTGTTTGTTACGCGAACTTGACTCCCCATGAGCTCTCTCTTGTTGCCACAACTTCGACAAGCGTGCGCAAGCGCGGGCCGACGACCCTTAAAATATGAATAGCAGTTGCCGGGCCCCTTGGATGCGCAAGCGGGTCAGATGTGTGACACAGACGCTCATGCATTTTTGCTGCACCCTTGTTTCTCATCGTTACAGGCGAAAGTTTTTTCGGTTGGCTCGATACCAAGTCCGAACCAGCTCCCACCACCGAAGTCGGAGAACAGCAAGGACGGTCTTGGGGCCGTTCGAGTTCAAGACCGCCGACGAAGCCTTTTCGGAGGAAAATAAAAAGTATCGTTTCCACATTTCTTCGTTGGATGTCCGGCCCAACAAGGCCCTTCTTGACCTGAAGACTTCATGTTGCCAGCTCAGGGAGAGACCCCGGAAATAGAACAGACACCTGCTGAAGGGCGCCCCAGGCAGCCTTTCATTGACCAAATGTCCTTCCCACGGTGCACTAAGGAAATAAATGACAATCCAAGCAGTTTCTACTTATGTCTACGCATATGTGTGTGAAGTTAATTTTTATATTTTGTACATGCTGCATACCACATCCCGTTGCCCAAGCAGTATGACCACGTAGAAAAATAATGGACGGAGCGGCGCTATACGTGGTCTCAAGGTCGCAATATAAAACGTTGCTACGCTGCAGTGGCGTACGCAGGATTTAGGTTCAGGTGGGAGGGGGGGGGGGGGGCGGACCGTAAAAAAATAGAAACATTTGGAAACGTGAAATTTAAAAAACTATGTGCTCATTAAGACACACTTCTGAGGACCAATAGGGCACAGTAGCCGCCCTCTACATAACCCTCTGTTTGTTCTATTTGGAAACGTGAAATTTAAAAAAACTATGTGCTCTTTAAGACACACTTCTGAGGACCAATAGGGCACAGTAGCCGCCCTCTACATAACCCTCTGTTTGTTCTCTATCTTTGTGTTTAGGAAGTGGCACCGAAATTGCTTATCGTGATGGACGCAGATATCGAAGTCACATAGCCTCAGCGCATTGCTCCTGACGGAAGATGGATGGCCGGCAATATTTGGTTGACACACAGATTCAATATCATCATCAATTCCACTCAACATAAATCGGAACAGATTCGATACGTCTCAGAGGATAGCTTTAAAGGCGAGTCCGTACTGGGTCGTAATACCTAAGGGGAAAAATGTGTAACAACGCGGCAGTGAACAATCGCGGTACTGGACTGCGCCACGATAACGCTATTGTTGCATTACACATGAACGCCGTCAATACGCGGAGTCAAAAGCAGCAGTAATCAGCGCAAACACAGATAACAGCTTCGCAGAAATATCCGGTTCACGGACGGCGCGATATCTACATGATTCTTTTTTTTTTTTTTTTGATTACGACATCTTTTTTGACCTGAACCGACGTACTCGTTATAAAAGAAAGCAACTATTAAAAGCAGTTCCATGAGACGTTGAGTAAAGTTGCTGTAGTGAAAATGCTCAGAAATATTCCGAGCTCATTTAGGTGTTTGCGAGTCGCAATCCAAGGTAAAACTTTGTTGGAGCGAAGCATGCAAAATAGCTTGTAGGCGCGTGGGCCGTGAGAGGAAACTGTGCAGGAGGAACATAAAACCGGCCAGGTGCCAAACGTTCCAGCGGCATAGATGGCTCTAACACGAGACATAGCGTCGCTGCGTCGGTGCGACCGTGGAACTAACGCGAGCTGAGTGTCGGTATGCAGGAAAGGGGCTGTAGCATGCGGGTACATAACGTTCATGTTATTTGGTGACGTCATTCATGTGCTACTTAACACGCCTGCAGAAGTTTCCGCTTTCACCAATGTATACCGATTCGCAGTCGGCGCATCGGATCTTGTAGATTACACCAGGGAGACATTGCCGAGGGAAAGGATCCTTCTCATTTAGCAAGTCACCCTTAAGCCTGCTTGCTGGCACATGCGCGATCTGCACACCACGTTTTCTGAAGACACGAGCCAGGGCTTCGCTTCTATCTCGAATGTACGGAACCGCAGCACGCTTGCATGTTGACGCTGTGTTATTCATGGCTTGACTGTTTGGCTGCTGGTTATGCATGATGAAATTAGTTGTCTCCCCAATAAAATGTTTGGGGTGCCCATTTCTGGTGACGTCATCTTCAATGGTCTGGAGCACTTCCTTCAGGCTGCTTGCATAGAAACAGGTGCGAATGGCTCATTGAACCAAAGAACGAACCACTGAGCGCTTGTGAGCTACCGGATGAGCTGTCAAACACGTGCGCTGATGACGCCAGTAATAGCTAAACACATATGCCCGGAGGTGTACCCCAGTGATGTGTGTGTGATGTGCAAGAAGGACAGGGCCACGGCGGCCCACATCCTGTGGGACTGCAGACGACACCCGAGCGAGGCCAGTGCAGCAGAGACGTTCCCGCCGTACCTTGTCAGTGCGGCGGTGTGCAAAGACTACGTCATACAACACATGGCCGTCCAGCAAGTGTCGGACGCCCTCGAGCTTCAACGCCCGAAAGTGTCACCCCCACCCGGGGGTAGGCATGAGTAGGTGACGGAAGCCGAGTGGCCGGCTGACACGACGTGAGGCCGCGTCGCGTTTGCAGGACAAATAAAGATGTTTTCTCTCTCTCTCTCTCTCTCTCTCTCGTAGTGAAGGTGTTTGCCGGGGAGGATTACACTCCAAAGGTGAAGCCTGTGGGAGCACGCTTTACAACTGCGTCTAAAAGAGGGAGGACACCGTTTTTCCATTCTTTCTAAGTGAACTTGATGGAAGGCTCGACCCCGTTCAGGCAGTCAAGGCAAAGTTGCACGTCCTTCTTGATAACGCAGAAGCAGTTATCGACGTATCTCAGAAACACCTTGGGTCCCGGCTGAAATATTCTAATTCCTTGTTTGCAATTGCTTCTATTGTTAGATTTGCAGTTGTGAATGAAATAGATTCTCCCATAGTGGTACCAAAAGTTTGCCTGTAAAATTCACCTTTGTATGAAAAGTAACTGTTGGACAGGCAAAATCGTAACAAGGTGCAGAGCTCAGTGACGTCGAACGGCGTGCGATCCATTAATGTCATGTCCTTGTGAATTAACTGCCTGGAAATTTCTACCGCGAGGTCGACGTGAACACTTATAGAAGGGGGAGCAGACGTCAAATGAAACCAGTACTTCGTTTGTGTCCACAGTGATACCCTTCATCTTGTTTATGAAGCCATTCGTGTTCGGGATGTGTGTTTCAGTCTTGCCTGCCAGGGGAGCCAGAATGTAAGTCGTTTATTTCTTTCCGTACAGTACAAAATACAATACCAGAGGGGACTGAGGGAAAAAAGCTTATAAAACAGAAAAAAAAATAAGACAGCAGCAGTTACGTAGCACGCAGATACGGAACGACTAACATTTTACCCAATAGTAACGGTAATATCAACCCCGTACATTACTATAAAAAAGAGGGAGCTATAGAAAAAAAAAAGAAACGCATACAAAGCAATACTGGTAAACCGACAAACCGGCAGGGGCGTCGGAACAGAGGGTGCAGGGGGAGCGACGGCTCCCCCTGGTGTACAAATGGGGGAGCGCGGCTCCCCCTGCCAAAGGGCACCCGTAGACTTCCGCTGATGCTTCGTAAAACAAGAGCTCGCTGGCTAAAATACCAACGATTGCGAAAATGGCGGCTTGCACAAATATAATAATTCTGCAGTTCAACCTGCCCTTTTCACAGTATTGCAAACTCCGAGCGTGGGTGCCTGTCTCCTACACTCGCTCCTAAATCACTGCTTATGTTTCACTTTAATGTAAATACGACTCCTCATGTCTATTAACTGTTAGCACTGGGGTACCCTCAGATTTACAGAGAATATTCAATTTGCTTTCGATGCTCTGGTTCTAACGCGGAGCGTCAAGAATTTTTTTACTGCTCTCCAGCATCTTGGATGTTGGATAAAAATTTTATCGGATTTGATTTGTTTTCATGTCGGTGATCAGGCTTATTTATTTAGCCTATTCACCTGCAATATTGCACATGCGTGAGTCCTCAAGGACAAGTGATGATGATGATGATGATGATGATGATGATGATGCTGATGATGATGATGATGATGATGTATGGTGCAATTTTTTTTGGCTCCCCCAGTCGAAAAATAGTTCCGACGCCTCTGCAAACCGGTAACCAAAATTACATGTAAATTCACAGTAATGAATAAATCCGATTACAACAAAGGCTCATAAATGGACATGAGCTTCGTTAACGTGTTCTTTGAGATTCTCGTCATAAAAACAGTATTTTCTTTCTTCGTGTTTAAAAGTCTCGGTAAGTTGTACAAAACAGATTGGTAACAATAATTGGTGCGACAGAATGGCAATGACCACAAGGCACGATGGCATACACAGTAAGTTGGTTCATAACGAACAAGCCGAACTGTTATTGGCGACTACAGCAATTAAAAGTAGTGTACCTGTTAGTTTTGTTCTCCTTCTCCCTCTTGCTTTACTACTTCATCTTTCTCTTATTTTCATACTTTGTTCTCTCTTCTCATCTTTCATCTTCTTTCATGCTACATGGCCAAAACACGACGTAAATAAACTGCCTCTCTTTAAAGGAGCCATGAAGAGAAAATACAACTTTGTTTAATTTGAAAGAACTAGGATTCAGTATCTCACTCAGCTCCATTACAGCCCCAAAAGATGTTTTTTAACGAAAAAAAAGCAAGAAGTATTTAAAAACTTTCAAATTTCGCGCCGCAGTGACGCGTTATGAGCAAGAATGACGTCATACGGGTCAACAATAAAACATAATTTTTAGTGCGTTAACTGCACGTTAGCATTCAAGTGATGCGGTCAAATGGAACTAGAGGCCCCATTACAGACGTCCAGTCATGTGTCGTTGCGACAGGTCAGTTAGGCGGCCGCCAATCGGACAAACAAGGTTCCGTGACGTCATAGAAAAGTTGCGGGAAATCAGCTAGGGGGTCGCGACTGCTTCACACATTTTCTTTCATATCTCCGTTATTTTTTCGAAGATTGCGATGATATTGGCATCATCGTTATCGGGACTAAGCAGTCTTTCTAATAAACCCAACTTGTATTTTCCCTTCATGGCTCCTTTAAGTGTAGTGGCAACAGCTGCAGCATCATCAGAATGCCGAATACCATGATGATGATGCCCTCGACGAGTTTCGTACATGCCCACAGACGAGTATCGCCAGGGGTGTAAGTCATACGGTGTGTCCGTTGCAGCTTGGTGTGAAATTTACAGGTGGGTGAGCCTTAATTTAGCGCCGTCTTTCAACAGCCTTCCCGGCCTGCCGGACCTTTGCAATCCATTATTCTTCTTCTACGGTCGGCAAGTGTCCGTGGGCGGCGCGCTGCAACCGGCTCGTGGGGCGTGCATCTCGCTCTCTCGTGCTATCGCGAGGCGAGCCCAGTTTCGCTTAGACGCAGGACGGGACTTCGCGTCGACGCTGAGGACGGTGGAGCTCCGTTCCATCTCCCCGTCGGCCGGGCCGAAGCCTTCCCGGCGCAGTGTCCTCGCCAGCGTCGGTTAGACTGGCGCCGCCGGCTACTTAACGCGAAGCCCTCCGCCTGGCGCCGCCGGCTACCTGCAAGGCCCTCCGCTTTGGATGGGACCCGGACAAGTGAGCCGCTCTCATTGGTATTGATGTACACACGCGTTGCTGTCGTTAGTGTGCGTTCAAAATAGCGGGTCAAATGGAGGCGGCGTCTCATATTTTTCACGCGAAAACCAGTGCGTATAGGCTTGTTCGCCTTATACGGAGGTGGGGGGGAGGGTTCTACACTACCGCACGAGTTTCGTAGAATCAATGACTACGCCATTTGTTTAAGTGTTAGCTTTGCTTGTTAACGTCCTTTACTGGTAGCTTGTGCAAGAAGCTCCGTAGTATGTCTCAGCGTCATTACGTCATGGTGTCACACGTTTGTTGTCACTCGCCACCCGTTGTACAGTGGTAGCTTCGCTTCCGGGAGCTGACACTGGCTGTTTTAGTTACCTAAACAAGTGTAAAATGATGCGACCTGGGCTGGAATGGTATAATACTGCATTAAGGAAAAATGCTTTTCTGATTTGTTCTGGGGTCAACTTCTCAAAATGACGAAGCTTCAAAAAATATGGAGAGAAGATCAGAGAACTACTAAATTTGCAAGATTCTCAGGGGTCATTACTCTCCATTTTTTGGCCCGCACATTGGCTGCCGACGTGTCAGATTTAACAATTATCAGGGGGCTCGGGGAGGTGGCGGCTCCCGCTGCATAGTTCTTTGACTGCTCGTCCCCTTTTTTTTGACTCTACGTCTTGACTTTTGTATTAGCGTCGGCAGTGTGCCTGTGACACAGCAGGCTGTTTACGTTCGGTGGCGCCTTTAGAGCTAATTGTACACTCGGCTCTCCTCTGTTTTGCGGCATGTTTTTCTCTCTCTGCCAAGGAGACGGACGGAACCACTGTTTTGTGTATTTTTCTTAATGCTACTGTGCGGCGGGAGACGGGGGCTGATGGTGGGGCACACGGGACGAGCGCCTACTCCCAGTTTACTGTGTGACTCACGATTGTCCTTGATTTTTGCGGCACTGTGATATCTAGTAGGATAACTAATTCGCCCAATCTTGCAGTTCATGCGCGTATTTCTCTTTCCCCCGTTTTTCTGCACCTCTTGAAAGCATGCTTCCATGCGCTATCAGCGCTCCCTAAGAACCCTTTATATACACTGTATTCGATCCTTGCACCCCACTTGAAAAGGCTGCATCGCAGCCGAAGCGTCGTATTAAATCTTAGGTTTTTCATGGTGAATCCAATTTAATATATAATTCAGCGGGCAAGCATTCTATATAGGCTAAAAGCTCGTTAACTCCAACTTCAAGGGGACGCCAGCTCACTTGGAACTAATCAACTTCAATTTCGAACTAACGAAATTGAAGCACACAAACCGAACAATTCGATTGTGGAGCTGTAGAGCATGTCAGCACTTAAATACTGGCAAAAGACCGAGATTGAAACCTGCCTTTTATGCTTAAAGACCAAAGCTAGCGCTATTTTCTCTAACGAGCGAATTCACGGTTTTTTCGCGTATTCCCAAATTGAAGAACAGACGGGTAGCATTCCATCTCGTCATTACTTCTGAGCCATTGCCGCACTAGTGCTTCGGCCACCCCCTCCTCGTGGCCACTGGGAGCGGCAGAGTCTCCGCTTCGGACCTCAGAATTGATGCCATCTGTCAGCACAACTTCACTACCCCAACGCGTGTCCACATCGAAGTAGTCCGCTAAGAAACTCCTTCCAAGACGTTCGCTATGGTGGTTCTAACTTGCTTTTACCCGACATAATTTCTCACGCTGTTTTTTCTCTTTCCAGAGGCGACGCCTCCTCGTGTGTCGGCAGCGGGGCGGTTTCTCAATTCTCAAGAACTTAAATGTTAGACCAAAGATGCAGTTAACGCCTCCGAAAAACTACGGCACGCCCTGCCTTCCCATTCTGTATGCACCCATACAGGGATGAATACGAAAACAAAAGTGGAGAAGGAGAGAAGCGTAAAAAACGAGTGGCAGAGGTGTAACATGGGAGGGGGGTGTGGAATAGAGGAAAAGGAGAAGCACTGACTATCGAATGCTTATTAATTAGCAGTCGGGTACTCCCAGACAAAAGAACGGCTACCCTGCATCGCATTGATACCATGCGTAAGCACTTTGTACTTTGAGGTAAAATGCGACACTTTTCTTCTGCTCACGTTTTCTGAGGTAGCAGGAATGCAGGAGAGGGCCTTTAATGTCGACCAATGAATGTCCCGATAGCGGACACCACGAGATACCCACAACTCATGCACTGCTGAGTATAGGGTTCCAAAGAAAATGATTCTCACTTTGTCCGATGTATTCCCTGGTTGTACTACAGCGCCGCAGCTCTCAGTCCTTGTGCAGCCCCGGGTGAGCGCCAAGTTTTATTCAAAAGAGCGGGTGTCGAGGATTTGGCGAATGTGCCGCCCCGAAATAGCTTTTCCGCCATGCGACCACCCAGCTCATCGCCAAGAGCAGGGTTTACGAAGATAGCTGATGGGTCCCAGGTTGCCCCTGGAAGTGAGCCCGGTGGCCACCCCACCGACCGCAGGCGTCTTCCGGGGGCTGAACCTGTTCAACAACGGCTCCACCCTCCCATATGAGGGTGGAGAGCTGCGGGCCGCCATGAACTTCACCGAGATCGCCGGCGCCACCCGTCGGCTACGGCCAGGTACGGCCAGGTACCTCACACAGGTACGCATCCCGTCCCTTGAGTCACACTGCACGGAGAGTGACTGCGTGCATCGCTAGTTATAGAAGCCTGCAAAAAACAAATTTCTGTTGCCGGAACGTAGTTGCTCCGGTTGTCAAGGGTTACATAGCACCTGGTTTCTATTCGTACTTTTATACAAGTACTATGACACTGAAGTCCATCCTGAAATATTTGTTCACGTATTTAATACATTTAGCGAGACTGAGGTTGCATACCTGCTTCGTCTAACGCGTGTTTACTATATTTATAAATCGAGCTTCTCGAAACAACTTGAAAGGATGCAGAGAACTTATCTTCACAGTTTAAAATGCACCCAAGAAACTTTTGTCAAACGGATTACACTAAACAGAATGCAGCAGAGAATCCCTCTTTATTTCATACCTGACTTACTGTTGGAGGCTGGGTTAAAACTAAAAGGATCCCAACTTGTCGTGTGCACATGAGCGTGCACCAATGGCTTCCGCGAGTGAAACTTGCGGTTTAAAGCGGGATATAAAATGACAGGAGCTGCAGTGGATAAAACAAGGTGGTGCATTCCCAATGTCCAGTAAAACTGCAGTAGTGCCTGCTTTGCGTATGCGGAAGGCCAAAACAAACGGTGTTTTGAAAGCAGCGTTTCTGCTTCGCGTACGACGACAAAGCGGGGATCAGACCATGATGTCACTACCACAGCGGTGTAGTTTGCCCCAGATGCATTAAAATGCGCCAAACACACATCCTGCTACAGTCGGCTACATTCGAACTAATATGGGCTGGTGCTGCACCAAAATACCTTCTGACACTAAAAAAAGTAGTTACCTTTGACCTCCAGGTTTTTAGCGACAAGAAAAGAATCATATGAAAAATCACGTCCCTTCTCCTGGTATGTCAGCCCTGGCATGCTAGCTTCCCTATTTATCTAATCACCGTTAGTGGCTGAAGCGACCATATTCGTATTGAAAAAATAAATCTTAGGAACGTGCTCTTCAGCATTAATCTTGACGTCAAGCTTTCAGTTTTAACACCGTAATCCCGTACTCGCAGCTTGAATACAGTGAGTTCGACGTATTTGGAACATCACCAGGCTCGTTGGGGAGACCTAATATTAAGCCCAGTGTTGTACGGAACGCCGTTACAAGGAACGGCGTTCCTGGAACTACTTCTTTTTTGGAGGAACGGAGGAACGCCGCCGTTCCATTAAGGGTCGGTGGAACTGTAACGGTAACTTGTTAGGTTTTTGAAGGAACGGCAGGAACAGCGTTCCTGCCGTTACATCACTAGGATTTGGCTGTTTTTGATGCCAAGGCTCGAGTACGAAAATCCACAAGTTGCTACTTTGTTTCTCTTCCTATAAGCTGGCCAACTTGCGCGCCCTTCAGCCGTAAGTGCTTCCTCGAAGGTCAAAGGCAGAAGAATAACCACGCAGCAGGCCGCACCTTGTGCTTTCTTTCATGCTGGTTGAACTTTGAAAGCAGCGTTTCGACGGGTGAATAGCGTAGCCGCGAGAATGCTTTTCACCTTTCATCGTTTGCCTGGTGATGCCAGGACGCGCGTCTGGCCGATAGAATTGGTCCCTGGCGGGGAAAGATTGTCTAATAAGGGATCCGGAGATTTCGGCGTCGGACCTTTAGGTGCAGGACGTTTCGGTGCGGACATTTCTGTGCATGGACATTTTGGTGCACGACGTCTTGGCCCAGACATTTTGAGTCACGGATCTCCCAGGCATTCTTTGAACATTTTAGCTTTGATATTGTAATTTCGTGACTTGATATGATTTTACGTTCGAGACTAGTGCTTGCGCCGCCGTGCGTGAAAACTAACACTAAACGCTCGCGGAGCATTGCCACGTAAAACCAAATTTCTGTAGTAGATGGTAAAAATTAACCTTGTTAATTTGCATGCGTTCAACCTTTTTTTTTTAATTTTAACATTCATGTGAACAACCCTAATACTTAGAGTGTTATCGAAGCGCTTTGCTTTCACTTCACCCAACGGTGCAAGACGCTGCTGCTTTTAGTCCGTTCTTCCCCCCCCCCCCCCCTCACACACACACACACACAGGAAAGCATCTGCGAAAAAAAAGCCACAGAAAAACGATGTAGTAAGCGCGTGTGCATTCCGTTTTAATTATTTTCTTCATAAATGTCGTATTTGTTGCATTGGGTGTCGGTTCTACTTAAAACTAACCAACCAACGATCGCACTTACGGTGGCGTTACTTAGGGGAGGGGAAGGCTGAGCCCGGCGGCTACAAACCCCCTTGGTAGAGAGAGAGGGGTGTCACTTGTGGTTCACCATTGCGTCAACTGGACTTCGAAAACTTGAACACGACTGTTGCCGCTCTCGTCACACTGCCTTATTCATTTTTTTTTGCTCCTTATAATGGGAGAAAGCAATGTATGCCTGGGGTGTCCATGATATGCGCGACTTGAAGAGTTGATTCCCAATGGGGAGACTGAAGGCGAAGAAAGAGCGATTCCTGGAGTGGGGGCGCCATCGCGATGTATGACCGCGACGCGCGGAAGGGCGTAGCTAGCAAACTATAGTGGCCATTGTGTTCTCAGCGGCTTTTTGGGTGGCTTTTTGTTGCACATTATAGAGGTTTCGTGAGCTCCTGGTGAATGTAAAGCTTCTTCCTCTATCACTGGGGTGAGGCTTCGGAGACCGTGAACTCCGCCACGCCTGTAGGATTTGCAGGGGAAACCAAAAATAATATGACTGAAAAAGAAATGTGGACAAGATTCGAGCGTGCAGGCGGGAAGGGGGAGGGGGGGGGGGCTAGGACATAGAATTAAAATCTGGTGAATGTAGGCATGTAAACATAAAATGAAGGTTGGTTTTCCCGAACCAGATGGGTGGAATTTGTATGCACAATCCGGACGCCCTTAATCAACATTTAGGACATTAGAAGCTGCGGCTGTTTTCAAAAAGGCCCGTTCTTCCTCCACGACAATATCCTAGACCAGTGTTCGCAAATTCATTTTAGCAAGGCAGCCCAGCCTACGTAATACCCTTCATAAGGTTTTCTGCATTCTGGGGGGCTAGCTAATGTTTACGTTTGGATATTGAGAGTGTGCATGCAATTTGTAATTTTGGGGGTGTGTAATTTCTAAAAAATACAAAAAGAATGCGTCGGACCATCGTAAACACCGGTCTTAGCTAAAAAAAGAGCGAATATAAATTAACAACCAATCTTAAATGAAAAAAAAAACGTGTGCTAAAGAATTCAATCGGCTGCAAAACAGGTGCCCCAGGAATAGGTATTAAACAAAAATATATAAATGTAGAATTTCTAAAAATACCTGGCAAAGATCAAACGTGGCATCAATCAATAAATAAATTCACTGCTCCAGATTGTTGTCCATATCCCACGTTAAGCGGAAATAAAAATATAACGGCTCTCGCAAACAGGCAAGCACCGGATAATTTGGTCGCCGAAAAGTTTGCAAACCGAAATGTCCGCACACCGAAATGTCTGAGCACCGAAACGCCCGTACACCGGAATGTCCGTACACCGAAATGTCCACACAGAAACCTCCTGCACCGGAATGTCCTAGCGCCGTCTGGAGTTTGTCCGGTGCTCCCTGAAAAAATTCGCCTTGGAGATTTTCTCTTGATTATTATCTCCAGATAATCTGCTGCCGGCGGTGTTAATATCCGTATAATATACGTAGTTCGATGTCAGTTTTAAATTTCTCACTTAATTTCGCCTCAGGATTATCCGAAACTATATTTTAATGTAAAAACCTAATTGTAACGTTAATTTAACGACACGTTCCAATTTTCGAAGTGGAACTGGAACGCGTTCCTTTCGCAATAAAGGAACTTGTAACGGGAACTCGTTTCAAAATAGGGAAGGAACGAGGAACGAGCTTTCGTTCCTATTTGACAGGAACGTGTACAACACTGATTAAGCCTGAGCATAAGCCTTAGAAGGGTGATTAGCCAAGGCTCTTAGTCATAATAACGGATGAGAGGAAAAGATGCAAGGCAACAAATGGTAACGATGAAATGGTCTCAAAATGGTCTGTCGGTGTTCTTGAGTGTTTTGCGACATCGTAACACTCAGCAGCGCAAAACTCAGTCCCACAAAGTTAGCGACACTAAAGTAGGCGACGCAACTCGGTAACATAACACGAAGAGAAGGGATGCTCACACATTGTCACACCATAAGAGAACGCTTAGGTGTTTTTTATCATAGATATTTCATAATGGACCTTTTCCCCCACCCGTATCTGGGCATGCGCTTACAGGCACCGCCATTACTTTTGGCGGCTCGCTATTATCGCAGATACCGCTTCTGACGGATGCGGCTGGGAGGCCGTGGGCCCAACTCCAAATGGACACTGGTTGGCATCCGGGGCCGCACAAAAGCGCTAATTCATCGGACGGCCAATCACCGGCATACGAAAGTGTACGAAACTTCGTCAACACCGCACTCAAAGAGGGAGCTTTGCGCATAAATTTAAGAAAGCGGAGCGCAGTGTGCATGTAAGCATTGGCGTGCAATGCCTGTAAGCATTGGCGTGCCCCGTGATAAGAAATATTGGTCAACAGTGTCACCAGAAACAACGGCTGAAAGAGCCACCAACTGTGCTTTTAGTGTTCGCCACTACGAGCGCTTTTCTTGACCTGGAAAAGGCCTATTCTGTTAATTATCAACGGTGGTGCGCGTGTTTACGTTGCGCGCAGGCTTCAACAGCGCACAAAGCGACGACGCGCCGTAGTACCCTCCCGCATAGCACTGGAGATGTGAGGTGAAGGCCATCTATAGCGCTGTACAGTGCACGTTGGTGGGCGCTCCTGCGACATCGAGAATGCGGCGCAGCCAGAACCCTCTTGAGCATGCCATGAAGCGCCTAGCCGCAGCTGCCATCGACGGCCGCGGTGTCTGAGTTGTAGCCTCTCCGACTCTGCTACAGTGTTTTTGCTAGCGTGTGTGTACACGTGACTTCTGACAGTTGCATTGAGGACTATAAATACGCGCTTTTTTCCGACGAGGGGCCATTGCGTCCTGAGTATTTGCGGAGAACATTTCTCCCCCCGTTCGAGTATTCATGTTTTGCGCACGCCAGTGTGCTGCTACCTGCATTATCGCTGTTCCCTATTCGCCATGCAGTGATAAAGTGAAGCCTAACTTCGGCTCTTCATCGTCGGAACAGAGGTAGCTCCCTTGTTGTTCCCTTCGTTGGTGACTCGATATAGGCACCAAGAGGTACTTCCTACACTGAAGGATAATAGAAATGGAATTTAGCTTCCTGGGCATTCCAGGAGTGTGAATAAGCAAAATTTTGGCATCCCGCGGAATTCAGAGGAATAGAATTGCTGAAAGTTCCAATTGCTCGAAGCGGAATCGGAATGGAATGGGGCTGGCTATTCCGCAACACCGTAAGAAGATATCTTGCGCCGTTAAGGAGTCGTGGATGAAGTGTCGGCCGAAGACGCTGACGACGACACAAAAGATACTTAAGCTCCCGTGACGAGCCTTCGTCAAGTAAGGGGTGCCCTTTATCGGTTGCGGCAATTTACCTGAACACACGGCGTAATAGGTAAGGCACTCGGCACACTACAGCCTTCCGAGATGTCCGTGTGGTCACTGCCTATAAAGCAGAGGCAGTCAATGGTCTGTCTTGAATGCTGGAAAAAAGGTTTTAGTCCTTGGGACCTTTTAGCTGAGGTGCTATTGGGGTTGGTTCCTTACGGGCACCGCCATTTCATTTTTGGCGCATTTCATATTTATGTTCAGGCCTGGAACTGCTTGTGAGCCCCTCGGGGGTGGTCTAACGTCCACTTCTTTATCCGGCGAAGGGACTCTCTCCTCAGGGTCTGGCAGCGATGACTTCTGCTCCTCCTGCTCCTGCCAGTCCCTGTTGGTCCCTGCCAGTCCCTGTCGGCGGCCCCTGTCGGTCGACGTCATCCGGGACGCCCTTTCGCCGAGCGGCCTTCAGCGGGAGGAGCTTCGGGGCCTCGAGGAGAAGGTGTACGCCCTGGTGGCCGCCATCGGGGACACCTTCCAGGAGAGTTTCCAGCTTCGCAGGGCCCTCAAGGTCCCATGCAAGGACAAGGAGGTGAACTGGGGGGCTTTGTACACCCACCAGGGGTGTAGCGGCAGAACTCACGTTAGTGGATTAGCTGTGTGAACACCACTCAGGGTGTGATGCGGAACAAAGCAGTTCAAGATAGGTATCATCTACCAGCTCGCTGTTCCGTTAAAAGACACATAATTCCGTATTGGCGGTGCGCGCGACCATGGGCGGCGCTGCGAAGCGCGCCTACGTGACGTCAGCTTAGGTATTCTCGTATTTGCCGCCTGCTTCACTCGGGCTCGCTCTCCCTCGTTTGTCTTATTGCTCATATAACTTTTGATACTTGCCCGCACCGCCTTTTGCGTGTGCGTAACTTTTTATCATAATAAATGACTTAAAATCGCATACAGTAGCTCAAGGCATGATTTAAAGTATAGTTTTTGATACCGCTCCGGAAGGAACATTGCCGGCGTCGCCCAATTCCTTGCGACGCCGGTCCTGTGCTGAGCGCGAAGAGTCGGAGCAAGGCGTCAGCTTCTGTATTCAGCAGTAATTAGAACAAAGGGAACAGCCAGCTGCTAATAACCTACAACAGCGAAAACGCAAGACCAAAACAAATTCCAGGGCTTCGGAGCTATTGGCTTTGGGAGGGGGCATTACGATTCCCGGTAATCATATGTAAGGTAAAACAGGTTTTGCAACCTTGCCGAACACTCGAAAGTGTTGTATCACGCCACTTTACGTTGCCACGGCATAAAATATGCCGAAATGCAATATGGGAGGGAAAAATATATGTTGAGTTCCGAATAACATACTGTCTGTGTAGGCGCGGGCTGGTTTTATACCAGGATTCTAAGAAGTATGCACGCTTATTGAGCAAAACGAGTCACGTGTACGGTAAAAGTACAATAACACTACGCTTGTTCCTACCTGGAGGAATATTTCGGTACGTTTCCCACAGCCATACCTTCCCAATATTCAGATATGCGTAATGTTTGGCTTGACTCCCGCCGGGGTAACAAAATTTGATCTTGGAGGGCCTATTTTTGCAAGTAGTCTTCGGTGGAAGCAACCTCGAAAGCCGGAAACGGGACATATGGGGCGAGTTTCCTTTACTACGAAGCAGTATACCTATACCATACAAGCAAATTTTTGCGGTGATATCATCAGAAAAGTATCATTATTAAGAAGGCAGGCACATTCCTACCCATGGGGATTGGCCATACCGGTAAAGATTACGGTTGCGTAAGCTACCACGAGTGCAAAATTACCCAGCAGCATAGAAATCACGTAGTGACGTCCCACGCTTTTATGTATAAAAAGTGAGACCGGTATAGCACCTCTTTCAGTTCATTTTTGGCTTCCCTAAGTAGGCCACGGAAAGTAAAGACGCCAGAAGAAGAACATAAAGCAGTCGTGAATACGTACCCGGGGGTACTGGCGACACCGGTAAAAATTACGGTTGTGTAAGCTAATTCAAGGGCAAAAGTACCCAACAGCATATAAATCACGTACTGACGTCACCACGCTTTTATATATAAAAAGGGGAAGTGGTATAGCACCTCCTTTGGTTAATTCCATGGAGACTGCCTTGTTTAGACCACTGAAAGTAAAGACAACAGAATAGCAGCGAGAAGAAGAACAAAAATCAGTCGTGTATGTTGTTGTGCAGTAATAGAAAGTGTGGTGAAGTACCTTTTGGTTTCACTCTTTGTAGAGCCACTTGTGAGAATTCAAGTGACGTCGCATGGGTAATCGTTGTGGGTGTCGTTTACAACTTCGCCGTCCAAGCACCTTCAACTTTCGATGCTGTTTATTCAATGTAATTTTGCTTTGATAAACGTTAATTCATTCAATGACCCACCTTAATTTACCTTGATTCATCTTATTTGACTCTGATTCCGCTTTATTCGCATTGATTCCTCTCTATCTGCTGTGTTTTCGTAATTCACTTCGGTCCATCTGAATTTAGTTAGGTTTACGTTAATTCATTTTATGTAACTTAATTCACTACTGAATTCGCTGTTAGTTGCGTTGAATCCTCACAATTTAATTTGCTTCGCATTCATTTTTAATAGGCTTGGTTTCATCTTAGTACACCTTGACACGCGTCAGTTAGTTTGATTCATCTTTGTCAACTTGAAGTTACCTTGATTCCCTCAGAAATCCATTTATTGAATCCCTTTTTAACTCGCACTGATTCTTGATATTTCCCTTCCTGTGTCTTCATAGTTCACTTTTGTTTCGGCTATTTACTTGGATGTCTCTTAATTCACTAATATTGGTCCTCATTCACTTTTTCATCCTTCTTAATTCGCAGTGTCATCCCCTCATTCTAAATATTCCTCTGGTTGGCTCTAAATAGCTTTCATTCCCTGGAGGCTTCGGGGGCTTTTTTATACAACGCCTGATGACTGCCGGTTTTCGCTCAAAGGCTGTGAAGGTCAACGTGATGATCAGACATATAAACTGTCTCTTTATCGCAGTTATTTTTATAACATTGATCCATTTTACCATACAATAAAGTTATCAATATAACAATGCTGTTATTCAGCTGCTCTTTTCCCTCTATGCGAGATACGCAGCAGCATCCCGCCCGACCCTCCGCTCCCTCTCCGTTCTTTGCGCTCATTGACCTCAAAGCATGACCACTTGAAGGATAACAGCCGCTCTAGGAAATCCAACCGTCGCCGCCGTCGACCAACTAGCAAAACCGGCGCATGAACTCGGAGCCTGCAACGCGCCATTACACGTAGCTGTTTGACAGAACCATGACCCGGCAGTTCCTTCCGAGCGCAGACGCAAGGAGGGAACAATGGCGCAGCAGCGGCGCGCGCCGAGCGGCACCCGCTCTGAGTGCGCCTCAGGAGCGGTGCCTAGGGCAACGTTACTAGAAGCTATTCTAGTAACGTTGGCCTCGGGTGCCTCAATGCCTGGCGGACGCGCGTGAATCCAGGCACCCTAGCGGTGCCGCCAACAGCGCTCCCGGCGGTCAAAGCACCCTCTATAACAGCGGAGGCCAAATTGTCAGATGTGTCTCTGCTAATAAAGCCATCGCCAAGACCAGTATGCTGCGAAGAATGCCCGAAGCCAGGTTAAAGAAGTTGTTTGAAATGTATAGGTGGGCAAGCGCCGTCGGCAGGCGCGCATGCGTGTTCTCGTCCTTTCGTTTCCCGCCGGTGCAGCTACACGGCGCTCCTATGCGGTTCGGCTTAGAGTTCCTGTATAAATCTCCCTTAGGCCTAGGCGTCCATCCGCCATTTTGAGTTCCAGGTGGTGCGGGAAAGCCACCCGTCCCACACGTAGGAGCTGCCGCCGGGCCACCGCGCGAGCGGCAGTGGCGAGGAGGAGGGGCGAGGAGCGGCCGGTCGAAAACTGGCGCACTAGAGCCCTAGAGCCACTATCTAGTGCTCTACGGCGCACGATATTCGGCCGCTTATCAGATGAGCGGCGGCCGCTGCCGCCGCTTCCACAACCGCCGATGCACAGTTGAACAGAACTGACGGAATACGGGGTCCTGTGCTCAGCACTGAAAGCGGGCTTTCTGTCGAACTGGAACCCGCGGCATGTGGCAATCTGACGCGCAACTCTTGCGCTACGCGATATACAGGAACTCTGGTTCGGCTACATCCCGTGCTCCAATTACTTCTGACGGCACCTCTACACTGCAGGAAAAATCAGTGGATATAAACGGCAGCCCCACATTCATTTAGTTATGAACACTCGTTGGGTTGGTTTTTACGATAGTAAACAAAAAAAGCGGCCGCGTAAGAAAAAAATGACGGGTTCGAAATGCCGCAGAAAGGCTCCAGCCGCGCAAACAAAATGGCGAGTTCAAAATGCCGCCGAAAGGCTCCAGCCACGCAAAAAAAAAATTACGCGTTAGAAATGACGCAAAACAGTCCCAGCATGCGATATTAAAGCAAGCACAAAAAGAACAGAACTCCCGCTGGCGCGGTTTCAGGTAGGGGGCGCTCGAGCACTGCGAAGGCGGGAAATTTGAATTGCATATCCCTCAAGACAGGAGTGAGACAGGTCGGCGAAGAGCGTGGTGAGTGGTAGCAGTGAGCGGATAACGGCGCCACCACACATTATGGCGAATCACTGCTCTGCACTTCACTGCGAATCACTGCTCTGCACAGCTTTCACGTTGAGTGGAACGGCTTTAATTTTTTGTTATTCTGAGGGGTGTTTCGGTATCCTCGCATAAACGTGTTCTGTGTTCTCGGTTGCGCGATGTGTTCTCGGTTGCGCGACCCATGCTGAATGTTTGCACGCACCAGCGCCCATTTTGGTGTCAAGCATATTGAAATTGTAGTCTGCTCTGTTTGAGTTTCATACCTGTGCATTCCTTGGCTTGGTTATTTACCCCGAACTTAACTTCACCAGAGCTCTCTCTTGTTGCCACAACTTCGACAAACGTACACACGCACGGGCCGCCTGACCTTGCAAACATAAGGACGGTTGCTGCGCCTCTTGGATGCGCAAGCGGGTAAGATGTGTGGCACAGACGCTCATGCATTTTTGCGGACCTCTTGTTGCTTATCGTTCCAGAGTAGTTTTTCTGCAGTCGCCGAGAACAACAGGGGTGGAACCGTTGCCTCGGTGCTGTTCGAGATGAAGTCCGCCGACGAAGCCTTTCCAGAGGAAAATAAAAAGTGTCGTTTCCTCATGTCTTCGTTGGACGTCCGGCACCACTAGGCCCTTCTTGGCCGGAAAACTTCATGTTCGCAGCTCAGTGAAGAGAGAACCCGGAAGTAGAGCGCGCATACGCCGAGCAGTCCACCGTCGTAAGGCTGTCCCACGCAGCCTTTCGTGGAAGGAATGTCCTCCGACGGTGTACTTAGACAATAAATAAGGGCAATTAGAACAGTTACCACTTGTATGTACGCATATGCGTGGGAAGTGATTTTTATATTTTGTACATGCTGCATACCCCATCCCGTTGCGAAAGCAGCATGATCTCGAACAAAATACATATACAGAATGATTGGCCAATGATAAATACTTGCTTATGAAAAGGGTTACAAAGGTCATTGACAATTGTTCCGACAGAGCGGCCACACGTTTAAATTTATTAAAGTAATAACGCTAGCAGCTTTGTCTGAATTTTTTCGACTATATAAATGCTACGCTTTGTGTGGAAGTTACTTTAAGAAGTACGACTTCTAGCAGTGAGGGTTTACTTTCGGTGGGGCACTAACAAAAGTTATCGTTAGATTTCACGTGGAGCTAAGTAGTTAACCTGCGATCTAGGTGTTTGTATCTGTGGGCATGCGTAAAGGGCCCCTGTAACGTCCTTGCAGCAACTTTTAGGACACCGCGTGTCTTCGTCGTGGCAGGAAAACAAATGCAACAACGATCAAGATCGCGGCAAATGTTTTTAAAATACAAGCAAATCGACACTGTCTACGCCGCAGCCGAGGACGCAGTATATGGCGGCACACCGCGGTGTCGCAGGATTGGCTTGACTTGCAATATTCTGTGTATGCCATTGTAATGATTCAACGAGACTAAATAGTTTCTATCCACGTTTTCCTTTTATGTAAGCGCGACAAGTCTACAACGGATGGATATACGGATGCATAGGAGACTAGCTTGATGGGCGGCAGCTTTTTATGTCTGCTCCAAACGGCCCCACTTCCTGTCACGCTGTAGAAAAGGATGCACTACAAGGTGCCGTACAAAGTCCACTGTTATTCAACCTCATCCTTATTCCGCTCAAGCCAGTCCTGCCACGTGGAGTGAAGATCACGCTAAGTGCAGATAACCGTACCTAGTGCTCCTCACGATCACGGCGAAATGCACAGCAGTGTCTACAGAAAGGCCTGCACAACATCATCAGCTACCCCCGCAGTCCGCGGCCTTTCTACTATCTCACGATATGTAGCCTTGGCCTTCACAGGAAAAAACGCGCATCGCTATTCACTAGTCCTAGGCGGCGCCATACTTTCATGAGCAAGAGTCAAGAAATTTTCCTGGAAAGTAAATAGACCGTAACTTGAATTGGCAATTTTATAGACCCGAGGTTAAACGGCTGCGGGACCACATTTCTTCAGCCGCTCAGGTTTTTAAAAGTATTGGGGGTTCACACTGGGAGAGTGGTTACCATTCAGAGGATATGCTGCACAACAGCCATGTGGATGGAGTGCTGAGGTACAACCTCCGGATCCTGCATCTAAAATCGAAAATGACAAAGAGGAGCCTCGAAGCGGCAAGGAACAGCAATTTAACCGCATCTGTAATGGGCTTTCGAACGTATTTTCGCGCATCGGAACCCTTGCAGAGCCACGATGTTTACCTTTGGGCACAATTGGGCAACAGGAGTGCCCCTGAGCCACCGTCTTCACGTAAGGAACCACTTTTCAAGTCGGATAACTTCAAAGTGGTCTAGCTCTAGATTTCCCAAAGCAATTGAAAGTCCGCTGTCCATTCCGGCCACCGACACAAATGATGCCGTCACGTGACCCTCCCAAGAAACAAATTCAGTGTCTCTTCCCTGGAATTGGGCCAAAAAGCATTGCTCCACTCAGAAATACTGCATATTGTATTTCACTACATGTATACAACGCATTCGGTCAGCGCATACATATTTACCGATTGTTTACAACCCCTTAAAGCTTTTCGTCAGAATTGTACATGCCACTTACATGTGAAATGCTTTCATTTCGTTTGGAGCGACCAAAATTTTCGACGGCGGTCGAGCTCTATCCTTTTACATGCTGCCCCACAAGCTGCACCTGTGGAGCATCTTTACGGTCTCCAATGCAGTGGTTGATTGAATGTAGAGCTTAACGCGCCGACTCAACTCAGGGGATGAGGCGCGCCGTAGTGGAGAGCTCCGGAATAATTTTGACCACCTGGGGATCGTTAACGTGCGCCTAAATCTCGTACACACGGGCGTTTATGCTTTTCGCCTCCATCAGAAAAGCGGCCGTCGCGGCCGGGAATCGAACCCGCGACCTCGTGCTCAGCAGCGCAACGCCTTAGCCACTGAGCCACAGCGGCGGGTGGTCTCCAATGCAGCTCTGCAAGTTTTTTAGAGGAGGGGCAGGACTTCTCCTTAAACCCAATTGCGCCATGCAATGTTTTCTTACTCCACCAACTCGCCTGCATTGATGCACACAGCATAAAATTGCACTGGATGCCTTACCCAGTGGCATCACAGGGAATTACAAAAGCCAAGGAATCAGTCCGTAAACGCCATCTTCATAGAAAATATTGCAAAGTGTTATTGGCAGGCCGGAGGTTTTATTACAGCGCACTCCTCTGCAGTAACCGAATGAAATCGGCTATGCTGTTGCCAGCAAAATAAACACGCTTTTTTGTGCACGCGATTGATCCAGGGAAACCAAGACTTCCCAGACAGCTTCCCAGTAGCCTAGAAATTAGGCATCGTCGCCTACGACTGAATTCAGCTTACTACTCCAACAGTTTCCTCAGTCGCCTTTGCCTGACGAACACGCCCTACAACGACTATTGGTCTTCTGTAGAATGAGTTGAACATATTTTAATAGAATGTGCGGCCTGCATGACACCAAGACCGCTCTTCCTTCAAGACAACACCTAGAACAAGGACCAGTTACGTTAAAGATCATCCTAGGACCGTGTATTTGCCCCTTGAAGAAGCTGATGATGAGGATGATTTTCTAGTGACATTAAGGCCGGGCCCATGCACCGCGCAGGACACAGAGGTGGCAGTTCTAGAGGCGTCCGAATAAAATTCAGAACACTCATACTTCTGCTGCAAATAAAAGAAATGCTGCAGAATTGCACATGTGGGAGCTCGGTTTTTATCTGCATGTGTGAAAGATGTGTCGCATGATACAGGGCGGAGATGCCATGGTGCTATAAAATCTGTTAGAGAGGTTTGGATTGTATCTAAAAAGGAGACAGCAAGCTCTGACGCTTCCTCTCTAACTCTGTAAGAGAAGGGCGCAGAGAACGATGGTCGATTTAAAAGGAGTTCACTCATGGATCTATCATGAAAAACTGATTTAAAAAGATGGTGAGGCATGGATGAAATTTAAAATCATAAAGGAGATCTGTGTATGCTCTCTGACGTTGTAGGTTCCATTTGTTGCACTCCACAGAGGCTTTCAGCTGGACTAGTCCGGAAGGCACCACACGCCAAGCGGAGCCCTAGATGAAGCACAGGGTCCAGCATTCTGAGGGATGTTTTAGTGGCTGACCCATAGACAACGCTACCATAGTCCAATCGTGAACCTATCAAGCTGGTAAAAACACGTAAAAGAAGTTGTTTGTCAGCACCAAAAGAGATGTGCGAGAGAACCTTCAGGATATTCATTGTTTTTAAGCATTTATGTTTTAGTTGTTTTATGTGTGGGACAAATGTGAGCTTTTCGTCAAAGATTATACCTAAAAACTTGTGTTCCTTTTTGACAGAAATCGAGACACCATTGAGTTGAATGTCTGGATCCGGCCGGATGCCACGCCTCTTGGAAAACAAAACACAAGTGCACTTCCCTGGATTAAATTTAAAACCGTTGCTATCTGCCCAGCCAGCTAGCTTGTTAACACCAAGCTGAACTTGGCGCTCGCAGACAGACAGGTTACAAGACTTAAAGGATAATTGTACGTCGTCTACATAAATTGAGCAGGAAATCGACGGTGGCAATGCCTTCCTAAGGGAATTCATTTTCACAATAAAAAGGGTGCAATTTAAAACTCCACCTTGTGGCACGCCGTTTTCCTGCACATGATACCTAAAAAGTGTAGTTCCAACTCGCACGCGAAACGTTCTTTCAGACAGGTAACTGGCAAGTGTGTTCATCATGTTACCCGACATGCCAAAGGACTTCAAATCGCTGAGGATGCCGTACCGCCAGGCAGTATCGTACGCCTTTTCAAGATCAAAGAATACTGTCATACAGTACTGCTTGTGGAGGAAAGCATCTTTGATATATGACTCTAACGCAACGAGTTGATCGTTGGTAGATTGCACCGCCCTAAAGCCTGCCTGGCAGCTATCGAGAAGACCGTTGTACACTAAGAAGTACACGAGGCTCCTGTTTATCATCTTCTCGAAGAGCTTACACAGGCAGCTTGTCAGGGCAATGGGACGATAACTGGCGGGAGAGGAAGGGTCCTTCCCTTCCTTTAGGACAGCCACTACTATGGCCTCCCTCCAAGAGCATGTAATGTGCCCCGAAAACCATATTATATTGTATAGGTGTAAGACTGTTTCAAGAGTGTCTTGGCGTAGGTGTTGTATCATGGTGTATGTAATCTTATCTGCGCCTGGAGCTGAAGGTTTGCACGTGCTCAGGGCAGCCCTCAACTCATAGAGAGTGAATTCAGAGTTGTAAGAAGTTTTTGATCTGTCTTTGTCTTGTAAGGGCTTTTTTTCTGCAGATGTTTTGTGTTTCATGAAAGTGTTCGTGTAGTGTGCGGAACTGGACACGTGTTCGAAGTGTTGTGCAAGTGTGTTAGCCTGGTCTTCAAGTGTGTCCCCTGTTGTGCTAACCAGGGGCAGGCTGTGTGTCTGTTGTCCTTTGAGCTTGCGTATACGTGTCCAAACTTTGTGTGTGTCCGTGTATGAATTAATGGATGTCAAGAAGGTGTGCCAACTCTTCTAGCCACACGAACAATTTGTGGAGTCGCATATTCAGGAGACTACCGCCACACACATCGCTATCGCGCGGCTTCACTCGTCTGTTGACCGAAACCATCTTCGCATCCTCAATCAGACAGTGGAACACGGTAAATGTAAATCAACTTGAGCAAACCTTTAGCGTGTTTACCTTGAAAGGAGCGCGACGGAAGTGTAACAGCCTGAGAGGTGAGCGGGAAAGAAAAGGCAGGCATTTACTTGGCCAATATCGACAAAGATTATCGTCCTTTGTCGACATTCGCAACGAAAGGATGCGGGACCAATTTTTTTGTTTGCCTTACTCAGGCACGCATTATTACCGAGCCTGTTCTTTTCCGAATTTGCGCCTGGGGTTTAGTTTTTAACACGGCAGTGTTTTATCCCCGGATACATGAAGATTTTGCTGACGTCATATCCGTCACGGAAGTGACGCCGGTACAACGAAGCAAGTGGCCAGTAAAGGGTGCGCCCCTGCACACAGGATCATCTTGCGGGGAAGCAATCTTCAGTACTAAAGCGTACATTATACTTAGGGTTGTTCGTTTTCAGGTTTTGCATTTTAACACGAATGTGTTTTATGCCGGGATACCCGAAGCTTTCACTGACGCCATATCCGCCATGGAAATGACGCCAGTACACCTTTGCCGAAGCGACCCGCCAGCAGGAAGTCGCTCGCCAGGCACACCCACAAGAAAGCCGCCGACCCGCACATCATGCTCAGCTGCAGATTTCGCGGCACATTTCACTTCCATGTTTTACTGATTCCTATGACAGAGGAATCAACCACAGTTTTTTTAACTGCTAGTATTTGCTTGATCTCAAATACGAGTTAGCCTACACTCAAATTCGTCGCATTTACCCGCATATAATTCTCCGTTCGTCTCCGCAGTGCCTTTTAGACTTTAGGAGTCCATCAGATTTATTGTTGTAGATGGGAACCGAAAATATATATTACCTAAGTTAGCTCTGCCTACACTAAAACTTATAGAGTGGTAAACTTTATTTTAAAGCCCTATCTGTTTCTTCCTTTTCGTGGTGTTTGCAGCCCTTTCAGAAACAGCCCAAGACGTCCTCTATGGAATTTTTGGAGGCGGGAGCTCGCCACCTGTACACCCGGAGCTCAAAGGTCCTGGCAGTCCCAACTCCCCGCTGCAATGCGATGAGCCAGAAATAGCGTCACTGGCCTCGCCAAATTCAGCGGCAGGCGACGCTTCGATGTAACCACGAAGACGGCATTTTTCACGAAGTAAGCAGCAAGTTTTGTCTGGCTACTGGATTTTGATAACACTTGCCTTGTATCAATCCCATTTTATAGGAAGAAGGGAGCCACGCCTCAGCGCGGACCAGGTCTTCCTGAAAAAAAAAAGTGGCGGCACGAACGAACAGTTGTTGAGAGACAAATACAACGCCATTGAGGGGAAGAGGTTGGAAGTAGAAAACAACTGGCTTGACCTTGAAATGGAGCGCCCCAGCAGGAGGCTGCCATACGCTTTGAGGAGTTGAAGGCACGAGAATAAGTCCACCGCGACAGGGAGAAGCAGCGACGCCACAACGCTGGCAACCAGGCTGCTTCGATTGATGTACTTAAAACAATGCTGGCAGAAGTAAAGAAACACTGAAATGACATTAGGTTTTTGTGAGTTCATTTGAAAGGAACCTTGCTTTTTTAGATACTGTGTCCAGGTTCCATTCCAGCAGGTACAGAACTCATGACTTTAGCTACTAGTCGTACAGAAAAGCTGGCTCCGTGCCAAAACAGGCTGAAATTCGGTTGCATACATGCACCCTTGGCAGTTAATTATAATGACTGCCACTCGGTACATTTTCGGCACAGCTTGCAAAAGCAACTTCTCTTTCTTCCTAAAGGCAAGAAAAGCAAACTCTGACACCACCTTCCTGAATCCCCACTCCACCGCTTGCCTTACGGTACTCATGGCAGAGTTGAAGTTCTGTTGTTCTCGTGTCAGATGATATGTCGTGTCAGATGATATAATGATATGCCGAAGTGGGTATGCTGGATCCCCGTAAGTTACGTAGTGGTCTTCGCCCACCAAAGGTTCCAGCGTGCTGTACAGGCTGCTGTCAAAAAGAATTCGTGGAATAAAATAGAATCCTTGGGTAAGATATACAGATGTAAATAAAAAAACAGCAACTACTACATAGCATTTGCTTTCATAGCCTGTTCATTTACTTACCCATGCCTAATCAGAGAAGTTAGGCATGTATAAGTGTCGCAGCTGCTGCACGCTGCACTGTCCATTAAAATGGTTGCTGCCCACTTTGCAAGTTTCTTTTGTTGTTGCCTTTGGATGGTAATAAAATTTTCACCCCGGATAGCAGGCTCAACCGCGCGCACTATACATATCAAAAGGTTGGGCTCTTTAGAGCTGCCATCCATTTGTGTATTGCTATTCGATTTCCTTAACGTATATGAATCATGCATGTCGGAGGAACGCACATGGTACAAATACACGCAGAAAACAACTGCCAAAAAATCTACAAGGCAATTATGAATTAGCGATCTGCTATAATAAAGAAAACAAATCACCCAGACCTTTTGAGCTGGTCCTGCGTAGAATGTTCACATCAAAATGGCTGTAACTTCAAAAGTAAAAGCCAGATTACCGTGTTGATTGTTGCAGAAATGCATATCCTAGAGGTTTTCCAGTGGAATATGATACATACCAGCATCATGCCGCTTGTCTGGGTACGGGCCATCAAGCTCACAGATTAGCACATTTGCGCACATCAAGGTTTGTTATTTGACAACACGCAGGCGTTTGTGGGCAGAGAAGTAGTCTTCTTGGCTTTCTGTTGGTCTGCAGATGCGCCTGGCCGTCCCATCAATAAACGCCCAACAGTTCTGAATAGCTGCTCCCTTGTTGTACACAGCCTAAGAAACAGCATGAAACACCTACACAGTTAGTACGAAGCATTATCACAAGCGTCGCCCAGTGTTAGCATGAGTATTTCTTTCATTCACAACTGCCGTTGCCGCTACCAATAATATTCCCACAGGTCATCCAACCAACAGAGCTGCAAAAAAAGTTCCTCCCGCTCCTTTCGATCAAGTAGCTGGGAATTCAATGTATACCTTGCTGTGTATTTCAAGCAGCCTTTGAGAGTTTATCCAGCTGAGTAATTTGTAAACGTTTGTGCGCTGAAAAAAATGCGTAAAGCGAAATACAAAAAGGAATAATGCTATCTGAATGACATGAAGGAATCCTACTTCAAGGGCTGCACACAAGACCACACAAATTCTTCCGCACCGCGGTTACGAAGCAGGTTCCTCTTGTTTTTTTGGTTTCGAGGAACCGCCTCTGTCATCGGTACTATTTGTTCGAGTTCCCATTCATACGGGTCCCCATTCATTCAGTTTCACCCACCGCAACCGGACGTTGATGGAGGCGGCGCGTTTTTCTAAATAGTGACAGAGAGCGACCTGGCCGCCCAACATATGCACCGAGCCCGAGCTGCGCGCCATGATCGACTGCCTTGAAGAACGGAATGACTCCGTGCCGAGGACCTTCAAATGAAAACTGCCTGCATACAGCCTGTAAAACTGCGTTTTCGTAAAGAAAAACTCCAACCCCTGAGCAAGAACAAATTATGTTGTCATTCCGGCAGAGCTACATGGCCAACTTTTGGAAGCGCGTCACGACTACCCGTTTTCCGAACACATCGGCAGAGCACGCACGTTTCGAAAAATCAAATCAAAGTTCTATTGTCCTCGCATAACATCCTACGTCACTTACTACACCGAATTGATCAACAAACAAGAAATCACACATGTAAACAGTAGTGGTAACCGCGTCATAAAAAAATCACCGGGGATTATTGCATTGCATAAATACGTGGCAACGCATAAATATGGGCTAGTTGGTTCAAACTGTGAAACATGGTTAAGTAACGTGGTAAAGACGGGACAAAAGTAGAGACCACACAGGACTAGCGCTAGACATCAACTGAATTTTAAGTGCGAATGCACTTTATAAGCGACCCCAAACCATCCACCGCCGGCGGCGGCGGCGGCGGCGGCGGCGTCCGCAGTGCTCCTCTATATTTAAAAAAGAAACAGCATCCGCCGCCAGGTTTCGATCCGAGGACTTTGCGGCCGCAGCGCGACGCTCTACCGACCAAGCCACGGAGACGACGCTGATATCAGTGTTAGTGACGCGCCTTATATCTTTAACGCATTCAAACTACGTCGTCAGCGGCGTGCGTTGGCGACTCAGCGGCGTTATAGCGGCTTGATAACTGCGTGGTGTACACGTGATACTACAAACCCGATGGAAGAGATGGAAGAGAAGGCGGCGAGGCGGTGGGCTGCGGGGGCCGAGCGCAAGCGCCGCAAGCGGGCCGACAACCGTGCATTCGCACTTTCACATTCTCCCCCTCGGGGAAATGCGGGGGAATTTTTTTACTACACACATCAAAAGATATACAGGAACGGCACATGCATGCGTGAACACTCTCAAAGCACAAAGAAAAAATCATGACAAGGTCAAGTACTACAATTCGTCATGCACGTGGCAAGTTCGCATTCAGATAATCTATTTCTTTTTTGACAAAATAATAGATTCCGTGCTTACACACTTACACACACTTACACTAGTCCTGTGTGGTGTCTACTTTTGTCCCGTCTTTACCGCGCTACTTAACCATGTTTCACGTTTCGCATAAATACGGACAAGGTCGGGCGAAAAAGAGAATGATTAGAAATGGATACAATCTTTGACGGAAGGTAACTCCATTTTACAGAGGTATTAGCTTTGAATGTGCGATAAAGCTCATTCGTCCGAAAAAATGTATGTCCAACTTTGTTATGATGGTCCCCACGTAAAGAAAGGTAAGTGGACAATCAAATTAGTTGCTCTCTCAAAGAAGAGTGATGATAAACGTGATGAAAAAGGCACAGCCGAAATTGTTTCCTGCGTACGGACAACTGGGGAAGGCAGAAAGAAGATTTCATTGTTGTATAGCACTGGCGGTACGGGTATTATTGGAAACTATAAAACGGGTAGCCTTATTTAGCAAGAGCTCAAAGTTCTGTTCCAAAGCGGTATAACAAGGGTCCCAAATAGCAGCAGCATACTAGAGTTTCGGGCGGACAAACGATTTAGAGCAGCAATTTTAGTGACGATGCGGCTTTGCTCAAATCACGCCGCTCGAATCCCAGCATCTTATTGCCTTAACATATAATTGTGTCGATTTGCTGCGGCCAGGATATTTTTGGTTTTATAATTACCCCTAGGTATCCGTAATTGTTAACACCTTCTAAACTAGAACCATTTAGCGTATCACTGGTGAGATTTATTCTTGTCGCTAAAAGCGCATTGACTTGATTTCGACTCATTTAATACCACCCCCGTGGATATGACGCTTAGATAAGACTGAAGTAATTGTTCATCTTGCCGGGCGGTAATCCGACAGTAAAAAACTCAGTCATCTGCTTACAAATCAATACGAGAGGAAACGGAAGACGATGAATCATTAACAAAGATAAGGAATAACGAGGGCCCGAGAACGGATTCAAGCGGAGAACGTGAAGTGAAAGCGGCAATTGCGACCGTTCACAGTGAGGTATCGGAAATTTCGAGTTAGAAAACAATGAATCCATGCCAATACTTCCGAATCCAAGTTCAGAGCGGTTATCTTGAGCATTAATTGTTCATGATTTACCTTATCAAAAGCTTTTGAGAAGTCTAGCAAATACAGTCGGCACTCGAGGATTTTTCTAAAATACAGACTAATGAATGAGTGAACATAAGAAGTTCGGTTTCACGGGAATATGAACGCCGGAAGCCATGTTGGGATGCCGTGAATAAGGAATTGAATTCTATGAATGAAAAGATGTTGCTGTGCAGAATATGCTCCATCATCTTACAGGTTAGGCTTTAGTACTGTGAATGCAACCAGGCTCATGAAGTGGAACGACCTTTCCGATTGTCCATTCAAATGGCAAAATGCTGTCATCTAGAGACTGTCCGAAAAATTTCGCCAAGAATATTGAGGAGTAGGTTTTGGTCGTTTATGTTGGGGGTACCGCCAGAGGATTATAGTTTCAAGGAATAAATGATTTTATGATTGCTGATTGGTCGAAAATGACCGGAAACATTGAGGGGAAACATTATTGCTGGACCTCAGGGTAACGGGATTCGAAGGAGGAACAATTGAACACCCACAGAAAAAATATCATAAAACCCCAAAGGATATTCGGAAGGCACTACGGATTCGTCACAAGAATCAGTTAGAGTTATTACCTTGTCGTCTGTTTTATTTACGCTGTTCCAGGATTTTTTCGCATTGCTGTCTAACGTACTTGGCAAAGTGCTACGATGGTAATGTTACCTTGCATCGCGGACTGCCATGAAATATTCTGCATCTACCTTGCGATATAATTCCCATCAATCACTCGTGTTGCGAACCTTTGCCATGCTGAATAGACGATTCTCTTAGTGGCGAAGCCCCTCAGGGGTTCGTGCTGCCGGCGTCTACTGTCGTCGTCATCCCATGTAGTCACGGTATGAAAACACCGGGACAGTCGTTTTCCAATGCTTCGCTAGAACGCTTCGTGATTTAAAGACACGAGACTTTTACAGAAAAGCTGCATACAGGCCTACCTCCAACGGTTTCATCTCCGTGGACAAGAACGCCAAGGCATCAAGAATACATTAATACACTGCATGCTTCGCCCACCTCAGTTTCACGTTAGTGGAGAGGGTACGGGATTTTTCGTTGTTGAATCTGGACAGGGTTTTGGCCTACCACGGCAAGCTGGAATTACATCGAATTCGTCTCGTTGGTACGAGTTCAGATGCAAGTTCATTTACTTTGGCGCAAAATAAATCCCAGCTTTCTTGCACGCTCCGCTGATGGAATTCTGCAAAATATTTCTCAAGATGGAGAACCAGCTCAGCATTGATAGCAGCACAATTTGCCTTATTATCCTCGGTATTCAATGGCATGGAATGTATGCAGGCAACCAAGTGCGCGCCGCCATATCTGTGGCCAAGCGTCTGTTGTTAGGCGACGTTGCGCGCACGGCCCGGAGATCAGGCACCCCTCTTCTCCTCCATGCAACCGTGTGAGTGCGCCCGTGGCCTCCGCGATTTGCTGCCGGCGGCGATCGCGAAGGCCACGGTGCCGATCGCGAAGGCCACGGTGCGCCGTCACTCGTTACGTCGGGCTCCGCGGGATGGCGGCACTTGTCCGTGCTAAGCACGACTGTGATACACATGACTGCGTTTCACGTTACGAACTCTGCCGAACACAAAGTATTGCGTCGAGTTCACTGTTGGCGCCACAGTTTAGAACTGGATTGGAACGGAGCAGGTGACGCACGCCGGTGTCCTTTTTTTCTTCTGCGTGCGTCCCCAGTGGCCCAGGCTGCGCCGTGTCCGGTGCGCATCGGCCATGTCTGTGGCCGTTTCCAGTGTTGCTAAGCGAAGAAATTGACCGCTGAACTTTTCAACGAATACCGTCTATAGTCGAGAATTACTTTCATTGTGTTTATGCGGCGTGTATTACCAGGAACTTTTGTCTCTGGGGTGTTGAAATTTTGACATCAAGTATAAAATATAGCAATATATAAACACAAAATACAAAAAACAAACATAAAATTAAATTTAAATATAATAATATAAATAAAAAGCATGAATAAAAAATTAATATAAAAAATATATAAAAACTACAAAACAGTAGTTGTGAAGTTTTTCACACGAAAAAATTAAGCGCGAAAGCAGCCGCATATTATATAAAGTCGCCAGCAGGAAGAAAATAATAATGGGCACACCTTTACACTTTATATAACAAAAGAAAAGACACGGGAAGCCTTTTTGCCACCGCCCGAAGCCTCAAACCCGAGTTGGGAAGCAGAATGGGAAGGAAGGGATGGTGGGAGATCAGGGTGGGAAGGAAATACAACTAAAGCATTCCAGAATGCCGTCTTTTCTGGCGAAGTCAAGCAAAGCGTAAAGAACGTGCAGTCTCCTTGTGACCCTTATTTTTTTCAAAAGTGCAGATAGAAAAACTTCGCAGTACAGTTGACTATTATTCGCTGCTATACCACACATAAGAAAAGGATGTCGACCTGTCTACCAACTGTAAAATATTGATTGTTTGGTTGTGGGGTTTAACGTGCCAACGCTACACAAACACTGAAACGTGAAGTAGTGGAGTGCTCTGGATTAATTGCGACCATCTCGGCATCTTTCGCGTGCGCCGAAAACTGTAAATTATGGTTTGAATAGCGAAGAAAGGTTCGAGGAGCAATGGTAGAGCCGAAACTAAAATATGTCTGAATTCGAAAGTTTAATTACATTCGATCTATCTGCAAGTGACCGAAACCTCTTAGTGTACGTTGGCACCATCCGTGCAGACCAGTCAAATTAACCCGTATTTCTGAAAGCCTATTCAACAGGACATTACTCTTATCCGTGTTCACGGGTTTTCCCAAGTGCACACGAAACACGAAATTTTGCCGCTTTCCTCCCTAGGATGTAATGATATGTTCTTGCGATATATGTAAAGGAAAACCAAACGTTTTTTTTTTATTTAACAGCAGAGGGCCAGGCATTTCAGCTCGTACAGTGCCTAGTATTGAAAAAAAAACAGTTGTTTTCTCTTTCAAATAAAGTAAAATAAATTAGATATGATCTCATTAAATTTGATGTGATGTCAGAAGGCAAGCTAGACACTTCTGAGACCCAACCTATCAAAAATTTCAGCGTCCTTTTTTGTTATTAGAAACCGACGAATGATTCAAATCTCGTAACGGAAGTTGCGCACAAAAGTTGAGAAAGTGGTATAATGTGGCCCTACAGAAATTGCAGTAATTGCTGTTTAACTGGGGCTGAGACCCGCCGTGGGTCGGGTTGGGGGTGGGTGGCTAAGGATTAATTTAAACCCCCCAGGGATTCTTAGGCATTCAGAACTTTCCTGCCCACGGGCACTTTTTCTGTCACTAAGAAATTTTCTCGTTCTTTTCCTAAACTAGTTATAAGCACGTTGGTCCGCACATAGTCTTAAAAGCTCGTGCTACTGTTTTCTTTTATGTTTTTAATAGCAGTACAACAATATCCTTCTCAAGATTTAACTAAGGATGTCCAACAATAGAAGATTCCGAGCCTACAAACTTCGCTCGGTCAACTTCGGTTGACGGTTCGGTCGAAGAAGGTTGGGTACACGGACCTTTGGTGGGTGATCACAACCCCCTCCCTTTAGCCTGTAGGTGCGCCATTGGTTGCGCGTGGCAGAGACCCTAAAGGCAAAGTGCATTAAGCAGGGATGACTGAGGCCAGTTAGATAGGTTATTTTTGACAACATATCTGGGTGTGTCATCAAAATAAAATCAAGTGTGCTAGAAGAGTCCCGGAAACATTTCGTCGGTTCTGAAACCACTTGAGTTTTTGAAAACACCAAGATTCAGAAAATTTTCATACTGTGTAGAAAAGGGTTTATTTAGACACGCGCCCAACCAGACTATATTTGGGAAACTGAAATAACCCAATAAAGCTAATATTGAAGAAGGGAACCGACAAGCCATAATATTGAGAAGATGGTGTAGTTCGTCAACAAAGCCTAAGGGCCTGTTAAGAGGGCGACAACCGGCACAAATCGTGACTTTTATGTAAGTGAAAGTAGCGCCGCCCCAAACAGTTTCCAAATTTGTTTGGACATTTACGAGAAAAGCCGGGATGCCATGTGCTGGCAGGGATGCCATGTACTGGCAGGAATGCCACGCCACGAAGACTGGATGCCTTTATCCTATTAAGGACTACTGAATTTTTATGATGTACCATTTTTACAGTTAAGGCTTAATAACGACATACGGTAGTTGAGATATCAGTGATGAAATTGCAAACTTGACTCATAAAAGGCTTTTGCAGGCGATCCTTGGTGTGAATGAACTAGGTAATTTGTAAACCTAAATGAATAGGGGCATTTATTATAGCTAACCTCCATTTATTCTGTTAATTTTTTCCCTTGGTTATATTCTAAAGGTTTGCTGTCTAGCCAGTTTTCGCTATTTTTCCCCTTGTTTTCTTTTTTATTTTGAGTAATATAACTTTTGTCCCTTTGAAGCCAATTTTTCTGGGTATATCACTGTTGAGGCAAACCGCATCTAATACACCCCACTGGACATTCGATCCATACTGCGAATACACCCACCCCCTTCTAAGAACATAAAACCTCAACACCATGAAGGGGAAGACGAGCCAGAGCCCAAGCCTACGAAAAACTATAAGGGTAATCTATTACCACGGGGTACACGGATGCAGCGGACTACTCACGCGAACACCAAAACTGCAGTTGTCGCAACCACGCCTGCCCTCATCCCGAGCATAAGTCTAAAACAGTGCACTACCCTCCCAACGGAACAGACAGGGACCACATTAGCGATAGCACAGACTCAAGCCAGTATCATCATCACTGACTCTCAAGCGGCGTGTTGTCCATACATGGCGGGAAGAATATCCAAAACAGCAATGCAGTTTCCAGCCCAGAATCCCGCCAGAAGAAATCCATCAATGATTTGGACGCCTGCCCATTCGCTACTCCGCGGCAATCAAGCAGCCATGCGTTCGCCCGAGGTCTTGCAAACCGGATCCTGTTGGAGGATAACGACTGGGTAAATCATCCTCTCTCTAGCTTTCGCGACATAACGCAATACCACAGGCTATCCCGACGCACTTACCCGCCAGCAGCTGAACCGCTGTCAAAAGAACAAGAAGCGACCCTCCATCGACTACAAACAAACACGTTTCACACCCCACGAGACTACACGCCACCCGCCCCAAACTCTATACCCCTCTGTGCAATTACTGTGGCCAACGTGCTACTCTATATCACATGGCCTGGGAGTGCCAGAATATCATCATCATAATCATCAGCTTGCTCAGATACACTGCAGGACGAAGGCCTCAGAGAGTTTCATACAATAACAACTACAGAGGAATCTGGCACGGCGATCGTCCGCCGCAATGGGCGTGATGGATATAGTTCTGGATTCGGATTGGCACTTAATGGCTTGTCGAAGTTGCTATAAATTAATTCGTGCAGGCAGTTTCGGTTTCAATTTGGACTTACATTACATTAACGGATTTGCTTGCCTACGCAGGGTGTTGGAAGAAGCGTTCAAAAATACGTTTCTCCTTGAACTGTATGCCGCGCGAGCACTGATGCCTCGCCGAGTGGGATGTTTTACAACCAGAGTTGCGAATTGGGTTGGCTATCAATTCGTTGCCGGCTTACGGAGCACGAAAGCGCAAATGACGGCGCTGTGCGCGGCGAAGTTGTCTGCGAATTAGGAGTTGCGACGCTGCTCATTCGCCAGAACAGTGTATTTTCGATGCTGACGACGGTTGCGAACAGCTTGGAACAGCCCCACGTTTCGTGCGAAGGCAGGGTTCTACGGCGTAGACCAGCACTACCGGCGCCTGATAGGAACGCAGCTTGATGAATGTCACTAAGGTAGGCTAGAATAACTTGTCCAAAGGTAATTGGTTTCTTTTTTTAGGGACACCAAATCTTTCCACCTATTAAGAACTACAAACGCCGAAACTTTTACGAATAGTTTTACAGAACTCCGCGTCCCTCTGTGGTTGGCGGCGAATGGCAAACTTACTCCGGAAACCTCTTCGACTCCGCGTCTACTTTTAGGGGCGAAGCTCCTAAAGCCATGGGTCTGTCCATCCCTTGTGTCTCGTGGTACGTGACCGCCGCATGCTTTCGGAGATGTCGCAAAGTGGGCCGCGTTGCACGCGCAAGAACCGGCTGCAACCGGCAGCGCAAACTCGGCACCGGGAGCGCGAGCTTGTCTGTGTTCGCCAACGGAGGCGCGAGCGCACGTGCACTGCGAGGGGGAGATCACGCAAGAGATCACGCCACGAACGCAGGCAGTCGTTCTCGGAGATCGAACGAGACGCAAGGACCTTTGCTCGTTTCCTCTCGTCTTGTTCGGGCACAAGTTCGCCCTAAATAAAAGTTAAAAGTTCTTTCTTTACCGTTGTGTCCCATCCTACGTGACAAATTGTGGTAGAGGTGCGGGGTAGTCCTCGATGGCGCGGGGTCTTTCACCAGGTCTGGGCCTGGGAGCATTGACTCCGAAAATAAAAGTTGATTTGTACAATGTACGCACACAGCTTACGTCTTTCTTAATGATGTAATGGGCGAACTTTCACGGGAGAGTTACGGTTACCGATGATATCCCCCTCTCGAGCTTCGCCCCACTTATCATCATTCATTCCGTGGATATGGCGTGATTTTTTTTCTAAACGCGGGGCTTTATTTCGTACAAAACCAATTTTGGTCATTACATTTCTTGTTCGCCTTGTAATTTGTAAACAACGAACGGGGCCATAGGAGTTTTTTTGCTTAAACACACAATTTGCGCAGCCATAGGCCTGTTTCGATCGTACGCAATCCGGGTTCCAGATCTACCCATCATTCCCACTGAAGCGTATACAAGCGCCGCCTTCGCATTGACAGTAGCGCCAGATTCCACTCTAGTTATTTTTCTATGAAACTCTATGGAAGGCCTCTGTCATACGTACGAGCTGTGCGAGAGTGAACTTGCCAGCTGTGACCCGAATAAGCAGCTATGACTGACCGAAAGAGCCAAGCCAGCGGGTAGAACCAACGGAGTCCTGGACGATGCCATCCACCCACCTACCAGCTCATCAGTTGAGTGAAGTTTTTTTCCTCCTGCTCCTCCTCCTCCTCCTCTAAGGGCAGTGACAACAGCTTTAGGTATCATCAGAATGCCGACTGCGATGATGACGATGCCCTCAACGAGTTTTTTATGCTCCCACAGACGGACATCGCCAGGTGTGTCATTCACACGGCGTTTTCGTTAGAAAACATGCGAAATTTACAGATCGCTGAGCCGTTCTGATATAGGGATGTTTTTCAATACCCTTTCCGCCCTGACCTACCTTCGACATCCATTGTTCTTCTTTTTCTGCTGTAGGCAAGTGTCAATGCAATGCAACCGGCTTGCGGGGCGTGCGGCTCGCGCTCTCGCGCTATCCCGAAACGAGCCCAGTTTCGCTCATACGCCGGACGTGACGGCCGTCGCTCAAGACGGTGGAGCACCGTTCCGCCTCCCTATTGGCCTGGCCGAAACCTTCACGACTCAGTGCCCTCGCCTGCGTCGATTGGGCTGGCGCCAGCGGCTGCCGGACGCAGCCGGCGTCGAGGCCCTCCGCCTCGGATGGGGCACGGACCGGTGAGTGGGAGCTCCCACTACGTGGAGAACACTGAGCCAGCTCTTCCTTAGGTATCCTCGGGCTTTCATTGCAATTCAGCGTTGATGCGTCTTTCATTGGTACTGATGTTTCTGTCGGTAGTGTTTGTTCAAAATGTAAGAAAAACGCAGCGGGCACCCGATATTTTACATGTTAAAACCACTCGTTAGCATTATCCTGGAAGGGGGGGCAGCATTCAACAACACATCGCGGCTCTCCCTTTCCGACGTCCGTGCGTAAGTGGCGTTCACTGAACTGCAAGGTGAAAGTTTGGGATAGTTTGCCATTGTTCGGTCACCAGCACGAATTTTGTAGAATCAGGGGCTGAGCCAATTTTTTGGGCGTTGCCTTTGAGCATTGCTTTTTAACTTCTTTTACTGCTTTATTGTGCAATAAGCCTCTCGCGGTAGGATATGTTATCGTCAATACCTCACGCCTTCACACGTTTGTTGTCAATCTTCACCAGCTGTAGAGCGGTAGCTTGGCTCCGGGCAGCTAACACGGTATGTTTCAGTTCCCTAAACCAGTGCAAAATTATGCGACCTGGGCTGGTATTGTGTAATACTGCATCAGGACAAAATATGCTTTCGTTATGTGTTCCCAGGTCTACTACTCAAAATGGCGAAGCTTCAAAAAAAAATGTGGAGAAATTCAGAGAACTACTAAATGGGCTGCATTCTCGGGCCACGTATCTTCGTTTTGAGATTTATAGCCTTATTTTGTTATGAGTAGCCAAATATGTTGGATTTTTGTATTGCTTTATTGTTTCTTGTTGCTCAAAATTCAAATTTACGCTATTTTATAGGCCTCCTGCACTGCCCAGGAGGCGCTGCGCAAGCGGCTTCCGGGCAGTACTTCCGGGTAGTACAAAGCTGCGTGGGGGCGTGGGTCCCATAGGATCCCGTGTTGACAGAAGCAAAATGAACTCGACGCTCCCGATTATTTTGCGACGTGGTCACCAGCTCATCCCCGACGCGTCCGATCTATTTCAGCGACCAACTTGGCATTAGGGGAAAAATCTTTGCAGAGCTAAACACGTTTACAGCGCCGACGAAACTGCCGGGACTGTGACGGCGTCTGCTACTCGCAGGTTCACCGATCGATGGTCGTACGAAGTGAAGATTTAAGTAAAACTGCTAGTTTAAACTAATACTCTAGGTGACAAAAACTTCTGAAAAACAGCCGATCAAAAAAGAAGCGTGACGGAATCGGCGATGATCGCGCTTTAAAAAGCCAGCGAGTCCGGCGGACCGCATGCTCGCCTGCTGCGGTGCGCCGCTCTTTTGCGTACCTGCACACTATGCGTGCACTTTCATTAAACAGTGCTCGTTTGCGTCGCCGTTACGAATACATGGTGCAGCGTTAGCTTGCCGTTTTGTTGCGTGTCTCAGGGACAAAATGCCGCGACCGTCAGAAGCGTGAAATCTGTTTTGCGATTCCGAAATTAGTGACCGTAAAACAAAGTGGTCGGGCGAACTGAGGCCGCTCGCTTTCCTTGTTTGCTCTCACTTTACTGAATTATGCTCTTGCAGCAGCATACATTCCCAGTTCGCACTTAATAGCCTAGAATGAGGGTCAGCAACGGCCGAGTTCCATGCAGCCGACACGGCGGAGGGCTGGACGGCAAAATCAAGGGGGAGGGGGGGGGGGGGAGGAGGGGGCTTTGAATGCAAAGAAATGAATGAATGAATGAATGAATGAAACTTTATTGGCACAAGGATGGCGACTCGGCCTATGTGGGGGCGGGTGGGGAGGGTGGTGTCAGTTTGGGAAAACTACATTCTCAGATGAACGCCAGTAGCGAGAGCGAAGTCCCACAAGGAGGCAAACACCTGCTTGGCTGTGGCTGCGAGTGGGTAGAGCCAGTCGGTCAAACACGTAATGCTGCTGTGTTTGCAAGACGTGCGCTCTGCGTGCAGACCCGGACACGTCCAAAGGAGATGTTCAATGGTCGGTGTGGATCCTAAAGAGCACGTGACGCACGTGGGTGGTGTCATGGCCGGCGGAGGTGAATTGCTTGCCGTAGCGCCGGGGAGAACGGGTGGCCGCCCTTTTTTTGGTATGTAAGAACGCCACTTGAAAAGGATGTCCTCTGTAAGCGCCACCCTAGCACGAGCCTTGTGGATCAGAACCTGAAGGTCACGTGGCAGTCCTGTAGGTAGCGGAATGCAAAGAGGTTACTGGTTACTGGTGAGCGGCCATGAATGGAGAACGAGCGGATCAAAGTTTCCATACTAGGCAGGACCACACGGGGGAAGTGAATGATGTTGAACGATGTTGAATGCAAAGAAAAAAAAATTCAGCGAATTTCTAATAATATTTGACAATAATCTGGCGAAGTGTGAACATGGGAGGAGGGGGGAAATTCAACTGGAGGACGCCAATTCTCTGTTCTTGTCTCGCTGTTTTACTCCATTTGAAGTCAAAACTGTCGTGTCGGCGTTCAGATTCGACGGCCCCTGCACTAGAAAACCAACACAGTCAGTGATTATCATATGTAAATATTCGGGGCCCCGCGCCGTGTATGCGGCTGTGTTATGTTATGCTGTGCGTGTGATTTGGTGCGTGTTTTGCGTCCTTTAATAGCGCTTAATTTGTTTATTTAATTGGCGCTATTTCCCCACCTAGTCGCTAGTATGCATATACCCTGCCGGTCGTAAATCGTGCGACGTAAAACGTTACGCAAGAATTATTTAGTTTGCGAAAATACGAAACAAAATTTCCACTCGTTTCAAAGGCGGTGCCAGGCCAGCAGTGTTAGCTGAGTCGGCTGCGCAATTCTTGCGTTCGCTTAAAGCTCCCGATGAAGCAACCTTTTGCAGTTACCTCAGGATGTAAGATGAGCAGCGTTCCGTGTTTATGCTACTCTTGAACTTTCCTTTGTCGACCGAACGCAAGAAGAAAAAACTGTAACTGTCGTCAAACAGTTAAACCACCCGACCTAGCGATACTGTCCCACGCCGCGACCACCGCGACAGCTCGCTCAAAAGAAAGCCTACGAATCGGCTTCTTTTAGCGGATATTAGTTTCTTTAGCCTCTGCAGCTACTCTAAGGGCTATTTCATACAGTATGCAGTCATTTAAACACGCCACAAAGCGCCACAACCAACTTTCACTCTGGCTTGTAATTGAAAACACATGGAGGTCGGCGAGGGTCGTCTGCTTTTGTACTACCCAGAGGCGTCGGCCGCTAGGGGCGCTGCATGTCGCCAAAACTCCAGCGCAGGAGGCCTATATAGTGAATTACTGCCTAACCTAGCTCAACCATGTATTTTTGTGCTGATGCAAGGCATAGTGGGTGGTTTGTCTGTTTTCGCAATACTTTTATTCCTCTTTCCGTCGCTCCGTTCGGGGCTTTTCCTTTTGTCTTCGTTTTTCGGTGGAGATGTACACCATGCATATTTCCGACTTTTTAGTTCATTTTTAGAAAATTTTCATTTTGTCTACTTTTCAATTGGGATTTTTCAAACTTCCCTTCGATAATCAAGTCATTTATGCTATTATAACGGTTAAATCCATTACTTCCGCCGGTCGTACACTGCTGCACAAATGCTGGAGGTTACGCGATTGGCACGTTTCAGCTAAGCTTTTATTTCTCCGCAGTTCTTTTCCGGCTGCTTTTATTTCGGCTCCTTATTTCGGAAAATGGTCAATGGGATGCGTATTTTTGATCCGGTTACATCCTTTTCGTAAAATTTTTATTTTTTTATTTTTTCGCTTTCAAAATTTTCATTGCATCAATTACCTCCATTTACGTAATCCCAACGGGTAAATGTGCTACTTCAGCCAACTATGCATTTTCGTGCAAATGCAGGGGGTTCCATGCTACTTATTAGAGGGGTACCCCCAAAAGATGCTTTGAATAAGACATTCGTTACCCTTCGAAGTCAATGCTTTTTTTTAATTACAAGAAAGAAATCATGTAAAAACAGCGCCCACCTTAAGGTATGTCCAGCTGCTTTTTTTGCCTCCCTCACTATCGTCAAACGGACCCGATCATATTGTTACTGCAAACGTAGGCCTGAAAAACGTGCTGTTTAACCAGACGCCATTAAACCGCAGGAACAGGCGTTTGAAATGTTCGTCCTATATCAACAGAAATATATACGAATATGTCGCGACAGCAAAAAAAAAAAAAGGGGGGGGGGGATACTGCGAACGAACGGGACAGGGGAGGGAGAAGTAGGAGTAGGAAAATCTAGTATATAGGGGAAGCCGGCAAGGAACGGCTTTGCTGCGGCGTTGACTAAGCAAGTCGATACCCGCTGCCTGAATCGGGGGAGAGGTGAACGAACGGACTTGGTTTGTGCACAACACTAAAAACGAGAACGAACGTCTGATGCCGTCTACGGAGGATACATATTGCTCTCACTGAGCATTTCGCACCAGTTTTTGTTCCCTTGTGGAACACCTCGGCGTACCCTCCCGTCACGCCTCCAGCTAGCCTACTGTTTGCAACGTATCGCGAGGGTACAATCCGCTATCAAAAGAGACGCTCAGATTGAAACCAAACAGCTGAGGCTCCCTTCCCTCCGCGGGGACCCAAATGAACCTGAAGCGTAGCGTACACATTCAAGAAGGCAGCAAGACTTGCTCAAATGGGAAAGGACTGCATCATGCGGAAATCCAGTAAAGCACTGCAGTTTAGTAGATTCAAAACTACCATAGCGGACGGAAATCTATCGATACTCAGACTGTGCTGGGCTTGCTTTAACCACGCACAGCAGCATAGATACGAAAAGAAGTGAAGGGCTGTTGTTCTGCGCCAGAATTGAGTTTCTGAAGGTCGCCATTTCAATCGCGCAATCGCTAGAGTACCCCTTCACGACAACGTATACCAAATATTACACCTCTGCGTAAAGCAGGGGCCGCACAAACACGCAACAAAGATGCTTTCTTTCTTCCTTGCTCACCTACCGCTTCCTTGCCGCCACACTTGCGCGCTGTGACGTGCGACAGAGCGGTTGTTACGCACCCGTGTGACGCACGAAGCTCTCAACAGTACGACTGCGCTATTGGAGGGCCCCGTTAAGTGCTGTAGCCAGTCAGCGTTCCCGGCTCTGGGAGAAACGCGGTTGCGCGCAGCGCTCCTGCACCGGCGGCACGGCGTATTCGTCCTGCACGGGTGGCACGGACGACTGTTTATCGTCGCCATCTGTTACACGAGCGTAGCTGAGTTTGTAGTCGTTTATCAGGTATTAACAACGCTGAAATAGAGGGAGTACATTGTTCAATCAATCAATAAATCAATAAATCAATCAATCAATCAATCAATCAATCAATCAATCAATCAATCAATCAAAGTTTTATTTCCACGAATGTTTTTACACAGGTGAAAAAAGCGGACGGCGAAAAAGCTGCAACAATGCAGCTTTACAGGGCACCGTCCGCCGACGCGGCAATGACAGCAATGACGACACAGCAATTTACGGTCACTTACGATGTACATTGAAAAAACGATTATACAAAATAATTAAAACAGTGAAAATCTACAAGTAAAACACCTACAAAAACATATCCAATATGCGGGCATCATTAACAGTCAGAATGTCAACGTCCTGTCTGTGCAAGTGATTTAGTGTATTTGGAAGTGTATGCTTGAGCAGCTGCTGTCCATGATGAGTCCGTGATGATGGGATCTTCCAAGGTGGCTTATATCGGTGTGAATATACATTTACGGTTTCCTCTAGCGCCTTTTTGTTTCGCCTTCGTCGTTCAATGGCCATTAATGCAATCAAATGTTCGGAATGAGCACGTAGTTCACGAGTTATTTATTTCTGGTCTAGTGCGAACTTGCTCTCGTATTAGTTTGGTTAATATTGTCATGGATATGACGACGAAAAACGAAATGTCATTTGTCCTGCTGCCAAGTAACAACAGTATTATTTTTTTCTTGGGAAATCCACTAGCACTTTATTTTTTAGTGTGCAACATTCTTTGAATCCATACAGGACTTCCCGACACGAATGTTGAAAGAGGAAAGTAAAACAGCATCGGCAATTTTCATAACAATTCAAGAATAAAGCACAAGTAGCTCAAAACATTTTTAATTGCGTTGAAAAACACAGTTGCAGATTAAAAAAAAGACGAACTTCTGCGCACGCTTTTAGCTGCCAAGATGCGGGCAGAAAAATGGGCCTCATCGGGGTCCTTCAGAACCGCGCGTATAAAACATCCCCCTCGCGAGGGGCACGATCAAATGCACAGCATTTCCGAGGGGGTGCGCCGGCAAGTCGTATCTCTCGATCGCGGGACCCGTGTCGCCATCTTTCGGAGGCGCGGGACAACTTGTGGCGCTTTCGAAACAAACCAGAAATGAGTGAAGGATATAAGGCGCGTTCGGTGCATCGTAATCTGTGTCGGTTTCGTGGCTCAGTCGGTAGTGCGCCGGGCACCTTGCGTTCCGGAACGCCCGCGGCGTCATGGGCTCGAAACCGGGCGCCGGACACTGTTATTTCTTTTATAGTGTAGTGGCCTGGCTGCGGACTACGACAAGGCGCGCCTGCGGACTACGACAAGGCACGCCAACGCCGCGTGACATTGTGAGTTACTAAAATGCTATGCATTTAAAACAGAACATCTCTGCAGGCACAAACGGCCACCACACGCGCGACCGCGGCAAGCATCTGCCTGCTCGGTCGGCAAGCAGCCCACTGTGCGGTGTACGCACGATAACGCATACACCGCAGCAGCTAAAACTTATCACCGCCCGCCAGTGCGGGACTATTGCTGAAAATCAGTTTGCAAATACGCGAAAGGGGGTGATGGTGCAGTGAAAGATTGCGCGGGGGGTCGTCGTCGTCGCGGCCTCGCAAAGCAGTGTCTGGATAACTGCGGCGATGCTAAGCCTTTTCACCGACCTCGGTGGGACGAGTTCACCGCGAAACGCTAACGCTAGCGAGCCGCTATACGCCTCGAGCGCGGCCTGTAGGGGCGCCACTGAAATCCCCCCCGCGGCCCGTTTCGAAAGCAGGCGCGGGAGTCCGCGTCCCGCTCCCCAGTGCCCCCGCTGCTTTTGCGGCATGTTCACGACTGACATTTACCGTTTGCGGCTGTTTGAAATCCATGTTTATGGGGAGTAGGCACTCTGTTCGCAAATGGGGTGTGTTTACGAGAGTAAAAATATTGCTGACGCGATCTTAGTGGGATATATTCGGTCTGTATAAGCGCCAGGTTGTCACAGGCCGGCGTCGCGGAACCGGCATTTGATGGAGCCGAATATAGTTACTGACATGAATTTACTAGCAGTGTCTCCGTAACCACCGGGTCCTCAGATGTTCATGCTACGGCTATACACTATGACTTAAATCGGTTTTTTGTGCAATCAGCGGAGCACTCATACCTGACAGCACGCAAGTTACATTTGCCAATATTATACCTCTGATATTGATCACCACCATTTACAAGCTAGTCTGTGTTAATTTCGGAAATATTCAACAAAAGTACGATGGACAATGCATAATTATACTCGGGGATCATCGCACGACAAAGTCGTCTTGTCGTGAGGTGAGCGCCCGCAAACATTCATCTGCTACATATATCCTCGGCGAGCAGCGCGGAGACGGGCTTAGAATATAATCCGCGTCCGCGACTAATCCTTCTTCGAAATATCGTCATATGGCACAGGAAGCCTGCAGAATAAACCAGAAACTGAAATCATAGGCCCTTAACACATACCACACTAGCTCTTCCAACGGCACCTTTCATCGCTTCAACAATTGTTCAACAATTGTTGAACATCCCACCCTGCATACTTCCAAAAATGCGTCCGCCGTACGATCAGCTGTTTGTTGAAGTAGAAAAACATACGGAAAGTGAACACGAGATTTGTGTGTGATTACTAAAACGTTAATTGCTTGATTACGCTCCGCATTTGTACACAGCGTCCCCCTCCCCTCCCCCCCCCCCCACCATTGTCTGGCGAAATAGCAGTGCATTTCGCGTATAGCTGGTCTAGTGAACCCTACCTGGCATAAGTTTCGACGAACGTCTTTAACATGTCAGAAGCTGCACTGTGTTTCTTTTTCATTTCCGTTAGAGCTACTACGTTTCTTAATTCCGCACATGTACAGCATTTATTTTTCCGTGGTTTCATTAACTTGCCTTGGTTCTTGCTATATGGCGTGTGTGGGCCCATGACGCACAGGCTTGGAATATACTTAACATTTTCGCAGGATTTATATTTTATAAGACATAAGTTATTGTCCGGGATTGGGTAATCACATCTCCGAAACATATTTTTCTGCGGCGTATATATTCGAAACGCAGCCGCATTCGTTGTCCATGTTGCAAAATAAAGCCAACCTCTCATTGTGCCAGTATCATGTCTAAACGAGGCAACAGTAGAATTCATTTGTGCCTGATGTTTTGTAGGTGAGAGGGGTGATATGTTCAGATATGTTGCTACCGTCGCTGACGCCCGGAAGAGCGGCGACGAAGCGCGCAGAACCACGTCCCCGGGCAGCTCTTGCAGGCGATCGCGTACTCTACGGAGGCGCAGCTGCTTTTTAAGTGACCTAAACGTGCTCTAGGCGTATTAGACGTCACCGTAACAAGTTTTTTTAGGACGCGGAAAGGCGAAAAGAAGCGAAACTGAACCAAAACACTCCACGAGCCCCTATCAGTCACGCAGCGCAAATCCCGTCAACACCGCGGAGAAGCGGCGGCAGGCGGCGCAGCGATCGCGAAGCTCAAGGCGTATAGTCGTCGGTGGCAATCTTCAATTATTGTCGTTAGCAAGCATGTTGAGTTAGGAAGCCCTCTATCTTGCCTACAAATGCTCGTTTGCGCTCGTTTCCGCCGACGCGAGCACGGCCGGCGCGAGGAGCCGTTCTATGCGATGAGCGGTAGTAGGAGGAGCTTGGCCGTCGTCTGCTACAAGCGTGACGTACCGCCGAGCGGAGCCAATGGCTGCGCGCTTCTTGACGCAACCCTGTTTCTCTAGGTGTCACCGATCAGGTCTTGCGCCTGGTCGGTGGCGTCTCCGCTTCCACAGTGCTTTGGAGGAGCGGTTAAAGAGGGAATGTGCCAGGCCTTGTTGCGGGCCCTTTTTAATGAACGATAGCTCGGCTAATACTGGACGCTTTTAAATCATTTTTGCGACAGAATGTTCTTTGGATAGTACTCCAATGATTGCGCACGTAACATCTCAACCTTTGGAACCCTGTTTAGGGCCGCTTTAAGCACTAGTGAACTGAAATTTTTTTCGAAAAAGGACCGAAACTGCGAATGGGAGCCACTGGACTATCGTTTTAGTAGCCCAGCTACAAAGACCTAGTTTATAAAAAAAATATACATTCGGGAAAAAGTGTTCATACAACCGGTGTAAGGAGACGTAAGTAATTCAAGGTAAAGGTAAAACAAATAAATTGCGAGAAAATTGCTCAAGAACTTAAACGCCAGACGAAAGATCCAGTAAACACTTCTGGAAAACAACGGCCCGCTCTGCGTTCCCACGTTCTATGCGCCCATGCAGTCATGGATAAGAAAACGAAACTAGAAACAGTCAAGGGTACAAAGCGAGGGCTAGGTCCATAACGGCGGAGGTTCTGGAATAAAGGAAAACGAGAAGCAAGGACTATCGCATGTTTATTAGCAATCCGGGACTTTCGGGCAAAAGAAAGGCTACCCTGCGCCTCATTGATATCATGTCTAGGTGCTTTGGTCTTTGAGATAAAATACGACACACTTTGCTTCTGCTCACACATTTTATGGTATAGCTGGTGTGCAGGAGAAGGCCTTTAATGTCGACCAATGATTGTCCCGATAACTGAGACCACGGGATGCCAACAACAACGGCATTGCTGAGATTAGGGGCCCTATTCTCGACTGCACAAATTGCCGGCAATTCAGGCAATTTTCCGGAAGTCTTTTCTGATTGGCTTTCAATTTTGGTCACGTGCTTCCGGTTGATAAAGCGGTTGTGTGTTTGTCGTCATTTTGACATTTCATGTCGTCTACGGACACCAGTTCTAAAGTTTGCTTTATTTCTCGTTACTAAAGGCGCATAATTCTTGGCCGGCAATGAAAAACCAGACTAAATGCAGCGGACATGACAACGTAATACTGCTTGTAATACACACCCCCTCTGTGATTGGCTGAGAAGGTGTGACGTAATTTAAACAGTTGGCGGGAACGATTACGTCATGCATTGGCAACTTCAGCTTGCGTAAAAGTGACGTAATGCTACGTAACAGCTTGACAATGGCGGCTGTTTTTGTCGCAAAATACAAGCAAAATAGGGCACAATATTTCCCCGGCTTACGGAGCCGCGAAATGTGCGGCAATTTGCAGCAGGCGCAGTTTCGCATGCGCGCTGTTTAAAGCGTGTTTCCTACCGAAACAAATTATAGTTTTAACTGCTTCCAAGTCAGCGATCATGGAACATACAAATAACATGCAGTATTTTGCTTTTTATGTTTGGCAATGAAATAAAAATTATTTGTTTGTCGTAACCGCAACATAAGAGGGCAGTACAAGCCTCTCCATGACAAAGAGAACCCAATGCATGGCATTTGTCCATACTTGTCCTAGTAAGCTGTTGGGTCACATGATCGAACTCAAGGTAAAAATAACAAAGAAAAGTGACTATTTGGTTCATTACAGTGCTGATTGCAGTCGAGCTTGACGAATGAGTGAATCAGCGACATCGGTGCGCTCCGCGGTTATCAGGCGTAGCGCTTCGCTGCTCTTAAGTTTCATAGAAGCGATGGTCGCGGCCGTCTTTTTCTGTGATCACGCCATAAACTTGTAACATTGCAGCAGACGATGGCGTGGCGGCGGTGGCGGCAGGGAAGGTGATAACGCAACAAAGCTTGCATTGAAGCAGAGAGCCCAGCTATGTTAATAAAAGCGATTGAAAGAAATAAATAGCTACGGTAAAAAAATTGTGTGATGTTCTTTAACTCGACATCCGCCTTTCGCTCGCTTTTGGATCAACGTTACTCGATCGTCTTGTGGTGTTGGCGCCAAATTTGACCTCCAGAAATGTGTTTTTCTTGTCAGCCTCAGCTACCGCCTTAATTTTTATAGTACATGCCAAGTGTTTTTGTATCTTTCTTGCACAATATTTCATACCTTGGTAGCGATCTTTATGAGTGACTCGTCAAATTACACTGCATGTCGTCATAGCTATAGGTGCAGCACGTCACTGATTGTTTACGTCGTGCTTACGCAAAAAAACATGGGCGAAATGCCGGCAATTTGTGCAGTCGAGAATAAGGCCCTAGGGCTCCTTCAGGAATCACCCTCACTTTGACCGATGGATTCCATGACTGTACTAAAGCAGCGCGTTTCTTTCTTGGCGAGCAGCAAACTTGGCGAGCAGCCTGTGGTGCTTGCCAAGTTTCATTCACAAGAGCCGGTGTCGAGGAATTGGCGAATGTGCCACCCCGGAACTTTTCTTTTCCCCTCAGGCCAACACCAAGCTCGTGGCCAAGAGCAAGGTGTACGACGAGAGCAGATGGGTCCCAGGTTGCCCCTGGAAGTGCGCCAGGTGGCCACCCCACTGAACAGGGGCGTCTTCTGGCGGCTGAACCTGTTCAACAACGGCTCCCCCTCCCACATAGGGAGGGCAGCGCCGCGGGGCCCGCGTGAACCTCCCCGAGCTCTCCGACGCCACCCGTCGGCCACTGTCAGCCCCTGGCCGCCCTTCTTTTCATGCAGGCACGCATCCCGTCCCTTGAGTCACCCTGCACGGTAAGTGACATCCGCGAATCGCTAGCTACAAAAGCCTGCGTAACAAAATTTCGGTTAACAGATAGTATTTTCTTTAGTTGTCGCGGGGTACATCACCTGGTTTCTTCTTGTACTTGTATGGAAAGACATTGCACTCAAGCGCATCGTGAAAAATCCTGAACTCTGCTTTTTCCTTCACGCCAACAACAAGCTCGTGGCCAAGAGCAAGGTGTACGATGAGAGCAAATGGGTCCCAGGTTGCCCCTGGAAGTGCGCCAGGTGGCCACCCCACCGAACAGGGGCGTCTTCCGGGGGCTGAACCTGTTCAACAACGGCTCCCCCTCCCACATAGGGAGGGCAGCGCCGCGGGGCCCGCGTGAACCTCCCCGAGCTCTCCGACGCCACCCGTCGGCCATGGCCAGCCCGTCTCCTCCCGCAGGTACACATCCCGTCCCTTGGGTCACACTGCACGGCAAGTGATTGCGTGAATCACTAGCTACAAGAGCCTGCATAACGAAATTTCGGTTACCGGATAGTATTTTCTTTAGTTGTCGGGGGGTACATAGCACATGGTTTCTACTTGTACTTGTATGGAAGGACATTGCACTGAAGCGCATCCTGAAAAATCCTGAACTTTGCTTTTCCCCTCAGGCCAACCCCAAGCTCGTCGCCAAGAGGAAGGTGTATGACGAGACCAGATGGGTCCCAGGTTGCCCCTGGAAGTGAGCCCGGTGGCCACCCCACCGAACACGGGCGTCTTCCGGGGCTGAACCTGTTCAACCGCAGCTCCCCCTCCCACATAGGGGGTGAACGCCACGGGGCCCCCGTGAACCTCCCCGAGCTCGCCGACGCCACCCGTCGGCCGCGGCCAGCCCGTCTCCTCCCGTAGGTTCACATCCCGTCCCTCGAGTCACACTGCACGGCAAGTGATTGGGTGAATCACTAGCTACAAGAGCCTGCATAACGAAATTTCGGTTACCGAATCGTATTTTCTTCTGTTGTCGGGGAGTACATAGCACCTGGGTTCTATTTGTACTTTTATGGAAGTACATGACACTGAAGGGCATCCTGATATATTTTTCCACTTCATCTCGATACATTTAGCGAGACTGGCGTTGTGCTTCGTCTAATGCGTGTCTCTGTCATTTACCAACCAGTCTTGTAAGGCCGCAGAGAACTTACGTTCACGATCTAAAATTCCCCGAAGAAACGTTTGTCAAACATACTAAATTTAACAGAATGTGGCGAAAAATACCCCTTTATTTCATGCCTGAGCTATTCTAGGAAGTTGGGTAAAAATTAAGGGATTCCTTAGCAGTCGTGTGCACATAAGCGTGCACCAGGCGCTTCCGCGAGAGAAACGTCAGGTTTGAAGCTGGGTATAAAACGATAGGAGCTGCAGTGGATACAATAAGGTGGTGCATCCCCAATGTATAGTAAAACTGCAGTAGTGCCTGCTTTGCGTATTAAAAAAGATTAAAACAAGCGGTAACGTGTTTAGAAAGCAGTGTTGCTGTTTCATGTAGGACAACCAAGCAGAGATAAGACAACGATGTCACGACAACAGCAATGTCATTTCCCGCGGATGCACTAAACTGTGCCAAAGACATATCCTGCTACAGTCGGCTAAATTTTAACTATTAGGCGATGTTCAGGCACCAAACCTACCATTTAACACCGAAACAAAGTCTTAACCCCTTGAACTCCAGGTTTTATAGTGGCAAGAAAAAAATCTGAAAAATCGCGCACCTTCTTCTAGTATGTCCGCCTTGGCGCGGTAGCTTCGATAATTACTAACTGTCGTTATGGCTAACACGACCATAATAATATTGTAAGAAACATAGGTTTGAACAACGTACTTTTCAACGTTAATCCTGACGTCAAACTTTCAGCCTTCACATCGTCAACTCGTACCCGCAGCTTGAATCAATTAGTTTTACGTTTCTTGCAACGTAACCTGGCTGGTTACACTAAAGAAGCTGCGCCTCAGAGTAACGACCCTGACGCACGCCGGCAGCCGTTTTGGTGCCTGTAGCCGAATGGGCATGTTTATGGGCCCTATCGCGGCCGACCTTGACGGGCGGAATATGTCCGGAGGCGGCTTGTCAAGCATGACAGCTGTGTTTGCTTTTCAAGGAGTTCGAGATAGGGCACCGGTGCGACCGGGTCAGGCTAGGTTACGCTAGCGTAGCTTATGTAGTCTCTCTAGGTTAGGGTAGAGCCACTGAATAAGCTACTCTTTTCTAATGGCTGTGGGCTCGCTATGCCACTGTCGTTCTTTCCCAGCGGGAAGCGAGGCAGGCCTTTTTCCACTTTCCGGCCGGTTGAAATAGCGCAATACAGAGCAGCACGGAATCGTTACTGTCTGGGGCTTAAAAAATCCCTGTTAAGGGCACAGGGTAGGGTGAAATTACAAAAAAAAAAAAACTTTCTTCTTCGCAATAAGGAAGTTCATTTCCAATGCACATTTTCCATAATTTCTCTTTGCTTAGAAAGTCGTATTTCGGGCTCAAAAAGTTGTTTTGAAAGCAAGTAGTAAGTGACCAGGTCTCCTTCTAGAATGTGCTCCGTGTTTATTGCAGGGTGTCGAACCGGAACCGAACCGAACCGAAAACCGGAACTGAACCGGTATTTTTGCCGGAACTGAACCCGAACCCGAACCGTTATTTTTTGAGCACGCTGAACCCGAACCGGAACTGAACCGAAAAAAGAAATAACGGTTACCGTTTCATGCCGAAACGGTTCGACCCTCTGTTGTTGACATTGCACAGTCAATGCAATTCAGGCTTTTTTTTCTTTCACGTACCATCAACTTCGTACCTGCTCGCTCACTTCCCCCTCCAGACAATTGAACACTATCACACTCTATGTAACAACAAGGGAAATGAATGAGCACCAATGTAGCAATGGTCTGTTGCTGCTGGAAGCGCGAGCGTAGTGGAAGCTGACCAAAGGAAATGTCATTCTCCGCAGCTTGCAGGGGATATAAAACGACTTTGCCCTTCCCTAGCTGCAACTTTAGTGGAGCAATCAGGCTGCAGGAGTGCTCCAGTGTGCAGCAGCGAAAGCCCGATGTGTGCAAACTTTTTCCATTTCATAATTTGTTTAAAAGGTCCGACACCTGCAAATTGTAATATTTGACAAATTTGACCGCAGGAGCGGCTCAGTGGCTAAACCACTTGATGCTGACTACAAGTGGCTTCGATGTCCCTTACCCACGACCATTTTTGAGGACAGTACAGTGGACAAGCTCCGTTTTTTACAAGTACAAATAACAACAGATATGTCAGGGAAAACTGTTAAGGTGCGCACTTAATCTCTTGGCAAGAAACTGCAGTCCTCCACCTTGTCTTGGAAGCAGAAACAGTAATAAAGCAGATGACACGTGCAGAAAGGACGGCCGGTACCTCACACTGTCCCATTCGCCGAGCGATCATCTTTTCTGCTTGTTCTGCAGTTTTTTCTCTTTCAGATCTGCTTTTTTTTTCGAAGGTGCACTTGTACTGACTGCCCAACTCGCTACATTACTTCTACTGCTACTCGATCCGGAGGGGAGTACTGATTTGATTTGATTGTGGGGTTTAACGCGCCGACCCAGCACAGGCGATGAGGCGCGCCGTAGTGGAGGGCTTCGAATTAATTTTGACCACCTGGGGATCTTTAACGTGCGCCGAAATTTCGTACACACGGGCGTTTTTGCTTTTCGCCTCCATCAGAAAAGCGGCCGCTTCGGCCGGGATTCGAACCCGCGACCTCGCGCTCAGCAGTGCCTTAGCCACTGAGCCACCGAGGCAGGTCAGAGGGGAGTACTGCTGTGGACGAATTAAAGAGCGCCTACCCAAAAAAGTTCTTCTTATGCTCCGCGCGTAAAATTTCCCTTTCATTTTGTAACAGCATAATCTGTTATAAGATTACGCAATGTAGCACACGGAACGATGGCCGGGGGTCAGGCGGTACGATGACATACTGATTGTAATGCACACATCCAGTATAGCTTTCGCAAAAGGAATTGCAGTGGTCAGAGAAATAATGCAGTGACTGAGCGTTAACTAAAGCTTACTTTTAACAAAAGTGTGGCTAACACATTCGATAGGGTGACAGCTAACAAATTATTCAGGGTGACCAAATGATCTAATTCATTAGTAGTATTTATGTGCCTGTAGTAGGGTTGTTCTGTTTTGTTACAAATATTAAAAAAATGTGCGCCATTGGTAATTAGCGCTGATATTTCAACACGCCAGTACGCAGACCTAAATTTAAGGCTTCAAGGTAAGCGTGATAGGCGATTCCATAGTGACGATTGCGATTTTAACAAAAAATGAAAGGGCAGAATATACAGGGTGTCCCAGCTATCATGCACCAAGATTTAAAAAAAGAGAAATTGCGTAACTCGAAGAAAACCTAGTGCATAATGTTTGCAGTACTGTGAAGTTGCTTAGAGTAATTTTTTCGTTAATGAGACTTAATTAATTGATTGTAATTAATTATCTAACTAGAGAAATACTTCCCTAATCACTAAAGTGTCAATGAGGCACTTGTAGGTAACCACGAGGGGCATCTAACTGCGCTATTTTCAGCGCCGAACTAATTGCGTACTCATTTATTTTGACTGATTAAGGAAACCCGCGAAATATGAAAAATACCACGTGACGACGCTTACGCGCGCATTGTAAAGCAGCGTCCCCAAACAAAGCTGATTGAAAGCAACTGCTTCGCGTGTTATCCGCCCGAAAAGACAGCGCATCACCTTGATAATAGCATGCATGGAAGGAGCAGCAACAGCAAGATTCCCGGGACGCGTGTGCAGATAAGGAACAAACTCGGTCGCGATTTCTTCTTTCTTTCTTTTGTTTATTTCATTCTGGCTAACTCAGAGGCAGCCTGTTTGAGGGCGTTGCTTTACGGTGCGCGCGGAGGCGCCGTCACGTGGTATTTTTCATATTTCGCGGGTTTCCTTTATCAGTCATAATAAATGTGTACGCAATTAGTTCATCGCTGAAAATACCGCAGTTAGATGCCCCTCGTGGTTACCTTCAAGTGCCTCATTGACACTTTAGTGATTAGGAGAGTATTACTCGAGTTAGATAATTAATTACAATTAGTTAATTAAGTGTCATTAAAGAAAAAAATACTGTCCGCTTCTTCACAGTACTGCAAACATTATGCACCTGGTTTCTTTCGAGTTACGCCTTTACTCGTTTTTTAAATCTTGGTGCATGATAGCTGGGACACCCTGTATATCCCACCGTCATATCTCTCGGCGGTGGCTTTATGAATAGTCGCTAGGACAACATAAAGTCTGGACGAGAAAGTAGGTAGTAAATCGTCACTACTTCATCTGTTTTTCTAATATCTCGTGATTATTTAAAGTTTGCTTTGCAATTGCGCCACTGCCCTTGGGGAACAGCAGCATTTTGAATTTTTGTTTGTGTTTTGACTTTACTGTCGCTTTAAACTACTAAATGTTTTTTTTCTAATTTCAGTGACAATTCAATTCATCGAACCGGTTCGCGAACCGGTTCAAGCTCCCGAACCGGTTCGCGAACCGGTTCGGCACATAATTTTGTCGAACCGGAACTGAACCGGAACGAAATTATTTCACCCGAACCCGAACCGTAACCGAACCGGTATTTTTTTCGGTTCGACACCCTGGTTTATTGTCATTTTTTTCCATCAAGAAACTTCCAGCTCCAGATCGAAACTCTTGTCTGAAACCAGATGTATTAAGAAATTGCTTGGCAACTATTGCATAGCTTATTTTTCAGCCAAGGCAATCGAACGACGATGCGCACATTTTTCAACATTGTGCCTTGGAGCTGCGCACCAAAAATGTCTGTGCTGGGCTTCACACTCTCAAGATTGCAACATTGGATGCTGTTCTTTCATTCAATGATGATAGCAACGCCCAAGCCAGCATTTTGAAATCATTCGGATCAAACCCTGGGCGCAACACCACCATCAAGTGGCTGAAAGAGTTTGACCACAAGCAAATATACCTTCCGAACAGAGCGCGTGCGTGCGTGCGTGCGTGCGTGCGTGCGTGCGTGCGTGCGTGCGTGCGTGCGTGCGTGCGTGCGTGCGTGCGTGCGTGCGTGCGTGCGTGCGTGCGTGCGTGCGTGCGTGCGTGCGTGCGTGCGTGCGTGCGTGCGTGCGTGCGTGCGTGCGTGCGTGCGTGCGTGCGTGCGTGCGTGCGTGTGTGTGTGTGTGTGTGTGTGTGTGTGTGTGTGTGAGACTCTAATGGGTGGACGCTTGTTTTGACCGTTGCATTAATTGGAGACTATAAATAGGCGCTCTTTCTGACGTGGGGGCAGTGCGTTGTGCTGCTAACAGTATCGTAGCCTTCCTGTACTTGCCATGCATTAAACAAGTTTTCACTCTGCTATTCAACATTGGAACGGGGGCAACTGGGTTGCACGCCGCACGCCAACCACGCTACCACGACGGGACGGGTCGTAATCGTACGCCTTCGCCCATGTAACAGTGTGAATACGCTTTCCCTTTGGTTGCTTCAATGATTCTCAGCCGCCGCTAGTGGCGAAAGATGACGACACTCCTTGCTCATACTTCACGTAGCTACTAAGGTGACCGCTCTACACGCACTCGAAATAATTCGGTTTTTAGATTGCGATTGCATGCAGATGCAAGCAAGGTACGGGCGACATGTCTGTCAGCTTCAGCAGTTTAATGGCGCTAGTGTGATGATACGCAAAACTGACAGCAAGTTAACAAGCCACATGCTGTGCAAAACGAAGACAGCAACGTGTGCTTTCTTTAGGGCCGCGCAAGAACAAGCAGTTACAGCATGATGATCATGTATCCACATAAAATTTCGTAAACGCCGAAAATATTTCGCAGGATCAAAAAAATTATTTTCTACGAAAGAACTGCGTGATGATCGCCGTTTTCGCGTTCCAATTTTGGTCTCGGAAAAGCGTCCTCAAGCTGTTGAATGCATCGTATCAATCATTGGACGTCAAAGCTACATTCCTTGCTGCGAAGCAACCGCAACAACCCGTGGTCGCCCGCGCATAAGCTGCGCCACCCATGGGGGCCACAGTGACAAACACGGTACTACGGTCGCTTGACAAGTTGCGTAGGAAAGCGCCGCGGCGGCGTAGTGGGAGCTCGGTTACAACCACGTTCAGCGCGTAGTGGGAGCTAAGGGTTCGGAGACCTGATCAGTTGCCTGTAGCGGACTTTGTCTTATGTCCTTTCTGTCAACATGTTGAGATATCTGCGGCTCCTAGAAAAAACGTCTCGAGATAAAGGCGGGCAAATTCATAGCACCTAACAGAGGTCAACGCGCGGATAGAAAAATTTTTGACTTCACCGATATTTTGAGTGATACGAGTTCGAGTTAAGAATTTGCTGTAGTATATAATAGAGGTCTGAATGCTGTATGTATGTATTTATTGTTCATTGGAAAGGGAAGATCCACCAACAGACGTAAGTTGTCTCGCCTAGGGGGCGGACACCGGAACGCCTGCTGGTGTGTGTGTGTGGGGGGGGGGGTAGGATGGAAAGAATACAAAGGAATAGGAGGATATACATTATAATGTATATAGCACACTGGGCCAGTTGACAAAGATAAATATAGAGCACAAAAGAAAAAAAGGAGTTAAACATTGAGGAAATTGGCATTACAGTGAAACACTACCGATGTAGACTACACGTGAAACTACAGAGGACAATGTTTAACACACATGTAAAAGGGGACACACACACACGCACACACACGTAGAGAAGCTGCTTCAGCAGCAGCCCTCTACTACAATCTGGACAGTTAGGTGGAGTTGCAGTGGAGTGCACTTTGCAGCCCCGAGGCCCCCAGGTATGTACCCAGGGCCTCGAGCACTTGGTCCCGCTCCCTAGCACTTCCCTCCCGGGAGCCAAAGCCACTCCTCAAGTGGCCGCACTCCTTGAAGCACGACGAGCAGCTCTGCCCGACGTGCCGCAAACTTGGGGCACTCGCATAGTGCGTGCGGCATGGACTGCACGGGCGGTCGGCAGTGAGTTCAGGCGGGGCTGGCCACCCGCCCCAGACGGTGCTTCCGCTCCGCCATCCACGCGTACCCCACGCGGGGGCGCAGGATTGCCGAGCGGTGTCGACGAGGCAGGCCCGCACAGGCGGCAGGCCTCCTCCGACACGCACCTGCGGGTCTGGATGTCTGGTCCGGAGGTGTCGCTGGATGAGCAGGCGGGACACCATGTCCGACGCAAGCAGCGCGTGTGCCCCGGCAGCCAGTTCGCCCGCCCGCTCGTTGCCATTCAGACCGATGTGGGCGGGGACCCACTGCAGGCACAGTTGAGTGCCCCGGTTCACAAGCTGTGCCGCTTTCTCCCGGATGCCCCGAACCAACAGGGAGTGCGAGTCTCCGTCCCGAAGACGCACCCGGGCCACCCAGGAGTCGCACAGCAGGGCGCAGCACTCGGTCCAGGGTTCCATCTCCAGCTGCAGGTCCAGACCCAGTCCGACCCCCACCAGCTCAGCCGTGGCCGAAGAAGAGGCATAGGGCAGCCGCGTCTGTCGGGTGGCCTCTCCCAGCAGGGCGGCCGCTGCGGCCGACCACTGCTGCTGCCGCACCGAGCCGTCCGTGTACACTAGGGCGTGGCTGACTAGGTCGCCCCAGACGACGCTCCGAGCCAGCTGCAGTTGCCCGTAGCAAGCGGCGTCCGCCGCTTGCTGCGCAGCCCCGAAATGTCCAGCCGCACGTCAGCTGCCAGAACAGGAGCGGGGCCACCAGGTCCCGCGTCCACGGGGTCCCCACCTCCTCGTAGATGACCAGCATGCGCCCCATGCGCGATTGGCGGTGGCCCCTCAGCCGCTACAGCAGCGGACCGCACCCCTCGGCGCGCCGCAGCCGGTCAATCTGGCCAAGCGCCCTCAGGTCTGCCGTCATCTCAAGGGTCCACGACCCCCGCCCCGGCCAGTGTCTTCTCGCACGGCGAGCTCTGGGGCAGGCCGAGGCAAGCGCGGACTCCCTTCCGGTGGTCTCTTTCCAGCTGCCACCAGGTGGGTTTCCGCAGGCTCACCAGCGGGAGCGCGTACATAAGGAGACCCACCGCCGAGGCACTGTACAGCCGGAGGGCCGTCCGCTGACCTGTTGTGAATTAGAAGGGTGGTTGTTCTGCACGCGATGTCACCAAGCTCCCAACACCCCTCGACTTTGGCCACGTGTATGTATATTTTTGCAGTTCCCACCGCGTGTGATAACATCTGTTGTAGGTAACTCTATGTAGACACCAAGAGGTAGTCCCTACATTGAAGAATTAAAGAAATGGAATTGACCTTCCCGGCCATTCTAGAAGTGTTTGTTCCCCCGAAGTCCGGTGCCGATCAGGAACCGAATCGCCCGGGCTCCAGTTGATTGACAGAAGGCTCGTAGCGCAATGGTGTTGAAGGTGGTAATTGAATTGACGAGCTCGAGGCATTTGGATTTGATGAAGGGAAACGAAGACTTAATCTACAACTATTTACGTTAGAATAACTGGATAGATCAGGCATAAAAAGGAAAAACTTCAAACTGGAGTTAGACGCTAGCTCTAAGTGCGTACAAGACCCTCGAGCTTCTCAACTCCGTCTAACTCTTTGATGCTCGGAGCGCACACAAACCACGACGACAGCCGGGCGCGACGACAGCCGGGCGCGACGACAGCCCGTCTAGTTGCCCGGTACACAGCTGTACCCTAAACTTCCGACGCCATCCTCAAGTCTACCTCTCTCATATGGGGCTTACAAATCCCATCCTAGCTTCAACGTACGGTCGAGACTGCTTGTCCTGCCGGGAACTCCCTAGCTGACAGCGCAGACAAAAACGCTCTGTAACGGCCAAGTTCGTCCTTGTAACACCTCGGTATTTCTCTCTCTGGAACGCCCATCCAGCTTCCGTACACACGTAGGGGAGGGCCGAAATCCACGTAAACTGCTGTCACGCAGCCATCTGCCGAATAATCTAGGCACCACCACCTACAGATCAAAAGCCTGTGCGCAGGCGAGCAAGCCCTCGGCTCCGAAGGGTCGGGGCGAAAAACGGCGGCTACCGAAGAGCAGCCGTTCCCAGGTTGGGGCGCGACAAAGTGATCTCGCGGAAAAGCCGCCGCTGGCGTGGGGTCAGATGATGATAATTACCCCTTCGTTGTCCGCTAAGAAAGCAATCGTGGGAACTTGGCGGGGCCCTCTACCCTCGTAAAGGGGATTATTCCCACGGAATCCAGGCAAGCCGTCTCCCAAACGTGCCGCTGCGAATTGACGACGGCAACGGCGTAGTGTTGCAGTGCTGTCTCCAGACAGTGCGGCGGCGTCTATACTTTCCCAGGTAAGGCCGGGGTGCCTGGCCATTGACCTCGTGAGTGAACCTTACACCAGTAGTGTGAATGGGTAAAATTTTGGCGTTCGGCGAAATTCAGAGGAATGTAATTACGAAAAGTTCCAGTTGCTCAGGACGGAACTGTAATGGAATTCGGCTGCCCTTTCCGCAAAACTGTTACAAGTTATCTTGCAGCGTGTAGGAGCCGTGTAGGAAGTGGCGGCCGAAGCAGCTGACGGCGACATAAAACATACCGAAGCTCCCGTGACGAGGCTGCGTCAAGTAAGGGGTTCCCTTGATATATTGCAGCAATTGACCGGGACACACGATGCAACATGTAGCGCACACTAGGGCATTCCGGGATATGCGAGTGAATGCGGTTTACAAAGCGGCTGCAGGCAAAGGTCTCCGACTTGAACGGTGGGAAAAATGTTTTGGTTCCCGGGACGCTCTTTGTTGAGGTGCTAGCGCGCTTGGTCGTTTTCTCCCGCAGAAATTTCATTTTCGATGCATTCCATTTTCATGTTCAGGCCCTGCGTCAGCTGGGGCAGTCGGTGAGCACCTGGACGGGTGGTCGGACGTCCGCTTCCTCCTCCTGCGAGGGGGCCCTCTCCTCGGGGTCGGCCAGCGAGGACTCCTGCTCCTCCTCCTCTAGGCAGTCCCTGTCGTCGGGCGACATCCGGGATGCCCTGTCTCCCAGCGCTCTCCCGTGGGAGGAGCTTCGGGGCCTCGAGGAGAAGGTGGACGCCCTGGTGGCCACCGTCGGGGGCGCCTTCGAGGAAAACGCCCAGCTGCGCAGGGCTTTCAAGGCCACACACCGGAGAAGGTGAACGAAAAGGGGGGGGGGGGGGGGGATGTTGTTGTCCCACCATCAGGGGAGCTGCTGCGAAACCCATTTTAGTGAATCCACTTGCGTGTAATGCGGATAAGTGCAGTGCAGGATAGGTCTCACTAGCAGCTCGCTGTTTCTTTGAGGGACACAAAATTTCTATAGGCCGTTTACTGCGAGCAGTTAGGCCCCCCCCAAACCAAGATGTCGCTAGCGTCGCAATCCGCCCCTACTGGCCTTTCGTTGTTTCGGTTTATGCCGTAGACGGCTGTTGCCCGCTCAAAGTGCATCGTTGGCAAAATGTGCACCAAGAAAAGTCATAACTTAATATCGTGGACTCAGTCAGAGCTCATGTTGGTAGGGGTGAAGTGGAGCAGAACGTTAGGGGAAGAGCTTCAATGTATGGAAGCGCGAAGCTCCCATCGCCCCGTAACCAAGCTTGACTCAATCATTTGCTCCTAACAATTCAGGTTCCTTCCATAGGCCAGGCGTTTCGCGCTTATTACGACAAGTAGATCCGACGACGTGTGATAAATAGGGGAAAAACGTACCTTTGCATTTATTGCGTACAACTGTGGCTCGCAATGCATGCTCAGTTTGATCCGTCACAAAGCATCACATACCTTGCAAAAGCCCCTCTCAAACAGAGCAGTACCTGCAAAATCTTGCGCGATACATTTAGTTTCGCAAGTGTTGTTATCGTTGAAGTGGATTATCCTAACGGTATATTTTCAGTGTAGCCCGATACAGTGCCAGAACTCAATAGCTGTCAGGAAAGTTACGTTCGTCACTTCAGCTCTCAGTAATTGAATCCTACATAGGGTTCCAATCGGTGGCATGCATGGTTATGGCTTAAAGCCATTAATCCAGGAATAAGTAAAATACTGCTGCAGAAAAAAATATTACACAGATGGATAAGTAAAAATAAAGCTAAGGACGACCAAAAGTTGCAATGTCACATTCTGCCAAAACAATACGGATATGCATGACACAAAAATGCAAAAAATGCTCACACCAACAGCCTTATGTGCCAGCTCGGGAAAAAAAAAAATTATGGGCTAAGTAAGACTGATCACTTGATTTGAGCGTTTACAAAATGTACGCGCAAAGTATTATTTCTCCATTTTTGTGCGAGCTTGCTTAACATGAATTGACACGATATGCTATTATTTCGTCCACTGTATGGGCCATACGGCACTTCCTACAGGTGTTTTAGTACAGCCGCAAGCTAGCCCACACCGAACAGACTACAGCTGATAACGCGGAACGGGTATACAAGGCTGACCGTGTCATCTGTAAGTCAGCTGACACTTAACACTGAACGCTGCAGATTTTCCATCGTCGGAGCATAGATACGTTCAAGGATAACGATACTACTTCTACAACTATAGCGGGTTATTGTGTTTTACAGCACTTCATTTTCATGATATAGTGCGCTCACAGCCAGCTATTTTAGCGTGAAATAAAAGCTTTCACAACAAGCTTTAGAACGTTATTTTAGTACATGCAGAATTGAATTATATTACACAGTGTTAGATCCCTTAGGCTTTTGTTTCGTTGTGTTAAGAGATTGTGTAGAAATATTAAAAAAGTAAAGGAATCGGACAGCTTATGTCGGAAGAAACGCTTCAACAAGTAAAAGGCCACGGACGTAACTCAACACAGCGCTCAAACAACGCTTCTTTCGTGGGAGTTTTTGTGACTTAGTAATCTGGGAAAGACGTTACGTTATTCGAGCGCGCAAAGAATGCCAAGGTCTCAGAAGAGAGGAACATCTTTTCGGAAAGTTTTCAAGTTATCTGATATGCGTACAGGAGCAAGTTTTAGCTGAGGCGCTTCATAACCATATACAAAGTGGATGCGCTTGTAGATAACGTCTTAAACCGTTTAATATTTAGAAAAAAAAAACTGAAGGACCAGTGTCATTCCCTTTTTATAGCGCATCTGACTCGTTATCGGAATGTTCTGGGATCGGGTACGACCCGGTGGCCGCTTTTCTGATGGAGCCGAAAAGCGAAAACGCACGTGTGTTCGAGATTTCGGCACACGTTAAACATCCCCAGGTGGTCAAAAAATATCCGGAGCCCTCCACTATACGGCACGCCTCATCGCCTGTGTAGCATCGGCACGTTAAACCCCACAATCAATCGATCAATGAAATCAATGGATACGACCGGGAGACTATTCTTACTTCCACATTGTCTTTGTTTCCTACGGTTCCGAAACATTTTTGGGGGCAAGAGCAGAGAAAATGCTTTCCTTGCTGTCCAAGCGGGTGGCTGATATTTTATACGCAAGTCCCGAAAAGCGAACGTTTATTGTGTGCTAATTTCCTCAGTCTGTTAGTAGACATGTTTAGGCTTTATCATTTTTCTGTCTCTTTCAAAGCATGGACAGTCTTTGAAACAATCTCTGTCACAAACACCTGATCAGGGTGCGCAGTCTATTTGTTGGCGCGTCCGCTATTACGGAATAATGGCACAAAATGTATAAGCGAGCTGCTCGGCGTAGCCGACGCGTGATTGTCTAGAGTTGTCGTTGTAGCCTGTATCTATTTTAGGATGCTTTTAAGGGGACCGACGGTAGGTCTACTGGCGTGGAGCTCACTAAGCATTTTTTTAGTGAGCTGTATCGAAGGTAGGACAGCCTGCAGATCACGTTTGGTTTCAGCTCCGAGAGGAGGCGTTCGCGGTCTGGTGGCGTGAACAAGCTGCGACCGCTTAAATCATTGCCGGTATTTCTTCGAGAATGCTCCTCGTGTAGTGGATAGGCCTTGTCTCATGTTAGCGCACAAAGGGTCCACGGTTATACCTTTGTTTGCGCAAGTCGCGTCCGAGTGTAGACAGCTGTATTGGCGTGTAGTAGAATCTCCCAGTTGAGCCTTCGGTATTTCACTCGTATTTTTTTTATTGTGAGTGTCACAGTAAGGGGTTTCCGTATCCCCGCGGGAACATGCTTTTGTTGCGCGCCCCATACTGAGGGATTGAGCACACCAGTGCCTATGTTAGTGTAAAGCATATTGAAATTGTAGTCTGCTCTGCTTCAGTTTCATACCTGTCCATTCATTGCCTTCTTTGTTTATCCGAACTCGACTCCGCTTAAGGTCTTGCATGTTGCCATAACATCGACAGACGTGCCCACGGACGGAAAGAGGGGGGGGGGGGGGGGGGCGGGACTGGCCGATCTTGCAAATATAAAGAACAGTTTCCGCGCCTCTTGGATGCGAAACCGGGTGAGATTTGTGACACAGACGCTGATGCATTTTTTGCGGCCCTCTTGTTTCTTATCGTTCCAGCCCAGTTTTTTTTTTCGTTGGTTCGGGACCAAGCCTGAACTAGTTCTACGTGGAGGAGAACAAGGACGGAACAGCCGTACGCCGACGGAGCCTTTTTTGGAGGAAAATAAAAAGTGTAGTTTCCACATCTCTTCGTCGGACGTCTGGCACAAGGCTTTTCTTGGCTTGAAGCCTTCGTGTTCGCCGCTGAGTTAAGAGAGGCCCCAGAAGTAGAGCGCGCGCCTGCTGAACAGTCCCCCGGCTGAAGGGCGCCCCACGTAGCCTTTCACGGGCGAAATGTCATTCCGACGGTGTACTAAGAAAGTAAATAAAGGCAATCAGAGGAGTTACCACTTGTTTATATATGTATGTGCAGACATGCACATGGATGCACAAGTAGATATTTGCATTTTGTGCACGCTGTATACCGCCTCCCGTTGCCCAAGCAGCAATCCATTGATAACGACCACCAAAAATAACATAATGGACATAACTGTGACATGTGCGGAATGCTATAAGTGGCCTCGAGTTCAGAATATGAAATGTTAACACGGTGCGGGAGAATGAACGAACTTTATAAAAACCCGCATATGCTTTACATGGCAGGTGAAGCCGAGTATTTCTTCGTGGCAGGGGATGTGGGACACATTGAATACGGCGCTAATGGCAAATCCTGGCTTCCGCAAGGAGTTTCCTAGTTAATCAATGTAACATATTGTGTGGAAGGACATTTAGGCTCGCACATTCTAGTTGCAATCTCAAGTATGATTGATAGCGGTGAGGCTCTACTTTCGGTGGGGCACTAAGAAGTGTTATCGGCGTTAGATTTCACGTGGTTCTTAGTGGAGAACCTGCGATCCAAGTATTTGTAGCTATGCGCATGCCTAAAGGGCTCCGTTAAGGTGTTTTTTTCGGGCACTCATCGGACACTTCGTGTTCTCTTCGGGGCATAAAGAAATACGTTTAAACACAATGATCAAGATCGCTACAAAAGAAGGTGTATCCAAATCTAAAAATACAAGCAAATTGGCACTGGCTACGTCACAGCCGATGTCTCGGCATATAGAGGCCCAGCGCGGTGTCCCACCATCAGAGTTACTGGATATATACCTGTTGCGAAACTCCCCATGGGCCCCATGTATCAAAAGCCGGCCTTTGGTTGCACCCCTGCGCCGGGGCAATAAGCACGGGGCAAGTTGACTAGCCTGTCACCTTTCGGCAGAAATAGTTTAGCGAAGTGCAGTTTTTGTCTCCTAGGGGCCGCGCACGATCGACTTGCCCCTAAGCAGCGCTAGTATTAAACCAAGAGTATAAAACATAGATATATTTGTCCTTTTTGGTAAGATGACATGTAATCCCCCCCCTTACAAAGGGGAAACCAATAGCAATCATCATCATCACCCTCAGCTTCCACGGAGCAGGGAGGCTAGCGCCGCCCGGATTCTGAAGCGAAGTTTAGCAACTGTATATATTGAGTAACTATGTCCCACGATTAGTTGTACTTGCAATATTCTGTGTATGTCATTGCAATCATTAAAGGGACAGACAACCGAATTTTGTCGCGTATATGTGCTCTAGCTCATATGAAAGCCAGCATTTTATATAGCCCGGTAACCACAAGCAATTTCTAAACAAATTGGGGGAAATCATTTTAATTTGTCAGCAAACTTACTGAAATCGGAAAGGTGGCGGTTCGTAGTGTCGAAACTTGAAACTACAATATGTGTCCCTGTCACGTGACCTGCAAACTTAGCAGCTGCTGTAACTGCTGAAACGTTTATTTAAGTATTGAAAACATTTTCATACAAGTACTTGTACAAGGTTAAATTGTACATTTATTTCTAAACATTATTTGAAAATTTTAAAAACGCGCCGCCCACCTGCCGCCCACCGTCGCTGGGGTGCTCTCAGTGTGGCTAACTGAGCCTCCATGCCCAGAATCAAAGGCAGCGTTCAGTAAACAGACCCAGTGAAGGAAGTGAAGTGACGATTCTGCCTGAGTCAGGGGCGTTTGTTCTGCCAATATATTTGATTTGAGTTTCCAAATACGCTAACGGCAGCTTAAAAAGAGAGAGAGAGAGAGAGAAAAAAAAACTTTATTTGCTCAGAGCCATGGTCAGGCCCGCTAATCCGGGGCTGCCAATGGTCGACGAGTAGCTCTCTCAGCCCGGTCCGCAAGCCATTTCTGGCAAGCTGGATGCGGGTTGAGTAGGGTGGCCTCCAATTGTGTTGTGGGTCTGTTGTTCGGTGTGATGTTCTTCATGTTGGGGTTTTGTGTGCAGTGCCACATCATGTGGAGTAAATCTCCCGTCTGGTCGCAGTGCGGGCACTGTGGTGTTGGGTAGATGTCCGGGTAGTATTTGTGTAGGGTTGCGGGAATTGGAAGTGTGTTTGTGTGAAGTTGTCGGAGTAACACCTACTCCATTCTTGTGAGCGAGGGATGAGGGGCTGGAAATCTCCTCCTGCCGAGCCTCTGTTCAAGCAGTATCTCCCTGTAGGCGGTACGCAGTGAAGGGGGTGAAGGTGATCGGCTGGCTCCCTTGCCTGGGGGGCAACCAGCGGGGGTGAACGCCCGGAATAAGGAATCGCGGGCTAACGCGTGCGCGGCGACATTCCCCCCGGTCTGTCCCTGATGACCCGGGAACCATATGATCTGTGCCCCTTCAGGCGGCTGATTCGCAATTATGCGAACGGCCTGGTGACATATCCTGCCTCTGAGGAAATTTCGGCAAGCCTCTTGGGAATCGGTTAGTATAATGGCGCTAGGATGGGCAGAGATGGCCAGGGCGATGGCGACCTCTTCCGCGCGGGTCGGATCCGTCGTTTTGATGGATGCCATTGCAATGGGGTTACCACTGGACGAGCAGGCTGCTGCTGTGGTCACCCCATTGGTGGGGCAAATAACGTTGCGCTCGGGGAGAATCGAACTTCCCGCCCCCACAAAGCGAAGCCAGATTCTACCTATCCTCTATTCCAACAGATGGCGCATTCGTGCAAAATAAACCGTTGCATTAAAAACACACATAAAGGAACAGGAAAGCCTGCGATTCAAACTTTTTTAGCTGGGGACAAGTTTTTAAATACCTTTTTGATTTCGCATACAGACAAAAGTATGTTGCCGAGCTACTCTATGTCATGGTTGCCAGCATTATTTTTGGGAGGGACACATACGGCTCGTAGATCTAAAAATTTCGATTTAAAAAGTTCTAGGGCGTTATCAGCAAAACCGTTTCTCGTCAAGGGGCTTTAAGTGATGCCCTTTCATTTAGGATAGAGAATATATACTGGACAAAAATCAGTTGTCTGTCCCTTTAAACCAGCCTGAACGCTTTCTGTGCTAGTTTCCCTTTAATTTAAGCGTGACTAGGTTACAATGAATGGACATACGGATGCATACCGGCTATTTTGATGGGCGGCAGCTTTTTATGTCTACTCCAAACGGCCCACTTCCGATCACGCTGTAGCAAAGGCTGCACCATTAGGGGCCGTACAGAGTTCATTGTTCTTCAACCTGACACTTATTCAGCTGAAGCGAGTCCTGCCACGTGGAGTGAAGATCACGCTACGTGTATAGATATCTGTATATGGTGTTCCCCCACGATCATGGAGAAATACAGAGCAGTGCCTACAGAAAGCCCTCCATAACATCTCCAGCTATCCCGCAGTTCGCGGCCGTCTACTTTCTCCTGACAAGAGCGTAGCGATGGAATTTTCGCAGGTAAAAATATCGCTATCTACTGATCCTTGGTGGTCACATGCTTTCATATGCACCCGTGCAAAAACTTATCACCCGCCGCGGTGGCTATGTGGCTAAGGCATTGTGCTGCTGAGCACGAGGTCGCACGTTCGATTCCCTGCAGCGGCGGCCACTTTTGTGATGGAGGCAAAAAGCAAAAACGCTAGCCCAAGTAAATCAGAATTGTACGTGCCACGCATAGATCTGTGAAATGCTTTCATTTTGTTTAAAACGAGCAACATCTTCGAGAGCGGTCGAGCTCTATTCCGTTACATAGCTCTACGCCTTTACATGTTGCACCACAAGCCGGAGCTGTGGAGCATGTTTACGGCCTCCGATGCCGCTCTGCAGATTTTTTTAGGAGGGGAAGTACGTGTCCCCAAACCACATTGCAGTCAGCCATGTCTTCTACCTCCACTACCTCGCCTGCATTGCTGGACACAGTACCAAATTGCAATGGATACCTGGTTGCAGTGGAATCAAAGAGAATTACAAAAGTCCAGGAAGCGGTCCTCAACATCCTTTTCGGCCAAAAAGCGTGTAAGAAAGTTTAATGTGACCATAAACTTTTTTACACTCTTTTTGCATGAAAAGGTTGCAAAAATCTTGTGCCATGGCTAACAGCCTTAAAAGGTGTTTTGGCAAAAAAAGGGTGTTGAGCTCAACACCCTTAAAAAAGGCTGTTGAGGATGCTCAACACCCTAAAAAGAGGGTGTTGAGCATCCTCACACCCTTTTTTTAGGTGATGGCATGCGCAGTGGCAATGTGAACCGGCGGAGCGCGCAGCATTCAATACAAACAGTGAATACGCAGAAGTTACAGTTGGAACGAAGATGAATTGAGAAAGAAAACCAATGGGATGCAAGCGGTACAGGGAGTGCATAATTACTTAGTAATACATGTGCTGTTCTTGTTTTTATTTTCAGCATAAGAAAGCCCCCCGATCGAGTCGGTGGGCTTGTCGCGAAAAACAGATATTTTAAGCGGTAATTTTGGAAGTATGAATTTTACTATGAGAATATACAAAACAACACGGCGCTAATTTCGGAAATTTTAATTTTACTATGAGAATATACAAATCAACACGCGGATTTGCAAAATCTTTTTAATCAGGAGGTAGTTTTTGTGTTCCATAACCTATAGAATTCTATTAAATATCAAACAAATCTTCCCCGCCACCTCAACACCCTTCAAAAAGGGTGTTCATTATTTCAACATCCGTTTTCCCAAAAGGGTGTAAAGCTACAAATTAGGGTGTTCGAAACTAAGAAAAAGAGCATAAAGAAAAAGGGTCTAAGAGAAGATCGCCATCTAAGAAAAAGGGTGAAGAGACCTCCAACTTTGGAGGCATTTTGTATCTGTTTACACGGGTGGACTGAACATTTTCTACAAGCGGGGGGTGTTTTATACCCAACGATGTTTAAAGCAATATGAATTGGCATAATTTATTACCAGTGCAGCTCTTCAAGCTTTAGCTACTTTCGGTGACGTTAGCAAAAAAATACAAAGAAAAAGAACTGCGGCGCCTGTAAAGGGTACACCACCGCAGATAGCGTATTATAACAGTGAAGTCGGCTTTCGAGCTTGTTAGAGTGTGAGCACAAGGGGCGTATGCGTATGCGCACCTCTTACTATACCATTTAAAAGGTACTAGTCTTTTTTGGATACTAAAAGGCAAACATTTGGCGCAGCTTGCAATAGGGGTGCAAGGCTGGAGAAACAGCATAGCTGGGGGCCGACCTAGCTTGTTTCCCCCTTGGATCCCCTGGATATGGGGGCGGAGGGGGCACATTGGAACAGCCTTGTAAAATCCGGTTAAACTTGGCCTCACCACTCAGCGGTCATCCAAGCTTAGGAAGAACATTGGAATGCTTAGCAAACATAACAAAACTGAGCAACACCGGAAGAAACTAGGTCGATCCCCAGCTCCGCTGTTGTTCTTTGCAACTTAACACCTATTTCACACCGTTTCAACACCCTAAAGAAAACCAAGCGTGTTGCAGTCGGTAAACACCCTTTTCGCCACACGACTATAGCCTTTTTTTAATTTTGAAGGTTCAAATTGGTGTTTCACGTGTCAAAGCCAAACTTGGGACATGAGGTGCATCGCATATGGAAATGAGCGATCATTACATAGGAGCAATTATTTTTTTGCCTTTTAAAATTTCTTGAGAGTATAGAAGTATATCAGGAGGTGCCTTCTTCTTTACAGTGCTATTATGCATCTAAGCATGGCCTCATTCAATGAACAGCTGAACACTTATTCCACGCCCTTTCAACACCCTAAGAAAAACCAAGGGTGTTGAAGTTGATCAACGCCCTTGTTTCACACAAAAAGGGTGTAGATCTGAGAAAAGGGTGTTGAGATTTAAGAAAAAGGGTGTAAAGGCCTCCCAACACCCTTTTTCCACTTATACTACACCCTTTTTGGCTAAAAGGGTGTAAAAAAGTTTAGTGTGTACTAATATAAGCAATTTCGCGCTGAAATGTGAGGGACAGCTCTGTTACAGCGTGATTAGTTGACGCTTGCTTCTTTTAGGAGCAGTGCCGGTATTAATGAATGTTAGTTACGCAACTCCCACACCCCTGTCGGCGTCGAGTCGACTTGTTTTTAGGCAGCGCTGCAGGTAAATAGGACTTTATCGTTCATGCCATATCCCCACTGGTTGCACATGCACTAGACCAAATTAAGTAGCATGCTGAGTAACTATGCGGCCCACATTTTTTCAAATTCCTCTTCCAGTTCATCTATTTATTTATTTATTTATTTATTTATTTATTTATTTATTTATTCACAATGCCCCTAAAGGCCCCGTGAGGGGGTAGTACATAGGGGGGTTACATAGCACACGTGTTTTATTAGCGCAGTAAAGCGGAAAAAATAAACAAAAAGAAGCAGGATTGTTCACACTGCAAGCGCAAATAAATACACATTGTAAACTTGAAAAAAGTGATAACGCAGTAATCAAATTATTATAGCAACAAAAAAGACAGGAATATAATACAGGTGGTTCAAATTCAAGCACGACACGATGTACAACCCATCAGAACAACAACAACAAAAATAAAATACATAGCCAAAATAAAAATGTTCAGTGCCCATTTTGAAGGACGGAAAAGAAAAACCCAAAAAGAAGAGGAAAGTGCTAGGTTAGCTGTTGGAATTAGTTCCTGGAATGTCGTGTTGTCTTTTTGGGAAGCGATATGAGATGGTAGATTATTCAGTTCGACTATGGTACGTGGAATGAAAGACCGTGCAAAGGTAGATGAGTGGCAATTTGTGCGTTTAACTTTGCAGGAGTGGTATCGGCGAGGGAAAATGACTGGAGGTGGCTCGAAGAAATCATCGTGAAGTGACGCGTGTTGATACAGCTTATGGAACAGTGATAGGCGGGAAAGTTGGCGGCGATATGCTAGATCAGGTAGTTCTGCGCGACGTTTTAGTGCTGTGACGCTAGAATGAGGTGAGTAGTCGGAATATATGAAGCGAGGAGCCCGGTTTTGCAGAGATCCAATATCAGTTACGATGTATGCCTGATGGGGATCCCAAATGGCTGATGCATACTCAATTTTAGGACGTATTAGTGTAGTAAAGGCACGTTTTCGATTTTCAGAAGGAGCATGTTTAAGGTTACGCTTTAGAAAACCGAAAGAGCGATTAGCGGAAGCCAGGGTGTGTTTTATGTGATAATATCCATTTATAGCTTTTTCTATTTCAAAAGAAAATATGACGCACACACAAGCTTGCAAAAGAAGTTTGTTCCCATGAACCACAGATGTCCATAGAACATCCGTTGGACATCCGGTGTCGGACATTTGGACGTCCGTTAGACGTCCGCAGAAAGCCAGCGGACGTTTTACCGACGTCTGTGAAATGGTCTGATGCAAAGGAATTGCTCATCCTTCGAACATCCGAAGACGTCCCAGCCGGATTTCCCGACATCCGGCGGATGATCAAAATCGGACATTTCCAAACCGAGATGTACAGGGGACGTCCAGGGAACAACACAATGCAGATATTGGATGTCCGCGGGACGTCCGCTTCTAGTCCTAAACTTTTCGAATCAGGGAGAACCTGTACTCGCTGTAAACCCCAGTGCTTTGTTGATAACATGCCTTGAGGCGCAAAGCCTCTTCTGTAGCTTGTTTTGGCACAACCCTAATTATAAATGCTTGCCCCATGCACTCTGTGGAAGACAACTCCACACCCTATTCATATTTGTCTTGCCAAGAGTGAGAACAGTGATGTTACAGAAGCATTATACAGTGGCACGTTGCAAGCTTATCGTCACGACTTTTCAATAAGGACTATGCATACACTGCGGGCTGTTGTGTCAACATAAATAAGTTGTAGTAGGCAGTTACCACTTTGGTGAACAGGATGCTTCAACGTGACAGCCCGCAGTGTACACATGGTTCCGTATTGAAAAGCGGTTACGATAATAAGCTCGCAACTTTCCACTGTATTATGCTACTGCAAACACCACTGCTCCCACTCTTGCCACGAAAAATATGAATAGGGTGTGGAGTTGTCGGTCCGCAGTGTGTGGTACAAGCATTTATAATTAGGGTTTTTACAAACAAGCTACAGAAGGGGCTTTTGTATTAAGTATTTTTAAAGCCGGAGTAGTACTTCAAGGTATGTTATCAATAAAGCACTGAAATTTACAGCAAGTACAGGTTCTCAAGTTTACTAGAAAACTGAAACCTACACCATTAGGCTTTATGAATCTATACCGAGTATGTTTGGGATATTTTCATTAAATTGCTAAAGACAAAATTTCCAGCAATGCACGCTAAAGAACAAAGAGTTAGCTTGAAAAAGTGAAGTATTGAACAGTTAAGCAGGCTGTTGAAAACAAATATACTGAATGAAATAGATTACATTTTGCAAAGTATGGCATGCAAAACAGATGAGACAATGTCGCAAAGCTTGAAAATTCTTTATTTAACGCTTTATCACCTCCAAAGTAAGTACAACCTTTCACGTGCCCATCATGCTTCATGCCAGGAACATCTTGGCTCAAACTTTTCCCCAACTCCTCGGTCAGCCCCTGCAAAACCAAAAGCAACAATTACAGGTTTCTTTTTTGGAGCCACCCGACAGAAGAAGTCAAATACATGTAAATTCAAACTTCATGGTTTATTTAGTCCTATATATGGCTACATTATTAGACACACAAAAAGAATTTTAGCCTGCTTTTGAACTATTTTGGTTGGCTCGAATCCACAGCTAATGTAGATTCGAGCAATTTTCGTCACAGCAACAAGAAAACAAATCAGCACCGCTTTTGTTGCTCCTGTCGCAAGTGTCAATGGGCGTTTATACACAATACATTCACACGGTGACTGGCAGTTGCGGAGGGACGTAACTTTGCGCACCGAAAGCCTGATTGGCCAGGCTAAATGCCTCCCCCCACCCCCCACATTTCAATACTTTTTAATCACCAAGTAGCCAAACTCCAAGCTTGGCATAGTCAGTGGGGTGTGATTCGATACGATGCATGCTTTTCACCTACGCGCTTTAATAACGGCGTCTATCAATTATGAGGTGTGTGCGCCGTAGTGGAGGGCTCCGGATTAATTTTGACCACCTGCATTCTAGGAAAAAAGTGTAGAAAAAGGGAGGAAATCGAGGGGTTTCTCCCCCGGGCCAGCGAGCTTCTCCCTTTAGCTAATTACACGTAGCGCCCTCTGTACGGCCACTACGAAACACCGAAACGGGGGAGGAAATATTCTCCCCTGTCGTCTGCAATCTGCTGTCAGCGCCGACGCCGAAAACGAAACCGTTCATCGTTGCACTGTGGCTTTCGCCGATCGGGCGCATACGACTACTATGAGCAACACCTCCCCTGCGATGTGCTGCTTGCTTGTTTTCTCGCTGTCTTCTTTTTTTTTTTGTTATTACCATGTGCCCGACACGCTAACGCACGGATCGCCAGCCGTGTGTTTGAAGCACATTCTGTGGGCACCGCTGCATGCTTGCTGTGGGCGACTCGCCTCCGCCCTGTTAAACGTTACCACTGCATGCATGTGTGGACGTTTTATACTGACGCCCAAGGGTAAAAGACGTCAGCGATGATAGCGAACTATCCATTTTTTCGTCAAAGAGCACGGACCGCAGCATATTGACGCATCAGTTACCAACAACAAAAAGCCCCCATTCGGTAACATCTTGGCTGAATGGTTGCCAGACCAGCGGTGCGCTCTACGCTAAAAGAGTGAAGGCGAGGCAATGAGTGTCATTACCCAAACATACCTGCCGTACTGTTTCGTGAAACGTTTTTTTCTTCTTTGAGGTATTTTACTGCTTCTTACAAAACCTCAAATTAATAAAACTTTGCAGTTGCACGGTTTACATTTGATGAAAGAACAAAACCCACCTAAGGCTCAGGCACTGCCGTGGGTTATCGAAACAAGCAACAAGTTCATTGTTCTTACCTGCATTCTCTGCGATCAGGGTTATAAATACTCTGTCGCCGTTTCAATGTTTAGTTGTGGCTTGTGATCATGCGGACATGTCAAAAGTGCACTATATGTTGTGGTGTATACGTATATTATGCTTGCGATGTTGTGTTTCGTGTATTGTGAGTTAGCAGTGCCTTTAACGAAGTGTATGTCGCTGTGTTGTGCTTTGCTTCTTCCCAATATGTGCCCGCCCACATACGGCTCCGTGATGTTGGCTATAAGAATATACGTTATCCATAAAGGAAACCAAGCATACGCCTTGAAGTGCCCAGTGATGGTGATGCTTAGTAGCTGCCCCTCCCCACCCCTACGTTTTTTTTGCGTCATCTATCGCTCATTTTAAAACGTTTACGATTGCTTTACTTCGAGCATGCTAGAGGGCGAGCATTGTCATCTCCTCGCTCGGACGGGTGCGACAGCGACGGATACGTTTTTCGTGTTGCCTGCATTGCCTTTGCGCTGAGATTTACGATTGCAGACGATCCGCGTTTTGATGCATCGGTTGTAGCACAGTACGGCGACTAACAACAACTCGTTGTTCTCAAACGGCCGCATTGGATGCTTGTGATCTCGTGTGCGGTGAACGGCGGGGTTACGAGCCTTTCTGAAATAAAGGCGGCATTTTGAAAGCAATCGGTGTGACTTGTATACTGTGTTTACGGCGGCGCGTTCGCTCTGAACGCGTAGGCGGGGCGCGCAGCGAGACGATTGCAAGAAGTCGCGCATATACGATTGGCGACATCGCTTGCTAACCGCAGTTCTGGTGCTCGGTAGGTAATTTCTTGGTTATCTTAGCGCATTTTAAGCGCACACGACCAGAGTAACCTACGTATTTGTACTTCCTCGATCCTCAAACCGATCAGCTCGCTTGGCCTTTCTCGCATGACAAGCCTTGCTCGGGTGACGCTGCCAGGGGAGGAACGCTCCTCTATTAGCTCACGAAAGGGGGAAATCTTCCTGCACTCTTAGGGGGAGAAACGCGCTCCTCTCTCTTAAAGGAAGAATCTTTCTACCTCTTAGGGAGCAATATATGACACATTCCTGTTTCACCCTTAGGGGAGAAACTACCACACCCTTTTTTCTTAGAGTGTGGTTACCTTTAGCGTGCGCCTAAATGTCGTACAAACGGGCGTTTTCTCTTTTCGCCTCCATCAGAAAAGCGGCCGCCGTGGCCGCAAGTTGAACCCGCGTCCTTGGGCTCAGCAGCACTACGCCTTAGCCAATGAGCCACCGCGGCCGGTATTGACGGATACGTGCGTCTACAAGCGCATAAGCAAGCACGGCAAATATATTAGCACATGCTCCATGCTCACGTCAGCAAAATGCGTTTACTTCACCGCGTTCGCCGGCATGAGCCACACTATAGGGCACCTCGGCGTAAACACTACGGCCGCGTCCCCTCTGGGGCCGTGAAATCACCCCCCAACCTAAAACGCACCGTACGGCTTTTTACACGTTTCGTGACACCGTGCCTACATTTCACCTAAAGGACAATGCATAACGCATCTTCGCAACGAGCTCACCCAGTAAAAATTGTTACAACCCTTTCCGTAAACCTGAGGGAACGTAAAAGTAAAAGTAGCCACTGCACACACACGTCGTAGGTAGCGCCGGGCTGAATGTGAACGCGGGCATGCTCAACGACTTTCTTTCAACAAGAGTATACGAGCACGTACCGCTGATAGCTTTAGGGAAACGGTATAACTAATTTATCGCGCCTATGTTTGCGAAGAAAAAGTGATTCCCTGAGCGCGTTTTTACACTGTCATTCAAAACGCGCTAAGCCAGTTATGTCTAACTTCGGCACAGCGTACGGCTAGAACGGCGTTTGCAGTACACAGAAAGCTAAAGACTATTTCCCCGCCCCCTCCCCACTCACCGGCACTTATAAAAATGTCTTACCTTTCGTTGAGGACGCAAAAAGATGTCTAGAAGAAAGCAGCAGGGTTTCTTTCTCTAGATAATCGAAGTTCGCTGGCGCTCCACAACTCGCACACAAAAGCGAATGGCTATGGCTATACGGCTTGACGTGTCTTGACCAGTGTTGGCTTTGCATCGCACAAAAGAAAGACAATAAAAAACTTTAGTCACAAAAAAATACTTTTTAGCCCAATTATCAGCAAATCAAACAATACAACATTGTATATCAACCCAACTGTTTTTATAAAACTTTACGAGATCTGCTGTCGTTCTTTTTTTGAATTCGAACATAACTGTGTAAAGTTGACTCGTTCAGCCTGCAACCAGTTATTTGTGCGCGAGCCAGAAAGGCGCGAGGGTTACAGCTATTACAATTGTTTTCTGAGCTTACAAATTGTTTGCCTCTCGCTGCAGGCAGCAAGAATATAGATAACATAATTAACGCGAGGCTAATTACGATAAGTTACAAACATGACCGAGGAATATTGCTTCAACCATACAGACGTACGATGGGCGTCCCGCGGACTTTATTGATGGGACCATAGTAAACGTTTATGCACAGACGTAGCTCGGACGTCCGTCGGGCCAAATTGAACGGACGTTCACGTTTCCCAGAAAAATACATCCGAAGTACGCCCACAAGACGGCGAGCGCGGGACTTGGACGTTCGGCTGTAAAACGGACGTCCTACGGATATCTGTGGTCCAATGGGTTTATTCAGGGTACACAGTCAACATCCTTGATGCGCTTCACTGAAAGCGTGACACAACTCAGAAGTGAATTGAACACAGTTGGCCAACTGTGTTGGCTCCCAGTTATCTCGCCTAACAGCCCGTTCCCCCGCAAAACAAAGCACTTCATTTTTAGAAAACGTGCGACAAGGACACACGTGCATATTTTACGTATCGATAGACACTTCAGTGTTTGACATGCACATTTCATGTCCCTGTCTGACTCACGCTGTTTCTTTTTTTTTTTTTTTTTCACTTTTTCAGGAGGTTACTCAATTCCATTCCCAACATCGCTAACCGCGCACGTTCGCACGCGAGTAGCCTGCTTTTGATAAGAAAACCACGCGGTCAAAGAACGCGGGAGAGCATTGCATCAAAGACTTGTACCACGGCCTCCGCGATCGGCTGCCGGCGGCGCGCCGTTGCTCCGGCCGTCCCATTCGGCGCGTCCCCCGGCAAAAACATGTAATTTGGCTAACTCCGCAACGCGCCGTGAGGTGGCGGTGTTAGCCGATGGTTCGGCAGCTTGCACCTACTCCCCTTGCCGGCTTTGTGGGGCCTGAGTTGCTGAGGGTTTTCACGGCCAGAATTCGCGTAACTGTGTTGCAGCTTTATTTTTGTTGAGCTGACAAACCGAACTACCGGGTCATGAAGTCCGCTTGTCTCAGAAGCTTCGAGGAACATCACTGAAAAGTTAATCGCGCTGTGATTGCTGCGCTTGATCGGTGCAGGACATTTCCGTGCGGACATTCAGGTGCGCGGATATTTGGGTGCGAAAACTTCTCGGCTACAGAATTATCGGGTGCTTGCTTGTTGGAGCAGCAGTTATATTTTTATTTCCGCATAGAGAGGGTTATGGACAACAATCGAGCGCAGTGGTTGCATTTTTATATTGGCGCCGTGTTTGATTTTGCCAGTTATTTTTAGAAGTTGAACATTTGTATATTTTTGCTTGATACCTCGTCCAAGGAACACCTGTTATGCAGCCTATTGATTATATTCTTACACACATGCCTTTTTTTTTAATTTACAAGATTTCAATTTATATTCGCTTTTTGCGGCGTGCAACTCAGCTAACAATTAGCCGCTGTTTACGATGGTGTTATTCCTTTTTTATTCAGTTTTCTCTAACCGAAAGACACACTGTCACTATCTAAAGAAAGCAGCATTACAAGCATTCGGTTGCCCCACAAAACGCTGAAAATCTTACGGGGAATTTTATGCAGGTTGTGCGCGGTCACACTAAAATGATTTTGCAAACACTGTTGCCGCCACCTTTTTTTTTTAATACGGACAAGTCTCGCATATTTTCGTGTGGAAGAACGGGCCTCTGAAAACAGCTGCAGTGTGCACATGTCTAAAGCAAACATGAAACCTGTCATCATTGCTTTACACATGGATGTGCTTCGAAATCAGTAATTGAAAATTTAAATGTCTTTAGTCTTGGGTCCAAAATAGGGAAAATTGGGCTTGCCTGTCATCGAAATACGTTTACGAATTCAATGAAATCCGGGTGCATCTGACTTCAAGATGTTTTATTTGTTGCGACTGAAATTGAAACTGTAACTTGCTTAACGCCCCAGACAACACACCACGTCCCAGGGATGTCCCAAAAACGTGCTCACATCCCACCTCCCAAAGCGTACCTCCTTGGGTCATCCCACAGACTTCCACATTGGGATCATCCCTAAAACCTCCAACATTGGTTACAGTCAGGACATCCACCTCCTAAGCTGTACCTCCCAAGGACATCCTTCAGACTTCCGCATTAGGGTCATCCCTAAAACCTCCAACATTGGCGGCATTCAGGACTTCTTTCTTCTTTCGTTTCGAGTGTGAGGGGAGCAAAGGAGCCCTTTGAATTTAGACAGTAAAAAAATATCAGAACCGTGGAAGGGGCTCGCATTTATTTGTTTTTTTCTGAAGGGTGGCATCATCTTCGCTGTGAACAGTTCATCCAATGGAAGAATTAGATGACTTATATACCCTGGCGCCTCGTTAATTTTCTACACTTATTGACGAGCAAAAATGAAAACAAACCGTATAAACACACCAGTATGTTTATCTATGCAGCGAAGAATCGTACATAAGCAGACTAAAAAATTAACGAACTTCTTCTCTCCGGAAACGGGTTGGCGCGCAGCTTGACCTAAGTGGTAACGAAAACGACCAAAATAGAAACCCAATGACCGCAAAACTAATACAAAACACTTCTGCCAAAATCAAAAGGCAGACTGAAATGAAAGCGCAAAACCCCTAGATCGACCTAAGCGCAACCTCCCCATTTCGCTGAACTTACCCGAATGCAGGTGTCTGATATCAGTTATTGTAGGTCCTTCTGCGATTATCAGGAACGCTAACGTTCATCAAGGGCTGCCCGCTCTTCCTAAGAGCGGGCCACGCGCGGCCTACATATGCCGCGCGTGGTGAACTGCCCGATGAGAGCGAGCGACCGCACCTGCGATGTGGCGCGGGAGCGGCGATGCTGAGTGGCCACTATATTGGCGCGCTATAGCGCAGCACTTGTGCGAGCGTGCCCGCGCCAGCTGCGAACGGCGAGATAGCTGCGCCCGGAAGGCACGTGGTAAATTGACTTTTATCGTACGCCACCAACGACGGCGCAAGGCTGCCAATACAAGCTTCTTTTCAAAAAAGAAAAACGCCCTTTATAGGGTTACGCACAAATAAGAGAGACCATAAACATATATAAAACTCTCCAAACCTTGAAACAATATTAACTAAGAAACAATAAATACGTTTAGTCTCTCTTAACGTTAACGTTGTGGTCTCACGATTGTGGTGTACATACGCCGTGCGATAGCTTACACAAGAGCAGTGCGCACATAACATAAAATCTCACCCGCAAAAACAGATTCAACGACGCGGAATTCGACAACAAAGGATCCGGCACTAAACACAGGTTTTTCACCAAAGAAAAATTTACAGGGGCAAAAAGAGATCTTACGAGGTACAGCCTATAAACAACATGGATAATCAAAAAGAAGCGCAGTAAATACAGCCATCGGGGATTATTTTCAGCTTCATATTCGCTCGGTAAGAGCACCCTTTCCAAAATTATTGATCTGCCATAGTTTTCTTTTTTCTTGAATTTTAGGAAGCATATGTGACCTTTTTGGCATTTATGTGTTTCAGTAAGTGTGCCTTACAGAGTCGTCGTTTTATCTCCACAATTTTTACAAGATTATGTAGTGTGGCCTTTACTATCATTCGACGTTGTGTCAAGTCGTTGGTAGAATTAGACTGGACGTACAGTCAAATGCCGCTACAACGGACGCTTCTGCTACGAAATAGCCTATAAACGAAGCATGGCTGCTTCCTGTCATATGGCCCGGACAGATTCCTATGTTTTCTATTTAATGTGATTACCACTACAGCGACGACCACAACAGAAAATTTGCCTGTTTAACGAAGAAATTCATGCGTTCGCAATCACTGAATTGTTGTTTGATGACGAATACGCCTTGCTGATTGCTGGGTAACGCGCAGCTGATAGGTGTACCGATGACAGTAGGTCATCCAGTTCGGCCACGGAGCTGAGGAATCGATAAAAATTTACACTTCGTGTTGCGGCACAACATCGGTTGTGAGGGCCGGCGATTACGTCTCGGTGGACGACCAGGCCCCGGTTCGCTCTGACCTCCCATCTGACGACATCGTAGAGGCCAAAAACGAATGCCACAAAATGATCGCGCGAGCAGTGATGAAGAGCTTGCACAGGAGCCAAGCGTTATGAGTACCCGTGAAGCGGTAGCGGCATTTGATGCGCTGCAGATATAGCCCATGTTCGCGGTTGTAATCACCCCCAAATTCTTTGCACAGTCCTCTACTTTCAAAAATTAAAGCCGTTCCACTCAACGTGAAAGCTGTCGTAAATGCAGAGCAGTGATTCGCCATAACGGCCTGTGGCACCGTTATCCGCTTACTGCTACTACCCATCACGCTCTTCGCCTCCCTGTCTCGCTTCTCTCTTGATGAATTGAACGGAGGTTTGTCCAAAGCAGTTCAAATTTCCCGCCTTCGCAGTGCTCGCGCGCCCCCTGCCTGGAACGAACAGCGCGAGCGGTTCTCGCACGTGCCGGCACCTTACTGCACAGTCCACAACGCGTTGTTTTTGGCGGTCACTTATTTCGCTTACTATCGTAAAATTGGGCCCATCTCCCCGCGAGGGGGACTCGAGTAAATGCGTCGCATAGGGGGTGGGTGTATTGCGTTAACGTTTAGTGTTTGGGGAGTTGGTGGTAGTGAATGCGTTGTATCAGCAGCTTCTTGACGTAGTTTGAATGAGTCAAGGATATAAGGCGCGTTCGTAGCCTCCCATTCTGTGTCGGCTTTGTGGCGCAGTGGGTAGAGCACCATGTACATTGCGTTCCGCCCGCAGGGTCGAGGGATCGAAACCAGGCGCCTGATAGTATTTTTTTTTATTAGTGTACGGGGAGGGGTGCGGACTACGACTACGGACGTCAACGCGGGTGACATCGTGAGTTACTGAAATGCTCTGCATTTAAAACAAATTTGGGAAAAAACTTATTCGGATCTAAGCCCCCTCTTTTCTGCGAGGCCGCGCGCGTTGCCAAAGCTGGCAACTGCTATTGTTCGCTTTGTTATTAGCCGGAAATGTCGGAGTGGTGCAGTCTTTGGCCTTTCGTGCACGGCCAGATAGCTGGACTAGAGGTGTGCACTCTATATATCCCGCTTAGGCTAACCTGGCTTAGTCGTTTTGCTGCGTTCCAACGGGTGGTGCACGAAAGCCCACGATTTCAAAAGCCCCGTCTCATTTGGCCCGCGCCAAAAGCCCCGTGGCTTTTGCCCCGTTTTCGAAAGCCCCGTACTCATAACCCCGGACACATTTTCCCCGCCTCTATTGCCCCATCTTAAATTGCCCCGTTTCATTTGCCCCGTGCCGATTGCCCCGCGCCGAAAGACCCGGCGCCGTACTCATAATCTAAGCCCAAGCTATTCTACGTTTTTTTTAATATTTCAATATTTTAATTTTCATATTCAATATTTATTAAATATTGCCCCGCAGAGAGGGGCTTTGTGAGATACCTAACGCTTTGATAGGCTATCAGACGCCGCAGCAGCCTGGCCCCAGTTACCCCTAAGAAAGAAAGCTGGTTGTGAAATGTCGGGTTCTCCGTTTATTGTACCGTTGTTTGCAGTGTAATAATAGCTTTTCATTTGTAACCTCCCAACCAGACGGATCGCAGCCAAATGTTTACCTTCATTGTATGTTGTACGGACCCTACTTATAATAAATTTGGCTAACCCAGTTACCCATTGATTTCGCTGAATGACGATCATACTAATTTGCGACACCACAAGCACGTGTGCATACGCACTTTTACAGATACTCTAAGGCCCCTCATCCCGCGGCGCACAAAAAAGCAAAAAAAAAAACTGACATGTTTGGGAAAACTTCGGACACTTTCCTTCGCGTTTTCTGTCCTTGAGCTTAAAGGAAAGTGACATCGCGCTTTAGCCTGAACACGGGAGTGACTGGTATTTGTACGCACAATCCATGCGCGCTTTAGCAGGATTTAAGACCGATAGAAGCTGCAGCTGTCTTCAAAAACGCCGAGTCTTCGGCCACTGTGTACGATATTCCAGACCTATCCGCAAGAAAAAGCTGCGACAACAGTGTTTGCAAACACATAAAACACTTCATAAGATTTTCTGCATTTTCCGGGGCCACAGAATATTTGCAAAGTTGCTTTCTTGCTTGTGGGAGTGTGCCTTTTATTTAGAGGAAATCATTTGCAAAACTTATCGTAATTTGATTTCGTTAGCTGATGTGCATGCGGCAAACAAGAGCGATTCTACATTATAAAGTCTTTTCGTAAATAAGAAGGTCTGCAAAATGATTTAATTAGTTGGCTGCGTAATAGTTGTTTCCTGAACAAGGTATAAATAGAAATATAGAAATGCTCAATTTATACAAATAACAGGCAAAAATAAAAAAATGGCACCAATGTAAATGTGCAAGCACTGCAGTAGAATGTTGTGCTCCATAATCCAAGTTACGCGGATATATAGAATGGCTGCTTAAAATCCTGGTTGAAAACAAGTAAGCTCCAGATAATTAGTTTGTCGGAAAGCTTCCGCACCGAAACTTCCGTGCACCCAAATGTCCTAGACCCGAGCGGAGAGGAGGAGGGGGAGTAGCGTTTACCGCCATCGTACTTTGAACACCCTTCTAGATTATCCCGGCTAAGGGAAGAAGGAATAACGTCCCAGTGCTACTTCGGGAAAGCGGCAGACCCAATTATCTTCTTGAGAAGATCGTACAACCTTACTTTACGTTAATTAAAAAAAATATAGTCACTGAAAAGAAAATGACGCGTCATAATATCGCCCCGGGAGCATGTGTCGGGGAAACTGGCATCGGGGCAAATGGCACGCGGGGATTATGGCGCGGGACTACTGCACGCGGGGCATATGAGACACGGGGCTAACGTCGCGGGGCTTTTGCGAAGGGGATTCTGCGCGCGGGGCAATCGTGACACACCCTTTTAATCTAAGCACCCCCCTCTCTTTGGGCATCGCTAATGCGGAAAGGGGGGGGGGGCTTAGAATCGGGTAAATACGGTATATCTCGTCTCTCCTTGACCTCTCCCTGCTGCACGCCGTTAACCTCTACAGCATCAGCTCAGTGGTGGTTGCGCATTCAGTATGTCATACTACTGTGCAGAAGAAAGTTGCTGACTCTTTTTCGCCTATTGCAGTTTAAATCTGGCGATTCTATCTCTCAGTATATGCTTATCTGCTTTATAGAGGGTCAGTGACGTTGGCGACGCATAAAACGAAGTTACGTGTATAACGAACTATTATTGCAGTCCGACACGCTTTGTTTTAGAGGCCTTTAACTGCAGTCTTTTTTTATTGGCTGGGTTTATCACTCAGTGACTCAAGTTCGTCACGGTACTCTTTTCAAAGATTCTGGGTTGCTGGCTTGCGAGCGTTATAGAAGCCTGCATTAAGTCTTTTTCAGCGGCTGCAATGTAGGACTCTAGTTAATTGGGGGTTTAGTGTCCACTTCCAGCCTCAAATGAGAGGGGTTGGCGCAGTGCGTTCTTTCTGAGGCTTGTTAAAGAAGTATCCATCTGGACAGATTCAGCGAAAAGTCGTCCAGTCTTTTCGCAAGACAGACTCATTGTATTGGCCAGTATGTGTGTCCGCGGAAGACTACTGACCGTTTATGACTAATTATGTTTTTATTATTGCTCTTTTGTGTCGTAAACAAATTTCTTGAGAAGTATATCATAAGTATATTCTTGAGAAGTATAACAGTGTCAAAAGCTTTTCGCACACCTAAAAATATATCGACAGCCATTTTTCCTTCGACCCGCCGCGGTGGCTCAGTGGCTAAGGCGTTGCGCTGCTGAGCACGAAGTCGCGGGTTCGATTCCCGGCCGCGGCGGCCGCTTTTCCGATGGAGGCGAAAAGCAGAAACGCCCGTGTGTACGAGATTTCGGCGCACGTTAAAGATCCCCAGGTGGTCAAAATTACTCGGAACATTGCTGGCGCTAGGCGGGACAAGGACGACGAATTACACACAACTGGAGCGCACTTCTGGAGTGTAATTCGTCGTCCTTGTCCCGCCTAGCGCCAGCAATGTTCCGAGTAAGAAAACAACTAGCCCCATTTCAAGCTCTGGTCAAAATTAATCCAGAGCCCTCCACTACGGTGCGCCTCATCGCCTGCGTTGCGTCGGCGCGTTAAACCCTACAATCAATCAATCAAGAACGGCGAAAACACGAATAACAAAAATCGCGAGAACGGACCAACCCTGGCTTGCGTCTGCTGAAAAATAGTACATAATTGGCAGTGTTAAGTCACTTATCGTTGTAATTGTGTAAAAGTACATCAGTGCCGAAAAAAAAAAAACAACTTATCTGGCTACCCATAGAGAAACTGGCTGTAAAGAACTCACACAATGAACACAATCGGTGTAAGAATGAAACGTATTATTAGTGGACAATTCTGTGAGTTCCTGGTGATTTTAAAATTTTGCTTTCACCATTTCTTCTGTGTAATTTTTCATAAAATGCTCTAGTTCATTGTCCTACTGCATAGAAAGGACACCAGAACGATCCTGTGCCCGCAGGGACGTGAGCACTTTATCACAGTTGTTACATACGACTTAATTTTGGTTTGCTGAAGGGAAGCGGATTTAAAAGTTTCGTGTCACTTTTAATTTTGTTTCCCGTTTATTAAAGCTATGCTTTGATGGCATTAATGATTTAAGAATGTTTGAGCCACAGTTCCGGAGGTCGTAACGGCGCTTTCCCTTCCTGTGTACATGGATAACTTTGTAATTATGGAAACCTGCATGCGGCTGCGCCCGCTTCCCGCGCGCTTTTTCTGTAATGATGTTAACCATTGAAACTTGCGTGCCACTGAGGCGGTTTTTTGCGCACTCTCCTTGTGTTGATTATCTAGTGTCATTCTTATGTATTACCAGCGTGCCTCTAACGCCGCTGGTTCGCTTGTCACCAGCTGACCCAGAAACGTTTCTTACTTTCCCGATCACCGACGAGTGGTGGGAGGACCACGTACATTTCGGTGCGCGAAGTTTTTGGCGAACGAATTATTGCGTGCTTATTTGTTGGAAGCAACCGTTATATCTTTATTTTCGTAACGTGGGTTACGGAGAACAATCCACTGATTGTATTTTTAGTTTAAGCTATGTATCATTTTTGCCAGTTATTTTTGGAATTGTAGCATTTGTATATATTTTTTAATACTTCATTCAAGAAACACCTGTTATGCAGCCAACTGACTAAATTCTTTGGCACACCTTAATTTTCCACAGGGCGTCCATCAAATTCACTCGTTTTTGTTGCATGTACAATTAGCCGGTGTTTATGATGGTGTAAAGCATTCTACAAGTAATTTTCTCGCACCAACCCACCATCCATAGAAAGCAAATTAACATACACGCGGTAAAAATGCAGAAAATATTACGAAGAGTTTCATGTGGTCTGCGCTGCCACGCTAAAGTGAATTTGCTAACACTGTTGTGGCGAGCATCGTTTTTTTTTTTTTTTTTTTTAGTGTGTGGGCAGGTCTGGGACATTTTAGTGGAGGAAGATCGGGCCTCTTCGAAAACAGCTGCAGCTTCTATATCCATTAAATGCTCGTAAAGCGTGTAGGGGTTGTGCGTAGAAATACCAGTCATTTCCGTATTCGGGCAAAAAGCGCGATTTCACTCGCCCTCCGAGGGAAGAAAAGACAACAAAAATTTAACAACCTACGAAAATATGACCTATCAACACCTGATTTTTGATCGTTATAGATTACAAATAATGGGTTGTTAGAAGAGGAAAACTGCGACGGCCAACTATATCACCCGTTGCTGGACATTGAGCTGTTCGTAGTCCGGAGAACTTTTAATCTGTACAGTTACTTGTTCCTCACCTAACTTGAATTCATGTTTTTGCACTTACTTTCATTTCAATTTAATTCTGCATCCCAGCAGCTACACCCCTCCTCCAAGTTTTTATAACCCCTAGTTTTTTTTTTGTTAGTTATATTATTCTCGATTTCCTCTGAAAATTGGACAGGCCGAGTGGAGTTCACGGTATTCGACTCTTCACGCAGACGGAAGAAAGAGCTATACATTCACCATGACCTCACACAACCTCTCGTGTACGCAACAAAAAGCCACTGAAAAGCCGCTGCGGACACAATAACCAGTCTCGTTGGTCCTACTGTCGCCCTCCTCGAGAAAATAGCTTGCTCGCACACCCTTCCGCGCGCCGCGGTCATGCCGACGGCGCCCCTTCTCCAGGAATCGCTCTTTCTTCGCCTCCAGTCGCCCCTTCGGCAAGTAGCTCTTTACAGGGGAAGAGAAAATGATTGAACGGATAATATTTAAATGGCGAAGCTTTGCCTCTCAACAGAGCGCACAGGTCTCGCCGGGGGGCGACACTCCCGACTTGGATGAGGAATTCTCCTCACCTTCTTCCATTACAATAGGAAGAGAATTTAAATAGGCTGGTGTGGGGAGACCTGCGACATTCGTCTTGCAGTTTTCGACGTACTATTTACGGATCAAAGAGGCACAGCGGTAACCCTCCCCCTTCCGAGGAAGCTGGTACCCGGTGCCCGGACCGCCTGCCCGAGTCCCCTTAGCCACGGCATGCACGTGCGACCACTGGTTATTTATCAGTAGAACCGGTACCGAACGCAACAAAGGCTAGGGTGCAAGAGAAAATCATAAGTAAATGCACTCGCACTTAGGCTAGCCCGATTCCCTTTCTTTTTTTTCTCCTGCGGTTTGAGAGGAGAGCAGAGAAGAGTTTGGCTGGATTAAAACCAGCAGCGTCTTCCAACGTTGAATGAAGTAAAATTAAAGCGCTTGAGTAACACTTATATATAAGAATTAGGGATATTAACTTGATAACAAAATAAAGGCTTAATGGAGTACATTTACAGCGTTAATTTATAACATCTACTGTTAAAATATACTTTCAGGCTCTGATACTACGCCTTGGATTACTGTCCGTTTCCGCGCAGTGCTGCCCACACACAACTCTCGAACGCTATAACCTATCGCTTGACGAAATTGAAATAGTAAAGCTGAAATGTTAACAGAATGTCTGGGATGCTAGCGCACTGGAATATCCACATCGAGACGTCCTGCAGAAATGTCAGTGCACCAAGAAATCCGTGCACCGAAATGTACGGATACCGTTTTTGGCGAGACGTGTATTTCTATAGTTATCCCTCATCTGCATTTATTCTTACTCGAGGCTCTCCCCCGCGTCTTTTCGTGTGAGTGTTTTCTTCTTACTGTTTTTTTTTTTTTTTACTGTGTACGCGTATAAATGAACACGCAGCGAAGCCAGTCGATGAATAAACAGTTTCGTGAGAAGCGTACGCCCTTTGTACCTACTTTTTATGGCACCTGAAGACGGCCCTTCTCGCAATCAACGTGATAAAGCGCGGCGTACGTGTGGCGCGTGCAGCTCTGAGTAACATGAGCGCGTGGGCGTAGCTTTGCGGCGTTCAGCTGCCACACGGAGCCCGTCGCGCACATCTGGAGAGCTGAGGTTCTGAGCGCTGTACCTGTGCACACAATTACAATTTCGAAAATTTTTATAATTGATACCGGATGGGCTCATGATCCTCTACAATTTCCTCATTACAACCAATTGCATTTAACTAGGATAATTAAAAAGGTAATTAACAAATTCTAGTTAATTATTCCCTTAATAGCACTTGGAACCCGTTTTATAGCGCCCGACATGGACCCTGATCACTTGGCGCAAAAAAAAACAATTTAACTCCGATAGACTATTTTATAAAATTGCGCACAGCCTGGCGTGAAATACCCTGTATACAGAGAGGATTGTAGCAAATTTCTTACGGCAACGCAGGACGAGAAATGGCCGGTACAACTAAAAAAAACCATCAAAGTGAAATTGAGGTGACCATGCTTTCTTGAACTTAACGTCACGTACACCTGGACCTCACGTGCACCTGCTGCCCTCGGGATAGATTAGCGCTCCCGCAACACGACAACATCATGAACAAGACGTGTTGACCGGCAGTCTTAAACCTTGCAGCAAAAGAAGACGCGTAATAATAGCTAAGTAATGCCATTTTGGAGAAAAACAAGTTATTGGGGAGGAGGATTAACAGATAGATGCTTAAAGGAGCCATGAAGAGAAAATACAAGTTGGGTTTATTAGAAAGACTGCTTAGTACCGATAACAATGATACCAATATCATCGCAATCTTCGAACAAATAACGGAGATATTAAAGAAAATGTGTGAAGAAGTCGCGACCCCCTAGCCAATTTCCCGCAACTTTTCTATGACGTCACGGAACCTTGTTTGTGCGATCGGCGGCCGCCTAACTGACCTGTCGCGACGACACATGACTGGACGTCTGTAATGGGGCCTCTAGTTCCATTTGACCGCATCACTTGAATGCTAACGTGCAGTTAACGCACTGAAAATTATGTTTTATTGCTGGCCCGTGTGACGTCACTCGTGCTCATAACACGTCACTGTGGCGCAAAATTTCAAAAGTTTTTAAATACTTCTTGCTTTTTTTTCGTTACAAAAACATCTTTTGTGGCTGTAATGGAGCTGAGTGAGATACTGAATCCTAGTTCTTTCAAATTAAACGAAGTTGTATTTTCTCTTCATGGCTCCTTTAATGGAACAGTCAAAGTTGTGTGAGGGAGCTCCTTAGTCCAGGAAGCCCTGGGTCTGGGCGAGCTGTCTCGCTCGGTCTACCAGATGTTGGCGATCCGAGTTTAAGCTGGTCATCCGTGCCTCATCCCCCTGCTCAAATGAGCGGTTGGGACTTGGAGCAATGGATGGTGTGTGGCGGCACTCCTACACCGTAAGGTAGAAAGAGCAAGGCTCTGCGCAGAATTTACAAGAGTGTGTGTATAATGTCAGATGTGTCGAGTGCAGTAATGTGCAATGTGGAAATGTGTCCTCCTGGAGCTGTCTTCGCGAGAAATGTTGATATATGGATGCGGAAAGGTTTTTCATCCCCATCAGTAATGTGCCAGGATGTCAGTGTAACTTCTGGGGGTAATTTCTCGCGTTGGGCTCATGGAAAAGCTGGCTGCCATCCCAGAAGAAGATTCCCAGTGTGTGTGAGCTCGGGCTGCGGCGTGAGCCGCCTCGTTCCCTTCCAGGATGAATGAGCCGGTGTACGGTAGATGACGTTGGATAGATTAAATTTATTCGGCTATTGATGAAATGCGTACAATTCGAGCTGCAAAATTATTGAATGAATGAATGAATGAATGAATGAATGAATGAATGAATGAATGAATGAATGAATGAATGAATGAATGAATGAATGAATTTATTGTCAATAAAAAGGAAAGGAAAGACCACCAGCAGGCGTAAATTGTCACACCTAGGGGGGACACCGGAACGCCTGCTGGTGTGGGAGTTGGGGCAGAGGATGACAGATTCAGAGAGAGGAGAGACAGACCAAAATCTTAAATCGTGCTGCTTCGATGGATCTGAGCTGCAGATATCGGAGCGTTTGAGGTAAGAACAGTAATACAGCTTAGCTAAATAAATAAACCGTTCATCAGGCAAAGATTTTATTTTCAAATTACAATAAATCGCCGAACACGATGTACCAAGTCAGCACTATATGTTGACTGACTGGCAGCGGTACCGGACGACAATGTCGTGGCTGTAAAATAAGCTGACGGCGCAGGCTTACCTGGCACTCACTTCTGATGAAGCGTTAGTAAACGTCTATATCCGTACGAGCATTGCATGTGAGCCAGCTTACTCTAAACCACAGATGTGTTGCCCCGTTCCAGAGGAAACTGCGTTCATCATGATACTTCCGGCCACTGATTTCTTTACACACCGCTCAAGGGGTGTGTAGACCCCCCTAGTTTTTCTGGACACCCTCCCTTGAATTTCTATATTTTGCTCATGCCAATTCTTGCATTAAACGTCTGGGCAGTATGGTCAAGCCCCAACAAATGGAGGAGTGAAATACCACGATACCATCTAAGCGAGACAGAAGCAGAAAATACGTACTTGTCTAGTTTAACCTAAGGAGTTTCACTTCCCAACCAGGGACCAAATTTCTCTTAAAATATGAAGTCTCATAGCTTTAGCTGCAGTGGACGTCAGGTGAGCGTCCACTGTGAGCGCAAATTGTGAGCTTCCAAAGACAATCGGTGCCCATGGTATAAGTGGTGCGTAATTCGTGTACTCCTTAAGCATTGTTTCAAAAACTTTCATCTCGTCATTGGCCCTGGCAAGAACTTTCAAAATGTCCTTATACGTTGAAAAATGGTCGGACCTTTAAAACTGAATACTGACCTTTTCAGTAAAATCCAAATTTCTAAAAAATGTTTTTATGATTAAATAGAAAACACCGACTTCCAGGTGTATATACAGAAAAACAGAAATATATGTCACGCGGATGAGCATTTGGTTAAGACGTATTATTTAACTAGTGGACTAAAAAAGAAACAGTTTGTGTAGTTTATCTATAGCCTCCCACCTCTCCCTTTTGATTCGATTCCTAGGGAAACCCCTGCTTCCGGCAGTCCGTCATTGCATTTACTTTAAGCACTAAGCGAGGGCTGCTAAGTGCATGCAGGCGCCTATAGAGGAAACAGATTTTGATTGAAACGCCCGCCGCTCTATGCATGGCAGTCGGAATAAAGAAAAGACGACCAATGGACGTACGGGGGATCATGCATGTGCTACGAAAAATGGGGCGCTTGTATACAGTATTGAGCTGGTAAATACATTACACACGAACCGATAAAAAATGCATTGTACACAAACACAAATATATCAACGAAAATTAATTGAGCCCCCTGACATTTCCGAGTACAGGCGCTCACGCATAGGTGCAGTAGTGGTAAGACCATTTTTTCCTACTTTGGAGTTGGGACCATTAGTTCCGAGGCCATTTTTTCCACGGCCGCAGATTTAGGGGCTGCATGGTCACCTAGCTCAATTTCACTTTTAGGGTAACCGAAAACCGAAACGATGTTTTTCGGTTCAGCTCCTGAACGAAATAATCAATGTTTACGCTGCCGTTCGGGCCAAAATTATTGTTTTCTTTTGTTTTTCGGTTCCAGTCTTTGTTCCGTTCTGACACCCTGTTGGTAACTAGTACGCTGATGTGTCATTTTGCTTATTCCCCTGATAGCATGAGCTCTGTTGGGGCAAGGGCAGAAGCGGACATCATGGAAGGGACGAGCATGGCAAGCCGAAGTAAGTTTGCCCTTTGTGTGCTGGCATTGTCGAGTCATGACAGTCTTGATTCGCAAGTTTAGTTTGTTCAGATTAGCGGTTTAACTTAGTGAAACCTTATTGGAAGTTGTCGGCCTTGCGTTTCTGAAGTTGGCGCGTGTATCAACATGGCTGGTCTGCCTATAGTTCATCTCACAAGCTAGCTGCAGCACTGTGGAGGCTACATTGTTATCAATAGTGCGCTCACTGAGGGCGCCTAATCCGCCGTGAACGGGGTCCTGAAAGGACACTCCCTTCTCCCCTCTCGGCAAGTGGCACCGCACGGCCCCGGCGCCTTTTGTCGCTTCCTTCGCGGTGAGTTAGGCGCCCTGAGGGGGACAACAATGTAGCCTCCACAGTGCTGAAGCTAGCTTCTGAGATGAACTATAGAATGACAGCTTATCGCCGCGTTCGTAGAGCAGTACAGAATGACCTGAATGAAATACTATCAGCTGGGAAAGAAAGCACTTGCTACGTAGGTTCCCTTTCCAGTACAGGTGCCGAAGTAATGGCAGCAACAGAGTCGTTTCCACTGCCATCTCATGCGCTTTGTTTCAGTTCTCTCACAACTTCGAGCGAAATTCTTGAGTTTGCCAATGGCGTTGAGGAGGTTGATGTAGCTTCCAGCAGACGTTTTGACGAAGATGTGCTTTATTGGCACCAAAACGGCGCACAGCAGTGCATCGCCGGAGACGAAACATTGTTTCAAGGACAGGAGCCTAACACTGCTGCTTTCAGCCAAAATCTGGTCCAGTGCACCGCCAGAGACGAAACATTGCTTCAGGGGCAGGAATTTAACACTGCGGCTTTCAGGCAAAGTCTGCACCAGTGGAGTGTGGCGGGAGATGTTCCTCATGTTGCAGTCACACAACTTTTAGGAGTGCTGCGCTTGCACTCGTGGTTCTCTAGCCTTCCAAAAAGTGCTAGGACGCTTTTGTCAACACCGAGATCAGCAGAGGCTGTTAAATGTATGGGATGGATCAGGCCAGTATTGTCATTTTGACCTCAGTGAGAGCATTGAGGCAGCACTGAGAAATGTGCCTGTCCCCGATCCAGTAATGCTGCACGTGAACGTAGATGGCTTGCCTCTCACTAAAAGCACGCGCGACCAATTCTGGCCAATTCTTTGCAGAGCAGGTAACTGTGAAGGTAGCAAGCCATTTCCAATTGGCATTTACTACAGACAGTGCAAGGCTCCGGATCACAATGCTTTCTTGGAGCAATTTGTCGCGGACTTGAAAGTCGCCTTGCAGCAGGGTATCGCGATTGGAAACAAAGTGATCCGCGTAGAACTTGCAGCAATAATCTGTGATGCACCTGCTAAGTCCTATATTTTAGGCATCAAACCCGCCGCGGTGGCTCAGTGGCTAAGGCGTTGCGCTGCTGAGCACGAGGTCGCGGGTTCGATTCCCGGCCGCGGCGGCCGCTTTTCTGATGGAGGCGAAAAGCAAAAACGCCCGTGTGTACGAGATTTCGGCGCACGATAAAGATCCCCAGGTGGTCAAAATTAATCCGGAGCCCTCCACTACGGCGCGCCTCATCGCCTGCGTTGCGTCGGCGCGTTAAACCCCTCAATCAATCAATCATCAATATTTTAGGCATCAAGGGTCACAGTGGATACTTCAGCTGCCCAAAGTGTACTACCGAAGGGGATTACAAGCATGAGCGCGTGTGCTTCCCTGAGATTTATGCTCCATTGCGAACAGATGCTAGCTTTCGAAATGCAGAGCTGGGATAGCACCACAACACTGACACTATTCTCAGAGAGCTCCCCATTGACCTAATTCAGCAGGTACCGTTAGACTACATCATGCATCTTGCTTGTTTAGGTGTAGTTCGCAAGCTTCTGTGGCTATGGATAAAAGGGGCGAAACGCTACAGAATAGGGAAAAAATCAAAAGATGCTGTGTCAGCAGCAAGCACTGACATTCGGCGTTACGTGCCATCGGAAATGTCCCGAAAGCCGCGAAGTTTGTCTGATGTTGAGAGGTGGAAGGCTTCAGAGTTCCGCTTTCTTTTGCTTTATTCTGGTCCTGTCGTGCTTAAGTCGAGAATACCTAATCGTCTGGTAGACAATTTCATGGTCTTGCATGCTGCCATGAGCATGCTATGCAGCTCATCATCTTTAACCCAGCTCTTGGAATATGCGCAGAAACTGTTAGTGCATTTTGTCAAAGTATTCACTGCCATGTACGGCGAACATGCAGTTTAACTTAATGTTCACTGCCTGGTTCCCGTAGCAGATGATGCCCGAGTCCATGGATTCGTGCATGGCTACAGTGCCTTCCCTTTTGAAAACTACATGCCTAAACTAAATAAGTATGTCCGAAAACCAGAAAAGCCACTTGAGCAGCTTTACAATCGGGTTATGGAGGAACGAGCCCTGTCTAAACACACTTTCCCTAGTGCGCACAGCATACCAGAAGCTGGAAAACTGGCATTCAGGCATGAGAATGGGCCTCTGCCATTTGGTTGTGTAGGCCCTCAGCATAAAAGTTGGAAGTTTTCTGCTGATGTAACAATCAAAGCAAACGAGACAGATTGCACATGCATGCTGAAAGACAAAAGTATCGCCAAAGTTGTGAACTTCGCAGTCTGTGCTCTAAGCCAACAACCAGTGCTTATTGGACAGAGGTACACGAGTTTGGAGGACCTTAACACGTATCCCTGCCATTCCTCGCTCATCAACATTTTTCTGGTGTCGAAGCTTTAGAACCTGCACTTCTGGCCTATCTCAGAGGTTGCAGCCAAATGTGTATGGCTTCCCTTTGATAAAAAATATGCTGTGTTCCCGATGCGGCACATGCAATAAGCTTTGTATTACAATTTCGTTTTCAAATGTAATTTGTCTTATCAGTTTTATCTGCTAGCTGTTTGTGGGCACCATACTTTGCGCTGCTTTATTATCTTTTTTTTAGCTGAGACGTTTGCCATTGTGGCATTTCCCGAAGAAAACAGCTTGGCTGTTGCGCATAAAACATGGCTGAACGAAAAAGAGGATCACACATTCTGGCCAAGCACCAGAAATCCAGTGAAGCGGCGCCGAATGACAATGGAAGGGGCGGCACCATCGGCCGACTGGGCACAAGCCAGGTGCTTAGTGATGTGGTGGGCTGGTAAGCTGCCGTTTGTATTTTTGGTGTTTCCGCTTTTAATGAAGTTATTTTCAGATGTCTACGAAAAGGCCCTGGAGAAGCTTCAACTCTTGCAGTATCGATCGGATATTAACAGTGAGGAGGAGCTCGGACGGGGAAAATGAGAAAACGGCGCGCCCTCCCATTTGATCTTGAAAGCGAGCGCGGCGCGGATAGTGCATGTGATGAGCCAGATTATGGCCCTCCAACGCTGCCGCCTCCACCTCCAACGGAGAAGGAAAAAGGTACAAAACAATTGTTTTTGCTTTGCACAATAATGAGTAGTAACAGTGAACCTTTAAGAAAAGCTGTTCTTTGGGTAAATGCTTTAGGTAAATGTGACTATGTCATCAGAAAAGTTTTATATGGGACCTACCTGTTGCACTTGTAGTTTATTGTCTTTAAAGGCATGGGAGGTTTACTTTATGAGGTAACTTTTCTCTTGGTCTTAGAGCTACGCATCAAAATTTATTGTGGAGGCACCTGCCTAACATGTTCCCTGCTGTAGAGTACGTTCAAGGGCAAAAGTATGATGGGCACGGCAGAGCTGAATGAAACGAATTACTGATTCAGCCTACCATCACTGCTATGTGTTGAGATGCTTCATTATTTTTGCGCTACACTGTTATTAACTCTGTATATTATAATATGACTGCTTGAAAGCCCACTGCTGAGTAATACCAAAGGAGACACTGAGCAGTTCTCTCCATCAACGGTATGCTCTGTAGTGACTAGCATAAGCGTCTTCATGCGTCAAACCCAAAGGCAGAAAGAAGGAAGGAATCAAAACGGCATAATCAAATTTCTTCAAACTGAATACAGCCCAAGTGCACCCGGAGCCCACATATTGAAACAAGGCATCTTGATGGGGGACGTTGCAGCAATCTCCATCAGTTGGTTGCACCTCACCAACTTTTACCCTCGATTGCACTCTGCTTATGAACAGCATGAACAGCAAACAGCATGAAATGATTTTGGTTCCAGATGGATACGACCTAACGCTTGTCCATGTGCCGTCATCATAGGGAACTAAAGCACAAAAAAGGCTGCCGCCAGGTGTGTGGTGCATATTTCATTGCCGTGCCTAGAGGCTATTTTGGAATAACTATTTTGGAAGTAGAAATAATGGAAAACGTACATTTACAGCCCGGGACACAGCAAACATCCCCGACATGCACACACCCCCTTCTGGTAAATACTCAATTATTTGTTTTCATACCTGACAAGGAACTGTTGTGGATGAAATATCGTTTTACCCATGTTTCTGTCCAACTAGCCCACCGGTATGAAGCGTCCTGCCACTCAGGCAAGCCCTCAGCCGTTCAGCCATGGTAAGTTCTAGTCGTCTCACTGCTGGAGACAGAACCCAAAATTGCCACCCATGTTTCTGTCCAACTAGCCCACCGGTATGAAGCAGGCGTGACACGCCCTGCCACTCAGGCAAGCCCTCAGCAGTTCAGCCATGGTAAGTACTAGTTGTCCCACTGCTGCGGGCAGAACAACAAATTCTCACCGATGTTTCCGTCCACTAGCCCACCAGTACGAAGCAGGCGGGACGCGTCCCACGGCACAGGCAAGCCCACACCGCATAAACCATGGTGAGTCCCAGTTCCAATTTTATAGCACTTATGTGAACAGTCATGTTTCCTTATTTGGTTTTAGGTGGATCTGCCAGCCCTGCCTCTTCATTGGCTCGAACCCACCCAGAAGATGGTAGGCTTTCAGCAGTCCTAAACAATTGCTGTTGACTAATTCCTGCTTTTTCAGCTCTTCCTTGCTTGCTCTGAAGTCTGCTTTACTGTTGTAAATCGGCTTGCTTTGTTATCTCCCGCCGCCTGAGCCAGGCGTGTGACGTATCAACAACTCAGCGTCATGTCTTTCTTCGCGCTTTCTTCCTTCCCAACTCCCTCTCCCTTGCTATGCTTTAAATACTGTGTTCACGGACGCATAAATGGTTCAGTCCCCAGCGCTGTCTTGTCTGTCGTCCACGCACCGTGTGTGCGCCGGCTATGTAACAGTGGCGACGAGCAAGAAAAGAACCCATGAAGTAAAAGAAGAACACGGCGAGCAAAACCACGGTACGGTCCTTCAACAACCTGCAGCAATGACAACGGCAGCCATGGCTCACCACCATCTTCCCGAGTATGGCGGCGAGAGGGACAATTGGAAAGCGTACGTCATCAAGGCAGAAGCTTATTTAGAGGCAACTGGGGTTACCGACACAGCGAAAAAAAGGGCGTTGATCGTAGCAGCGTTAAACACGAGGACTGTGGAGATTCTGGCGGGTCGAGTCGCTCCGAAGAAACCGAACAGCCTAACCTACGAAGAAGTCGTTGCAGCGCCGAATGAATATTTTGATCCGAAGCGCCACGAGATAACGGAAAGCTTCCGGTTCTTCAATCGATGTCAGCATGAAGTTGAACCTTTGTAACATTTCCTTGTCGACATCCGACGCATTGCAGACAACTGCAATTTTCGCAGCATGCTGGAACGACTGCTCCGCGACCGTATAGTCTGTGGTGTCAGATCAAAGGCTTTCCAAAAACAGCTTTTGGCAAAAGCAAACTTGACTTTGGAAGAGGCCGAAGCGATAGCATTATCAGCCGAAACGGCAGAAGATGACGCAAATAAGATATCGGGCGATACAACTACCGTACTGAAGGTTAGAGCACTGCACGGGCCTGATTTTAAGGCCCGAGCCCGGCCCGAGCCCGCTTCGCGAAGCCCGAGCCCGACCCGGGCCCGTAACACTTAGCCCGAGCCCGGTCCGGGCCCGGGCATTCATAAGTGAGCCTGGCCCGAGCCCGGCCCGGGCCCGCCATCTCAAGCCCAGGCCCGGCCCGGCCCGGTGATTTATTTTTTGGCCTAGGGAGGGCCCGCGCGTGTGTGACCAGGCCCGGTCTTTGACGCTGAAGAAAGTTTGTTTATTATATTCCGGGCGATCAGACGGAGCATCTAGCCTGTACAAGCACGTCATGAACTGAACGCAAGAAATAAGGGTTTAAAAGTGCACGTAGTTTAGCTTTCACCGTTTGCAGTTCACGCCACATCGGCGTAATAATAGCTCGTATTCTTAGACGAGAGACATCATCACCTTTGATTACCAGACTCTTGGCAACTTCACGTAGTCGTCTCGGCCACAAGTTGGTATTGCTGAAATTTTTTGATCGCGCATTAGAATCAACGAGTATGTACGCTCGTTGAAGTACTTCACATGCAGTGGTCGTTAAGCGGTGGTGTTTCTCTGGCATGCGTGTTTGATTCCCGGCCACGGCAGCCGCATTTTGATTGGTGCGACATCTAAAACACACGTGTACATACATAGACATAGGTGCACAGCTCCAGGATATCCGAATTAATTCACTCCCCTCTTGGGCATCCCTTGTAATCGTATCTTTGGTTTGTTATACACCAAAATATAAAATCTTGATGCAGTACAAGAAATGTCATTAAAATTGCAGTATAGTGACCATCAGACCTAGAAAAACACGTTTTTAAAATAATGCGGAAAACAGCAAGGAGCGCGCAAAAATAAACCAAGAATATTCATTTTGATGCTCTTTTCTACACTTCACGTCGGACCTATTAACGGCCGTGCCTATGAATTCAAGCCCGAGCCCGGCCCGGGCCCATGGCGTCGAGCCCGAGCCTGGCCCGGGCCCACGGCGTCGAGCCCGAGCCCGGCCCGGGCCCGCGGCATTGAGCCCGGGCCCGGCCCGGGCCCGCCGAAAATCGACTTCGGGCGGCCCGGCCCGGCCCGCGGGCCGGGTCGGGCCCGGGCTTTCGGGCCGGCCCGGGCCCGTGCAGTGCTCTACTGAAGGTTGACGCGCAGCACGTGTTGACGAAAGAGCCTACTCTAAAGTGCGGACGCTGCGGAAGTAAGAAGCATAACAGCCACGCATGCGGCTGGGCCAAGAGTAGGTGCTATCGCTGTGGTATAAGGCCGGCTCATCTTGCGAAAATGTGTTCGAGCGACGCTCCGAGGAAACGCGAAACCGTGCAGACGCAAGGCATGTGGGGACGAGCACTGGCGGTGGCGGAAGACTGTGCGGAGGGGAACGTAGACGAAGCTATATATATATGCACCTCTGGACTTTGACTTCATCTCGGATGTGGCAATTAGAGCCCCCAATTCACAGGGTATTCACTTGGTGCGGCGTTGACATGCCAATGCTGATAGACACGGGGTCGCCCGTCTGCGTTGTGCCACGCGAAATTTATGAAAAGAACCGGGAGAGATGGCCGGCATTGCAACCTTCATCTATCAAGCTTTCCTGTTATCTTGGCAAGCTCTCCATACAATTGGACATGAAGGTAGCCTACAAGGGTGCCGTAGTAGACTGCTCATTGGTAGTATTAAATTGCCCCGGTCCTAGTCTATGCGGGCGGGACCTAATTTTTTAGCTGGGCAATGCAGGGTCACCTGTCCTTAACTTGACTGCGGAAGCCGGATCGCCAACGAGTCTGCCGGCCGTGGACGCCATCGTCAGCGAGTTTCAAGACGTTTTCAGCGCGGAACTCGGCTGCATCAGCGGTCCCCCTGAGCACCTTCAACTCAAGGAAGGAGCTACACCCAAGTTCTGTAAGGCACGATCCATTCCTTTCGCTCTCCGTGATAAGGTTTCTCAAGAACTTGACATACTGGTAGCAATTGGGGTGTTATCACCGGTATTGAATGCGCAGTGGGCTACGCCCATTGTGCCCGTCTTAAAGAAAGATGGAACCGTTCGGATTTGCGTCGATTTCAAGATCACGTTAAATCCTGTATGCGAACTGGAGCAGTACCCATTGCCGGTGATTGGCGACATGTTTGCGTGCCTAAACGGGGGAGAGTACTTCAGCACTCTCGACCTGCGTGACGCGTATAATCAAGTACCGCTTGACGAAGAATCGCAGAAGCTATGCGTAATTAACACGCATCGAGGGCTATTTTGCTTCAAGAGGCTGTCTTTTGGCATAGCGTCTGCCCCAGCCATCTTCCAACGAAAAATCTAAACAGTCCTGCAGGGGCTACCAGGCGTGCAAGCTTACCTCTATGATGTCTTGGTTGCGGAGCGACAGGGAAGCAGCGAGACCCTGCGAGCTGTACTGCAGCGTTTCCGGGAGCACGGTGTAAAACTCCGTCTAGACAAATGCAAATTAAACAGCCTTCAGTCACGTACAGTCGGGGACTTAATTTTGCAGACCACGCGAGCGCGTGGCAAAAGCCACCGATGCGCGCTCTGGAGGCCCGGCGCCTGTTGTCGAGACCAGCGCGGCGCGCATGCGCGTCCTGTTTTACTCGCGGGCACGCCAATTTTCTCGCTTCCTGCAGCGGTGCTGCAATGGTCACTCAAGCACCGCATAGCGACGCCTTTGTAGCATTCCTTTCTTCCCGATGCCACATTTGGGGCCTAACGTGACGATTGCGAGGGCTTTGGCGCAAGTGCTCCTCGCGTCCTGATAAACACTTGCGCGGAATGCTTTATTTGTTTGTTTGGTGCTTTATCTTTGATAGACGATGAGACGAGCGGCTTGCGAACGGAATGAAGCGCGTACGAAGCAGTCTCACGGTACCGCGCTACCGATGACGAAATGCCAGCTATATGAATAGCGAACCTTTATACACCTTGTTTATTTTGTAATTTGACCACTGAACATATATTTCAGCTCACTCTCCGCTGCCCATAAAGTAGGCGATTCGCAAGTTTTATAAAAGAAATTATTTCGGTGTTGTTGCTGCCTAGTTAATTACACCAAAATGATAAAAATACGTACTCACATAAATTGTCTGTTCGCTCTGCCCATCGCATTCGTAAAAATGGCACCTCGGGTTCCCATTGAATTCCGCAAAATTATTCGCTACCTTTGAGAAGCCGTTTTTCAAAGGGAAGTTTGCCGGCTTACTAATAGACCAAGACATTCTGTTATTCCAGGAATTCTTGCTTACTGGGATGAATTGCTCCAAAGCCAGAACAGTTCTTTAAGGTCGGCTTGCATTGATTCATTATGAGGTTTTAACGCGCCGATTCTACACAGGCGATTAGACACGCTGTAGTTGAAAACTCCGGATTAATTTTGATTACCTGGGGATATTTAACATGCGCCGAAATCCCGAACACACTTGAGAATTTTCGCTTTTCGCCACCATTAGAAAAGGGCCACCCTGCAGATGCCCAGCGAACGGAAGGACAAGGTCAACAACGAAACCGGAGGACAAGCTGATTGTTTCTCAGTGGTTGAACACCCGTTCATTAGTGACAAAGACATTCGGAAGGCCCTAAGTAGCGATCAGTATTACGGCAAAAAGTAGCGAATAATGTTATGGCATTCTTCGATGGGAACCCGAGGTGCCGTTTTGAATGATGCCGACGCGAAGAACGAACAATTAAAATGAGTATGTCTTTCAATCATTTTTAAGTAAGGAAGTAGATATTAAAAATAAAACAGGGTTTGTTTTATAAAACTTGCAAGTCGCCTACTTTATGGGCAGCGGAGAGTGAGCTGAAATATATGTTCAGTGGCCAAATTACAAAATAAACAAGGTGAATAAAGGTTCGCTATTCATATAGCCGGCATTTCGTCGTCGGTAGCGCGGTACCGTGAGACTGTGCTTCATACGCACTTCATTCGGGGACGCCGTTCGCAAGCCGCTAGTATCATCGTCTATCACCGCTAAAGCACCGAACAAGCAAATAAAGCATTCGGCGCAAGTGTTTATCAGGACGCGAGGAGCATTTGCGCCAAAGCCCTCGCAATCGTCACGTTAGGCCCCAAACGTGCCATTGGGAAGGGGAAGAAAGGAATGCTACAAAGGCGTCGCTATGCGGTGCTTGAGTGACCATCGCAACACCGCTCCAGGAAGCGAAAAAATCGTCGTGCCTGCGAGTAAAACAGGACGCGCATGCGCGCCGCGCAGGTCTCGACAACAGGCGCCGGGCCTCCAGAGCGCGCATCACTGGCTTTTGCCACGCGCTCGCGTGGTCTGCAAAATTAAGTCCCCGACTGTACTTAGGGCACCAAATCGACAAAAATGGCCTACACCCCACTGAGAAACATGTGGAAGCAATCGCCCAGGCTCCTAGCCCGACAAATGTGCAGGAACTACGCTCATTTCTGGGCATGCTGTCGTATTACTCCAAGTTCCTTCCGAATATGTCATCTTTGCTTGCACCTTTGTACCAGTTGCTTGGCAAAAATGCGCGTTGGGTCTGGGGAGAAGCTCAAGACACCGCTTTTGCCAACGCAAAGCAGTGCCTACTTGCGGCAGGGGTGCTCGTTCACTACGACCCCGCAAAAGCCATTAAAATTGGAGTGCGACGCTTCTCCGCATGGCATTGGTGCCGTGCTGTTTCATACAGATGGAAACGTGAACCGTCCCATAGGCTTCCGTTCGCGAACGCTGACCACTGCTGAGCGGAATTACTCCCAGCTAGAACGTGAGGCCTTGGCCCTTGTTTTTGGGGTGTCGAAATTTCGCGACTATCTCCTCAACAGATTTTGCTGTGGTCACAGATCACCAGCCGCTCCTGGGCCTGCTGAAAGCGGAGAAGCCGACGCCAGCGTTGGCTGCAGCTCGAATACAGCGCTGGGCTCTCTACCTCGGCGGATTTCGCTACAAGCTTGAGTATTCGCCCGGTAAGCTGCTACTAAACGCCGACACCCTCAGCCGGCTACCGCTGCAGACTCCAGCACCACCAGCGAGAAACGAACCCCCAGAGTATGTTTACGCTCTAGCAAGTTTCGATGATGGTACTGTGACTGTCGAAGAACTCAAAGAGCTAACTGCGCAGGACCTTTTACTAGCGAAGGTCGTTGAGTACACCAAGAATGGCTGGCCGAAACATATAAAGGACACAGAGCTGGTGCCATTCTCGGACCGCCGGTTAGAACTATCCGTGGCTCATGGGTTGTTATACTGGGGTAATCGAGTTGTTATTCCCACACAAGCACGAGAACGGGTGCTACATATGCTGCATGAGACACATCAAGGGTCATCGGCAATGAAGGCTGTCGCCAGATCAGCATTCTGGTGGCCGGGACTCGACCGAGAGATAGAACACCTCTCAGCGTCGGGCCACAACTGCGTGCAAAAAACCTGCCTATGCCAGCCTCTGCTCAACCAATGAGTTGGCCAGCCGTTAAGAAAAAATGGTCAAGGCTGCACACCGATTTCACCGGGCCGGTCGCAGGCAGCATGATATTGGTGGTCGTGGATGCTGCCACTAAGTGGATTGAAGCCCGGCCCATGAGGCATGCGAGCATGCAGTCCACAATTGCCAGCTTACGCAGCATTTTTGCCAGATTCGGTGTTCCACGCACAATAGTTACGGACAATGGCACGCAGTTCACTAGTGAGAATTCGCCACTTTTGCGAAGAACAATAACATCGCACACCTCCGTACGGCTGTGTATCACCCACAATCTAACGGGCTCGCTGAACGAGCTGTTTGGACGATTAAGGAAGCTTTATAGATAAGCGAAGGCACATTAGAAGAGAAATTAGTGAAAGTACTTTTAAACTACAGGAGAACGCCGTGCCACGAGGGAAAATCCCCTTACGAACTTCTATTCGGCTACCTGGTCCGCTCTCGCTTGGACTCGTGTTTCCCACCTTTCCCAGGGTCAACCCGGGAGACGAAAGAGTGGACACTGCCGCCCGACACAGCCGTGTACGCCCGTAACTACGGCCAGGGGGAGAAATGGACACCAGGGAAAGTTCAGTCCACAACAGGGTCTCGCATGGTCATCATACAAACGCCCGCTGGGGTGGTTCGACGTCACATAGACAAAGTGCGTTCCAGGCCGAGCCCGGCATCCGCACGGAGCGGCGTTCACCGAGACCAAGACGTGGGGAGCCCTTCGGCTGCAGCTGCGCCCACACCAACCGACAACGAAGGCGATTTGAACGAGCAGCCTGCAGACCAGGTGGCACCCGCAAAATCGTCGCCGCCTATCCAGAAGGCGCAGGAACCCCCGCAAGTTTTGCGACGCTCTACTCGGGAAAGAAAGCCTGTACAGCGTTTTCAATACTAAGGGAGGAAAAAGGCTGTAAATCGGCTTGCTTTGTTATCTCCCGCCGCCTGAGCCAGGCGTGTGACGTATCAACAACTCAGCGTCATGTCTTTCCTCGCCCTTTCTTCCTTGCCAACTCCCTCTCCCTTGCTATGCTTTAAATACTGTGTTCACGGACGAATAAATGGTTCAGTCCCCAGCGCTGTCTCGTCTGTCGTCCACGCACCGTGTGTGCGCCGGCTATGTAACATTTACTAAGCTTTGTTTGTGATGGGCTGTAATGTTGGTGATGCCTGTAAATTGCTCTAAACCTCACCGAAATTGCTTGCAGCCTGGTTTGAAAGTAGCTCACAGGGCGCGCTTGGCACACCGACTGGATGGAGACAGCAGCAAGGTAATGCTATATGAGATTATCTCGACTTGGGTGTGGCAACAGCTAAAATAAGTACATATGTTAACTTTTTACTTCAGGTCAAGTCAGTCCAGTGCACTTGTCACATGCTGCCCCACACCATACCGGCAAGTATCCTTGATCTGTTTACACTTAAGCATCGATTTTACTAGATAGTTTTGGGGCGGTTCTATACCACTTATATGGGCTTTTTAAGGTCATCTGAGGGTATTGTGTACTCCCCATAAGTTAGGCGATGTTTGAGTAATAAAGACCTATTTTTTCCCTCTTTTTTGCAACTGCTTTGTTTTCAATAGTGCTATCACAGTGCCTCACTTCTACGTCCCATTACTTCCATTTAACACATGTTGTCATTTCGATTTCCCTCATTTTTGAATCAGATCCGACTGCAGCTCAATTGGGGCCACAGGCAGACCCACAGCTTCTTGGTAAGGTTCCCATTTATGGGAGCTCTCCATCGCATCTTATTTTTCGCCGTGTTTTTTTAAGCCAAAGGAGTTTTTCTGGCTATGGTCGCATCTATAGGTTTCTTTTAAAGTAAAGTTACAGAGGTTTTAACACGAAATTTTGTTTCAGCCTTCATGGACCGTATGCTGACTTCAATAACCACTATCCAGCTGACGCATCAAGCACACACAACTCCTGGCGCAGCTTGTGAACAGTGCACAGGCATCAAGCCCAGGCTTACAAGGGCTTCCCGATCTGCCGTTCGGAACGCTGGCAGATCCGATGGAGTGGGAAGCCCATCTCGGTGACGACAAGGAGGCAAGGCTTCAGATGGTAAAGATGCTATGCCCTCACTTGCAACTTTATTTTGGCGAAAAAAGCCAGTAGGGCAAGAAGCCTTTAAAGAAACTCTGTTTTCGGTTCTGCACCGCGCTTAAAAACTAGATTTTTAAGGGAGAATACAAAGTATCGTAACAAACTTGACGTGTTTGTTCTTTTGCTCGACGACGCTGCACTGCAAGCAGCCTAGTGAGTGGCAATGATGTGCATGCTGTTAAGAGCTTGCACATCACTGTTAAGAGCTTAAGGTAGGATACCACTCTTCCTTCATTAGAGCTAGGTAAGGCAAGTATTCACAAATTTCAGCCTGACGAAAACTTTCAAGGTATTTAAGCAATTGGAAACAGCTCTTATAGCACTGTGACAGCTTTAAATATTGCCATAGCACTACATAGCTGTCTGAAATAGTGTGAGGCCACACTGACCACTCACTTTTTCAGCATTGAGCTGCAGTCTGGCATAAGGGGAATTCTAGCCTACTGATCCCCTAACCATAGAAATGCAATATTTAAAATATTTTGTCTATTCTGCTGCCTTTAAGAGCTTGTCTTAGGGGCAGTGAAATCAATTTCAGGCTCGTTTTTATTTCGTAGCTTTACTGAGTGCAGTATTTATTTTTAATGCATCTCGTCTACCTTTCGGTACCCACACATATTTTAAGCTGCATAGCAGTTTACAACGTAATATTCATATATAATGCATATTATAATATGCATTACATATGAATATTATAATGACCACTAATATTTAGAATGTTCTGTGACCATCATGGTCTGCTTGTGCGTGGTGACTGCATCACTACCTCACGTGGCACGGGCATAGGTTCTGTATTTGAAGTGCAGTACTACAACAGCTTTGCATTTTGTTATTAATATATATAAAAGATAAGAACATGTGGCAAAATGGCGCAATGACTGATGAGTGACTGAAAAATGTCCATGCTACTTTTTGCATGCGATGTTAGCTTCGCCTATCAAAAGTCCAGGTTCAGCAGATTTTAATGAGAATTTATCAAACCGCCCCAAGGTTCCTCAGTGATGCATTAACCTATTTTGCTAATGTGAATGACTTTGTTTCTTACTTTTCTGCTAGAAAAAACACATGATTGTGCAAGGCGGCGATACCGTTAAGCAACAGACTGCCCGCATTCTAAAAAGCCTGATGACGTGGCACGTCGCCAAACAATTCAGTTGGTTTGGTGCCAAGGGAAAGATGTACTCCGACCTAAACATCTGCAAACTGATGTGCAGTAAGTACAATCTCACATTTTAAAGCATCATCTTTCTCCTTTACGTATTTTAGTGCAAATTGGAGTATGAAGCAGTGTAGCGGCAATGCACTGCCCCAGAGCAAGTCAGCAACACCTTGTGGGAGCTGCTATGTGCTCTGAAGTCATTGAATTACAACTTTGCCTTTTATTGTGATTGCATGCAATCGTTTCTTTACATATAAAATGCGGGTTTACATTGATTGTTAAAGTTGTGCGTCAAACAGTAAGAAAGCATTCCTCCATAAAGGCTTCACAATTTATGAACTTTGTAATTTTTTTTTCATGGGCTGTAAAATTATCATCCTATAGTTATTATCTGCTACTTTTGAGCTTGTGCCAAAAAAAGGTACGCAGACCTTATGCTCCGGTATGGCATCTTCCTTTTTACAGGTCTGCAGGAGTGCACTGGGCATTAGCATCTATTTCATTAACCATGTGCTATTTTGCCATAGTATTTGTACCACAACATCGATGCCTGTGTATGAGATGTTAAAGGGACCCAGAAAAGCCTTTTTTAAAGGTACAAAAGGTCTGTATTGTCGCGTAGCACCAATAAAGTGATACAATGCCGTTGGAATTATTGATCTGCATTCAGTATTAGCTGCGCCAGAAGCAACCAAGTGCACCTCTCCCCCCTTGCCGATCGATTCCTCCTCCCTCTCTGCTTCTTTAAAAGCAGCTGGAAACACTGGGAATAGCCATGTGACATCACGAGCTCGACTTCCGTTCTCCGCTAGCTACATTCCTGCGCCTAGGCACGCGTCAATCGCTGCAGACCCGGCTTTGCCTCGGGATCGCGCAGGAAGGAGGAAGAGCAGTCGGAAGTCAATGGCAGTGACGTTGCCGGCGACCGACGATCGGCCGAATCAGGGGGGCGCCTCGCCGTTGCGTCAGCCGCGATCGGCGTTGCGTCAGCCGCGGTCGGCTCGCTGCGTCGGCGCGCTCATCGGCTGAGAAAGGCGATCTTCAAAAATTGTTTACAAATTATCCGTACAACATAGGGGGCTCACACTTGGTTCACAAATCACCCGTTATGTGTTCTACCACCTGAATGCATTTGATTGCCACCTTCACAAAGCTTTTTTGGGTCCCTTTAAAGGCGCTCATCTGAACTAAGCTAACTGTAGCACTGCTCTGGGGATCGGTCTGCTGTGTGTGTACCTATCCAAGTTAAAGCTAGAACATAATAGGTTTGCTACACAAAGTAAAATCACCATGCACTTCTCATGCGCTTCTGTCACTTGCCTGAAACCTAGTCACCTCCCTTCTGTGACGTAGCATTGTGATGTTCTGTGAAATGAATTTAAAAAATCATATGTGTGCACTAAGGTACCAACATGGGTTGGTGACTTTTGTTTTTCACCTCATTGCAGTTGTACCGTGCCATTTTTTATATGCAGGCATCCTAACAGAGGAGCGGGGAAGCAAGGAGCAGGCAACTTTAAAAGACATTGAAAAAGCATCGATGTCGTGGTTTCGGCACGCGACGGAGCGGGCAGCTGCAGAACAAAAGGGAACAAGGGCCAGCCCGGTCGATGAGCTCATCTAAATTCTACAAGCTTCTACATTTGAATAAAAATGTTCTTTGTACGTGGTGTCACAGCTTTTGTCACGTCAAGCACTTCAAAGCATGAATTATTTAGCATATTATTTTAAAATATGTTTCATAAAGGTATTTTATAAACATCCCAAGGAAGTCCCTTTTTTGTTCTGCTTGGGATGTCGAGTAACCATACAAATGTCCCGAAACATGTCCCGAAAAGGACCTACAAGCACATTTTTGGAACATCGCAGGGAGCTCCTTTCTTTATTCGACATGGGAGATTTGACCTCCCAGTGAAGTCATATCTGGGACATCCCGGAGAGGTCTATTTTTGTATCACTTGGGATGTCTTTGAAACTTAATTGGGAGATCCCTGGGAGATCCCAAACTCCCAAGCGGGACATCACTCGCACTTACTAAGGATGTCTGTGTGTTGTCTGGGGCACATGTGTAGAACAGATTGCCATATCTTTGAGGCTATCGCAACGTAATACTCTTTAAAGGGACCCTGCAACACTCTTCGTGCAGTGCAAGTAAACCTGCGCGACGTTTAGATTAGACTTCCAGGAACACCCGAGCCCAATATTACACGTGCACGTGAAGCGGTAAGCGCGCAAATGGCCGTGAAAGACGCGGAAAAACCAACCACGCTCTCCAATTCTCCTCATTTGCACCCCTGGCATGGCCTCTGCGACGTCAATCGGGCCATGGCTGTCCTGGCTGTTGTCCTATTGGCTGTTGTCCTATTGGCTGTCGTTGGTCAACTTCGCGGCTCAATTCCGGCATTTCCTGTGTGGATCAGCCGTCGTCGGCGCTGTGTATGAACCTCCTCTATGTCTGAACCTGTCCGCATGCTTTTGGTGTTAATTTTGTTTTGTGTGCGCGCGGAGTTTGAGTGACGAACTAAATATTCCACTTTCAATGAGCCCACTCGACAACAAACGTTTATTGCCTCAAAAACGCCTACCAGCCTGAGCGCTTGCTTGCGAGCAGGCCACCCTGGAGGAAAGAAAAGTTTAGGAAGAAGCGTCACGTGACTATCGTGAAGCCTAGTCATAAAAAATAAAAAGGAAAAACTGATGGGAGATGCCCCACCTCACGTGATAGGCAAGCGGTAGTTCTTTGCGCCTCACGCGGCCGCCCGCCTGCCCGCGCTATGCTGCGTCGTTCGGTTTGGTTGCCGGGCCGTCCGGGTATTCGGGTTTTGGCGACGAGTACCCGTCCGGGCGTTGCGCGCAGCGCTGCCTGCAACCCTAAACGCGCAGCGGGCTGATCGTGCAGGCAAAGTGTTCGGCCGGGAGAGACAGAAAACATCTTTATTTATTGAGCTCTGAGATCCGTCGAAGTGCGCCGCAGTCGAAGTGTCGTGTTCCGCCGCAGTGCAAAAGTGGAGATGTGAGAGTACGACATCCGTGCCTCACATTTTATTTCACAAAACACGCCTCACTTCCTTGGTTCTGGTAATTTTATCTTTTCACCTCTCATGCGTAATTTAGCGTTCGTTACCCATATACCTATCGCACGGATTCCGCTACTCGGACAACCAGCCCGCGTTCTGCCTGCGACGCTAGACGGAAAATGATTTGTTCTTCCCGCGCCCGCACCCAACATCAGTGGTTCTGCACCTTTTGTTCTCTAATGCACTGAAGGAGACAGCAACGCAAAAAGACGTCGTCACGACAATTGTGGCACGTACAACGTGCCACCATGCCGGAGCACCGATAAGGCGAATGTATGCAAATGCGCACGCGAGCGAAACCAAAGCTTTTCGCACCACCTCTCAGCTGATGGGACACTCGTTACAGCGCTATGATGTAAAGGGAAGGTGGCGCGATAACTCCCAGCAAAATTCGAAACGTAATCGTCAAAGCACACCTGGCAAACACCACGCACCCGTAGGACGCTCCGTGCTTGTGAATGTTTACAGCGGCGCGTTCGAGCAAATCCGGTCGTGGTTCCATGTCAAATTCGGCTCACAGCTCGTGAAGGTGCTTCCTGAGCATGGGATCTACGTATCGTGTCGCTTTGAACAGCGACAGTACTTCCACGATACGAGGGTGGGAGCGCAACGCTGGCGAAAAATCTCGTACGGCGCCTTCGGCAACGCCACTCGCCTCCACCTCCACCGGCAGCATGGAGGCTCCTCCATGACCGGCAGCCAGCCGGAGCCACTAAATGCTACCGCGGGCCTGAGAGTGGTGCATCTTCCATAATGCACTGCTCGGGAGGAGCCCGAGGAGAGGAGAATGCGGCGTCAGAGGAGGTTGGCTTGCCAAAGCTGGGCCGCCTGACGTCATGCTCCCTCCTAACAATTTTCTTCCTCCATGCAGGCCACCATGCCTGGCACCAGACCGGAAATAGACCCGTCCACGTTGCGGGGAAAAGGACGAAACTCCGCGGCCTGTGACATATTGTTACGAACAAGTGGACAATTCCCAATGTCCCTCCATCGACGACGACGAGGAGGTGGCTGACGCGCAGCCGGTGCGAGCTCGGCGATACCCGCCATGTAAATAGTTCAGAATACATAGACCGCATCTCATTGTTCATGTCCTGCGCCACGTAACATGTTTGGTGGAGTGTGCGAGTGTCTCCCCGTCCTGGCCCCATCATCGCTACGTCTCGGCACCGGCGAAACATCGAGGGTACGCGGACCGTGTCGGGCAGCCCCAGCCCCGCCGCGATCAGCACATGACGATGCCCCCGCCCCATGTCCCCAGCCCATGAGAAGCCGATCAAGAACCGAGACCAGACGAAACGTGACCAGCCAAGACGTGTCGCCCATGCCGTGTCTCCAGCCTTCTCGTCCGGCGCGGTTCCCAGCACCCTCATCGGTTCGTCGTGGCCTTCTGGGCGTCGATGTTCGGAGACCAGTCGACATCGAAGACCGCCATCGTCATTGGCCGTGGAAAGGACTTCACTGTTTATACACATCGCATCTCATCCTCACCACACCCATCCATTCACGGTGACCGAGCACGACCGAGACGGTCTTCTTTGGCCGGGGGGTGATGTTACGAACAAGTGGACAATTCCCAATGTCCCTCCATCGACGACGACGAGGAGGTGGCTGACGCGCAGCCGGTGCGAGTTCGGCGATACCCGCCATGTAAATAGTTCAGAATACATAGTCCGCATCTCATTGTTCATGTCCTGCGCCATGTAACAATATCGAAGGCCGCCGAACAGAACGCCGCGCGCCGCCCCCCTCTCCGGGAGAGAGCGCGCATCTTTCGTGGCGTTGTCCGCGGTTGAGTTGAGAGGGAACATTTATGCGCGATTTTTCATCGCGCGTAGTTTCGGTGAACGTGAACGGATTTTCATAATTCGTGCGGGAGGAGATGGCTGGGACAATAGACTTTACCCCAAAATACATTCCGAGTAGTCGATGGTAAGTGTTGCAGGGTCTCTTTAAACGTGTTAATCCTAAAAATATGACGGGTGCTTCCACCCAACAGGCATTAATTCGAAGGCTAGATAAGAGCGCAGCCATCCGTCGTGCGTATGAAGCGATCGCGCCCCGCGCTCTACTTAACTGCATTGACCAGGCAGATTATATAAAGTACGTAAGCCTGGATAAGAAATACCTGAAAAATAATCACCTTTTAGTGAACCAAATGTTATTTAAGCACCAGAAATTTTCCATTGGTAGTAGGGAATATTGTCCGTGTGTCGAAGGCGTGATGCGGCCCAAGTTAAAGAAGTCGCATAGCTGCAATCGTAGGTAAAATAAATTCATTATTATCAGGTTCTATGAGTCGCTTTGCATCCATAACATCAGCTATGCTTTCTTTTTATTGCGATACGAAGCGCGAAAGTTGACGAAACGCCATTTCGAGAAGCGTTGCAGCATACCCGGCTTTCGTTTCAACCATCGGCTCCGCGCGCCGGAGCCGATGGTTGAAACTACGCTCTCTCCGGGCGATTGGGACGGCCGGAGCAACGGCGCGCCGCCGGCAGCCTATCGCGGAGGCCGTGCTTGTACAAAGATAAGCGAAATGGCCCGGCTAATCCGGACCCAGGCCGCGCGAGTGCTCACTGCAGGCACAAGTAAAGGTTTTCGATGGAATTAATCGTGAAGGCCACTGGACCATGGTCGCAAATGGCGGTGCGTCCCGCATGCCTACGCCGAGGGCTGGGGAGCGGTCTGAAGCTGTCGAGCGGTTTCTCAGTTCGCACCTGGAGTGTGCTGCGCGGGACGATACTGCGCCTGTCGCGGTTTTTGGGGGCTTTAACGTAGCCATCGGTGGACCGGCCGGAGACCGTGTTTATGTTGCACGAGGTAGTGCTGCGCTGCTAAAGTGACCTCGCGCAACTGAAGATGGTGGAACGTATGAAATTACGCCTGAATAGTGTCCAATGTGTTGAAAGGCACACAATTCCCGGTGTGATGGGTGTGATTAATAAAGAAATACACTGCGTATTTTCTATTTGGTTTATTTTATCGTTCTTCTCAGAGTCTTCTCTGTTCAGGCATGCAGCTCCGCTGGTGTACCATTTCCGCAGAGTCGAATGGCTGTATTATTTTCGTCGAGTCAGCCGACACTGCTGGCCGCAGAAGCCGCGTTGCTCAGCTCAGTCTCCGGTCCTCGGACTCGGTGAGGTGCGGCGGCTGGGAGATGCGCTAGCAGGTTCAACGTGGAATCACAGGCTGCGGCATCACGGCTGGCGGGTCTTTCACTTCGGCGGTGGGAAGATTTGACGTAGGCGGCGAAGTCCCACCGAAGCATGTTATTGGAGCCCAGGGAGCAGGGTACTTCGTCGAAGGCGCATTCACCGCCGAAATGGCGCGAAATGCCGCACAGAGGTACGGCGTAGGTTTTCCCTGTTCTAACAGCAGAAGGCCGGACCGCTGAGAACTGCGGAGCGCGCGTGTCGTTTGGGCACGTACTTGCGCAGCCAGAGGTTCTTGCCGTCCACCCGACGCTTCGGACTGGAAGGGTGCGTCTGGGTGACGTCCGCGAAGCCGGCGCTGCAGTGGACGTGTTCGCAGCTCAGCGTGTAATGGTGCGAGGACACGCAGCGGCAGGGAGAACACGCCTGTACGAAAGCGGGCAGGCTGCCGTGGAACTCGCCGGGGCGAATGCGGTGGGCAGTGCCGAAGACCACGAGCAGATATCCTACCTGCCGGCTGAAAGGATGCCGTGATGGGCGGTCAGAACAGCTGGAAGCAGCGCCGGGCCTAACTGCGTTCCACGTTGGTTGGTTGGTTGGAACCAAAAATTAGTGGCGCGTACCCACTCTGGGGGATTGGCCAAGTCAGATTGGGGAAACTGGTCAAGAAATCAAACTAAGGGTAAAATAGAGCTGTGGAGTGTGAGGGAAGTGATGTTGGCAATTTTGAGGGGGAAAAAAACTATAACGTACTGAAGTAAAAACAGATACTACACCTACCAGAGAAAGAAAGTACGAAGTGTCTTTTAACAGGGTAGGCGACCGGATTGTGAAATAAAAGCGTGAAGGGCGCGACAAACATCCCCGTGGCAGAAACCTAAACCCGATGCCCCAAATGACAGTACATTCGATACAGACAAGGAAAGACCCAGGCGCCGGAGGGGAACCTCCAGGAATCGATTTCGGATAGAGGAGAACCGCCGGCAAGACAGCAGGAAATGTTCGATTGTCTCCTCCTCTTGACAAAACTCGCATTGGGGCGAAGGCGCTATGCGTGCACGGTGAAGGTAGAAATTCAAATTGGGCACTCGGCAGCGAAAGCTGGTCAATGTGACCTCGCACAATCGCGACTGCACAACATCACTCTTCCACGCATACCGGAGGTGCTCAATTTCGGGGCATCCAGAGATACTGTCTGGGTGCAGGCTGTCCAACGAGCTATACCTGCGAAACCGGGATGCAACAACTTGGGCTATGGGGGGCACAGCATCAACCAGCGGTCCATTCAATGCCACACCTGCCAGATAATCAGCGGTTTCATTAAGGTGGATACCCCTGTGTCCTGGAACCCAGACCAGGCGGATTTCTTGTACATAGGGTGGTAGGAGCATCGAGAGCGTTCGGCTTAGAGGGGTAACTCTTGGATTAGATAGGGTGGAGCAGACTGAAAGCGAGTCCGTCACAATAATCACTTTCGAATTGTCTTCATTGAGTTTTCTATAATAGCAAGGGCAATCGCCAAAAATTCTGCCAAGAATATTGTTGTGAAATTGGGTAGCCGCAAAGAAAATGCCCAGTCAAGTGCAGGTGAAAAGATACCAATGCCAGCCTTTCTTTCCTGAACAGACGCATCTGTGGCTACAACCACATGGGTTGGAAACTTCTCTAAATGGGTGATTAGAAGACCAGCTATAGTCTTCTCCGGCAAATATTTGGAATTCGAGGGGAAAATATTATCAAAATCAATTTCCACCATCGCATTTCGAGGTTCAAAGGAAGGAATCGAGAGAATGTTGACGTTTAATGGGGCTAATAGAGACTGTACAAACACCACCTGCGGGCGTTTGTACCTGGGCCATGGCTGAGCGAAAAAAGGCGTTGGGGAGTGAACGAAGACCATTTGCGACCTTGAAATAGGCAATTCCATTACACGAAGGTATGCCTCTACTGTCAACACTTTGAATCGGGGAATCAGGGAAAGGATGCGAGCCTCCCAGTACAATACCCGAATAGGGACGTACTTCGGTAAACCCAAACACAAGCGCAAAGCTTGTCGTTCTAGTGTAATCAATGGACGTAGCTTATAAAACGGATAACTTGAAAAAAGGATGGATCCGAATTCTAGAATAGGTCGAACGTATAGGCGGTAGAGCATGAGGAGAATGTCTCTACGCATACCCGACTTCTTGTTGCAAAATCTTTTTTACAGTGAAACCACCCTCCCCGCTTTGGCCGCAGTATAATCAATATGAGGACGCCAGTTTAGATTGCTCTCATACATCACACCTAGATATTTCAGGGAAGTAACTTGTGAAATTATTTTCTGTCGGTATGTCAGACAAATGGAAACAGGGTCTTGAACCGGGAATGCCAGGAGGGCACACTTTTCGACATTTAAGGATAGGCAGAGCCCGTCTAGCCACGATCCTAAGATCGAGAGGTACAGCTGCAGGGACTGGTGCAAAGAATGTATATTCCTTGACGATGCAAAAAAGGCTAAATCATCAGCATACAAATATGATTGAATTCCGGCAATAACGGGCACCTCGCTCAGCAACACATTAAATAACACCGGAGACAGGACGGATCCTTGTGGTAGACATCGCGATTGACTGTAAGTCGAAGAGGTGACTCCGTGCTGGGCAATAAAGAATTTGCGACCTGTTAAAAACAACCTGACCCAGGAAATAATATATTCCGGGAAAGATAAGCGCACCATCTTTTCTAAAAGTATGCCATGTTCAACGCAATCGTACGCTTTGGCCACATCCAATGTCACCAGTGCTGCGACCTCTTTAGAACGTCGAGCCAGATAAAGGCGGCTCTCTAGGTCTATGTGCGCCGACCATATCGAACAGCCTGGCCTAAATCCCACCTGCCGAGGGCTCAATATGTTAGAACTGGTTAAAAACTTATCAATTCTGGCCAATAAAATTCTTTCAATAATTTTGACAAAGTTAGACGTTAAGCTTATCGGTCTTATGTTATCCAGTGCATATCATAATCCGGGTTTCTTAGGCAAGGGGATAATTTTAGACAGCCGCCAATCCAAAGGGATCCAGGAAGCACACAAAGAGTGGTTGACAATATGCAGGAGGTCTTCGGGTGACTCACTGAACAAGACCTTTATCATTTGAACTGTAATTCCATCTGGGCCTGGTGCTGCATCGGGTACACGCTGCAACACGTCATATAACTCACCCCTTGTAACCTTCTCAAAATTTACAGCCGAGTTCAGTAAAGGAGAGTCAGTCACCTGGGGGGCCAGTACAGAATATTGAGATGTGAACCGAGCCTGCAGTCCTAAAGCCAATTTTTCAAGAGGAATTTTTAAGGCAGTTGGCGTATGAATGAAGGAGTCAAGGTTTGATGCAGTAACGCCGTTTTTCCTTATCCGCAAGAAGCTGAAGAGCGCCCGCCTATTACAAGCTTCTGAGAGAATAGAGAATCGGTTTGTGTTGTACATCTCTTTTGCCTGTGAAACTGTACGTTTAAACACAGCGCGAAAATACTTAAAGTTGCTCCAATTACTAGGACACTGATTATACCGCCATTTTTTCCACGCTGCTTTTCTTCGACGGTAGTCCCTCGTACATTCATCATTCCACCATGGACTGCAAGGCTTCCCTTGGACCGAATTAATAGGAAATTTAGCTCACGTGGCCGAATCCTGTATCAATGATACTAGCTCCTTGGCGCGACATTCATTATCTTGAGTGGGTATCGAAGGCAGGGCTGAAGGCATAAGGTTTCCAAACCGAGGCATATTTACAAAGGAGCGTGTCCTGCGGATAACGTTTTTCCTTACACTGATATCAAAAACCACGGGTAGCTGATCGCTAGATGTTGCACAGTCTACCGTAGACCAAGCAGTAACCAGACCCGGTTCTGCAAACGCCAAGTCTAATGCCGACTTACTTTGGTCGCGTAGGTATGTAGCAACTCTGGAGTTCATACAGGAGAGAGAGTGGTCGCTAGCCCAATCCCATAAGCGCCTTCCGCAAGCATCAGTACGGAATCCCCAGTCAACATGATGGGAATTGAAATCCCCTGCTAATATGACGTGACTTTTACAAGCAGCCAAAGCTGCATCTAGTGAACCGGTCGATGTCACCCCACATGGGAAGTGTGCATTTACAAGGGAGAATGATACATTTCCTGGCAATTCAAAATCAACTGCAAGAATTTCACTCTCAGATGAAAGTGAAACAAAGGACATGTGTGCACTATGGCAGAATTTTAGCGATACTAAAATCAATAACCCTCCACCTCTACCTTGCCTGTCCAAACGAAAGGAGCGGAAATTTGGAATGAAAAATGATTTCTGGGGAGAAAGCCAAGTTTCTTGAAGTAGGATAACATCAGGGTGATATTGAGCCACAAGCCAATTAAGATCAGGAGAAGCAGAGAAAACGTGTAGTTCAAATGATGATGACGGTGATGATAATGCTGATTTTCCACAGAAAAAGGAGTCCTGTCAGGGGGATTCGCCCTGGTGGATAGTCTATCATGATCTCACCATCGGAGCTTCTTTTCAATTCGGTTTTCAGCAGAGTGTACTATGGTAAAAACACGTTTTTTTTTATTTTGCCCGCATTTTCTTCTCTGGAAAATGCCTTAAAGGGACACTGAAGCGAATTTGTCAAGCTCCCCTTTTTGCTTGGACTGCGTTGACTCGCTCAAAGGAACACAGTTTTAATCGTTTATCCGTGCGATAAGGCCATATTTACTTTATAAAGCCTGAAAGAAGAAAAACTACCATTCCCGGTTTGCGGCGGCTGCACCAACCAACCGCAGTGACGTCAGGTAAAGGTGCTAAGTGATTGGACGATGTCCGAGACTAGCACTCAAACAAGTTTCGGTTTCGGTTCTGTGAAACAACATGCTTCACATCCGATGTTGTCGTTGGATGGGCATTCTTCATATCTCAATAATCCCCATACCGCGCTTCTGTCATGTTGTTGGCTGTAAAATACCTCAGATAAGCCTACCAGCACAGCTTGGAATCGTAGCAATCACTAGCCGAGTCCTACGCAGTGGATGAGCCGCAGACGCGTCACCGCAGACGTTAAATGCAATTCGCTTTTTCCCCATCTTTAGAGCTTGCCTCACTCATGCCTTTATCGTAAACAGCATGTTCGTACCAGGCCAAAGGTCGGCTCATTCGGGACTGCGCCCACTGCCCGCAAGCAGTCGGTGCTTATGGCAACAGCGCGCCAACGAGAACTCGCTAGCGCATCAGCTTCAGTCTGCGCGCGTTCTGCGAACTCACTTGAGGGGCAATGAATGTTACGGCCCAGAAATGGTAAATTCGGTATAGAAAACACCTGCATAAAATTATGAAATCAACTTAAAAAAATGATGTAGCCTGGGGATTCCAAGGATTCGACTTGCAAAACGACATAACTAGCGTTCCATACCGCTCGGCCACGAGCCAACGATGCCCGACATGGGTAGAGTCATAGAGATAATATACTGACTCTAGAGGGAAAGCGCGCCGCTGAGCCAATGCATTGGAACCGTACGACACGACACACAGTGGCAGACATGATACAACGATTTAAATGTTGCCAGCTGAGCTTTTGCTGACTAAAAACAGCGAAAGTGATGGGTTGTAATCTGGCAACGTGCTTCTGTGGCGTTTCCGCGTCCGGCTAGCGAAGCATGCCGGGATTAATTATAACATGGTGGACCGCTGGGCAGGCGGATTTTAAATGCAGAGCATTTCAGTAACTCACGATGTCACCCGCGTTGACGTCCGTAGTCCGCACCGCACCCCTCCCTACTATATAAAAAAAAATACTATCCGGCGCCCGGTTCCGATCCCTCGACCCTGCGGGCGGAACGCAATGTACATGGTGCTCTACCCACTGCGCCACAAAGCCGACACAGAATGGGACGCTACGAACGCGCCTTATATCGTTGACTCATTCAAATTACTGCTGACGAGCGCTCTCTCGTCAGCAGTTGCCACAAGTGCAACAACATTAACGTAACGCAAACTACTTAACGTCGTGCGCCCCCGGAAATGCTCTGCAATTGATCGTGCCCCTCGCGAGGGGGATGTTTCACTGCTTCTTCTCTCGGTCGCGGGACCCGTGGCGCCATCTGCCGGAGGCGTGGCACAACTCGTAGCACTTTCTTTGAAAAAGCGCCTCGAAAGCGCGGCAAATATGAAATAGGGATGACGCGCTTTCGAGGCAATCCGCCGACGCGGCTGCTTTGTGTACAGACTCGGCGGCGAGCGTCCCGGGATTCTGGTGCCGACCGAACCCCATTTTTTTTTCTTCAGTGGAGAGGGGGGAAGGGAAATGCATTTCAAGGCAGACCTGGGAGACCTTAATGGGGGCTTCGTAGGGACAACGACAGTTGGTGTCACCAAAGTTGTCCGCTCCATTCCGCCGTGTGCATTCAAGCGATAATTTGGATGATGTACGTGTGCCCATGTGGTTTCATTAGACTTCCACTTTGAAACATTTTTCTCGGGTTCGTCTCGTGCAGTCCATTTACAAATGAGCATATAGGTACACCATGCAGGTTGTGGATTGTTAATCGGACATCATAATGCCCAGTTGAACGCGTGCGACGCCTTGTTTCGCCTCGCATATTTTCTCGAAGAGCCCTGGCATCTTGCCGTTGGAGGAGCGTTTTGCTTTCGAATGGCTTTGCTTTCGAATTGTAACCCCATACGCAGCTCCTCCTTTATGCCACCATGTAAATGAAGACGTTGACGACGACGGTGAATTTCGGTGGTTGTTCTTCCCCTACCTTCGTCTGCTGTTTACTGGCAGGGCGACCAATCCTCGCTAGCAACTACTGCCGAGTTTAAGCTCGCACAGTGGAGGCCTCGTGAAAGGGCTGTTTTATATGATGAGCGCCAACGCCAGACGCTTGGTTTTTACCTCAAGCTCGCGTCTTGGAACGTCTCGTAAAACATGTTGGTTGCCCATAACTTCGTGACTGCACTTTTTTATCGATAGCTGTCAGCTTCATCAGCACTGCTCGAGAGAAGAGCTGCATATTTCCACTGTGCAACCAACGCACCAACACCGCAATACAGTGGCGTCTGTACAAGCGAAAAACGTGTCTGCAAGCTTTGTTTTCGAGTTCACAAAGCATGGCAGAGCAGTTAGACAGTGCTGTGACGGCTGCCAAGCACCGGCAGCAACTTGGTGCACTGCGGCCCTCGACTGCGAGCGATACCCTCTCCACGCCCCCTTCATGCCCCCCCCCCCCCAACACACACAGACACACTGTTGGGACTGGGCCATCCCAGCTCAGTCGCGACCACGTATCTTGCTCCGTGGTCGCGACCGTGGTCGCGACTGTTGCGACGTTGCCCTGAAACAAAAACGGACGAGAAAAGCTGCCGCCAGAAGACATGCACGCAATTTACGGCCACGGCAGCGCCGAGAAGCCCCGAGCCCTACGAGAGCACGACAGGCCCCAGACTGCGGTGCTTTATTCCTGAGAACACGAGGAGACTCCAGACGCAACGCGAGTGCCTACGCTCCGTTTTGCTCTCTCCCGTGTACGCGCCTTCGCGCAGTGCATCGCCCTACCACAGTGCACCGTGGAAGACGTTTTCTTGCCGTGCTCCTTTGTCCTGATGTACATGTAACCTCAGTATTTTTAATTAGCCTTTCATTCGAGCCACATCCTAGCTAACGTGGCAGAGCTGACAAGATTAGGATTTGAGGCCACGGGAGGCCAAACGGACGAACAAGACGAACGACGCGGACGAACCGCACCACGACTACGAGAGCGCGGCACGCAGACGTGGGGTACCGATGGACTCTACGTCAACGGTGGTCAACCCACTACTGAACAAAACGGAACGCTAGGTTCTGTGTTCAACTAAGCAACAGCAGTTCGTGAGCGCACTACGATTACGAGGGCTGCCTTGCTCTGGCCGTAAGGACGACATCGTCTCGCGTCTTCTAGCGGACAACGAGCAACGTCGCCAGCTCTCCAAACGAACGAATGTGCCAACAATACTTCAGGCTGCTTACGACGACAAAACGGCAGAACTTGCAAGCGGCGCTGTTTGTGAGGAGGATGCTGCGTGAAGAACGAGAAAGTGTTCTGAGGCAACTGGCGAGAATCGCCCAGACGTTTTCCACGGCGCCTGGACTGCACGAGACCCGGAAACAGGCAGCATGCATGATGGCACGCACACGAACGAGAATCGCATGCAAAACTGATTGCCTGCTCACCGGACCTCTCCCAGGTAATCGCCACGATTACAAAAACGCAAGCCAAACTCAGTGCATTTCTGGCGAGGTCGCGAATAGTCGCTGCTTTAACACCGGGCCAATCTAAGAGCTACATCGCCCACGCGCAGGTCATTCCAGCAACAAGCAACAACGCGCAACGTACGCAGCGCGCACGAGCCAGGAAGCACCACGTGCCTGACACCCGCTCTTCCGGTCCAGACGTACACGAACGAAACGCTGAGAGCGCGGAACGCAACGGAGCCAGTACGTACATTTTCCGCACGTTCTGTCCCGGCCCCGGGCCGCGCAACCAGCGGCATCGCATTTGAATTGGTGGATAGGCCACGACGAGTGATACGCATGGCGCACGGAACGCACCATACGTGGCGAATTTCAGCACACCAATGTTAGGGGAGTTTCCCAGGGAAAATAAGACACACACCGCACGAAACGCACCAGAGGCGATGAACGACATCTGGACAGGTGGAGCTGACCACGGCGAACGAAATGCAAAGCGCATGGAACGCGACCAAGCCAGCACACACGCAGGAAACCGCTATTTGCGACATCCTCTGCTCCCGGTGCTGCTATCCGGACTAGGCCAGCGAATGTCACAACCGCAAAAAAAAACCTTGCCAAAAGCAACAAATAACCCAGCGCACGCAGTTCAACCTGGTACCTGAACGTACGAGCTCTCCGGCACCCGCTGCTCAATTCGAGTACAGCGAACGAACGACATTACACTCGTGCAAGTAGGTCCGTCAACTAGCAATGACACGGCCAGCGCTTGCGGCACGTCCGAGCCGGAATGTACAAGATCACTGGCACCCGCTGCTCCGATCGAGACTCACACGACAAACCCTATTTCGCACAAGGGGACGCAACCGCGAGTAAGCGGACTTGGGACGAACGGAACGCTTTCGAGCACGTGTGCGGGAGAAATAGCGATTTTAGCAGTTTCACAACAACGGGCAAAAGACGAGAGCTTGAGTGACGAAACGGACACCGCAAGAACGGCAACGAATGATCCCGATCCAGACGAAGGCATCGAATGCTCTACCGATGAAGTGACGCTTACGACGCCGAGGAATCTGGGCCGAACGGAAGAGACGAACTACGCCCGCTTCCATATCCAAACGGTTTCACTTCCGAAGCAACCACGGCGAAAGCGAGCCCGGAGCTGCTACGATTTTGACCGATCCGCCACACCTCCATACGACAACGCCACGCCACCGCACGCTAAACGAAAAGCCAAACGGCTCCCGCATTATTACCAACACACCTGAATCGAAGCAACGTCCTCAACGCGCCGAACTAAGCCATCCCTGGACACTGCAACGGACGTCTACGCCTGCGCTCCCGCATGCATCAAGCACGCAACCAGCTACAGGAACAAGATCGCCGATGGAAGCGACGCGACTAACGCAACTCCGTAAACGCTGTCAAGTTCAGGTCCGACGAAGTGAATACCATGGCACACCCATAAAGAAACAAGCCGATTTGATATTCACCTAACCTCATCGAGACAAAAACCCTGTAACGAAGTTTCTAGTATCCGGGACAACAAAAAACAAGCGCCAGCGTCGAGCAACTGCGAATAAGAGGACAGCGATCTGGATACGCGCGGACGAACATCTATGCGGACACCTAATTGTGCCTGGGGGTATTGAGTATTGAGTTGAGTATTCGTGAGTAATGCAAATTGAGTACTCATGAGTACTCATGAGTAGAAATTGAGTACTCATGAGTACAGATTGAGTACTCATGAGTATAGATTGAGTACTCATGAGCACAGAAGATTGAGTACTCATGAGTACAGATTGAGTACTTACGAGTACTTATTGAGTACTCATGAGTACAGAGGACAAATGAGTTTGAGTACAAGTGAGTACAATTACAAATGAGTATGTGATGAGTGAGTATGAGTGATTTTGAGAACAGACGAGCTTTTTGAGTCTGAGTTTGATTGAGTACAGCGTGAATGAAAAAAATTGTGATTGAGTTTGAGTGAGTTCTTTCTGTTTTGCCGACCTATGCTACAAACAAGCCCTCGGACTACCGATAAGCACATCGACTGAGAAATTACTTGTGCTTGGACTCCACAACACCATAGACGAGCTCATCGAAGCCCACCTGACCGCTCAGCAGCAACGACTCGCCACCACTCCAACTGACCGTCACCTTTTCCGCCGTCTCGGATATTCGGTAGTGAATTCGGGGCCTTCCATGGAAGATATTCCGGAAGAAATCAGAGAAAACATCAGAGTTGCCCCCCTACCTCAAAATATGCCCCCTGAGCATCATGAGGGCCGAAGAATGGCCAGAGCCGAAAACTTAGGAAATATGGGCAAAAAAAATTGGCCGCGTATCTGCACCTTTCGTTGCAAATGTCGTCAAAAGACGATAGTCGTTGTAGACATTTGCCAAGGAAATGCCCCCTTTGCTTTCCCGCTCACCTCTCATGCTGTTCCTGTACCGTCGCGCTCATCCCAAGGTAAACACACTAAAGGTTTGCGCAAGGCGATTTGAAGTTACCGCGTTTTACTGCTACAGGCCGGGTTCCTCGATGCCAGCGCTGCAGTACGGCGGAGACGCGCGTGAATGGAGGCGGCCAACTAAAAGGTTTATAGAACCGCGTGGCCGTGCTCCACGTGCGTTCCAAGCAGAACTTGGAAGCTAGCTAGTGGAACCGTTCGTTGCTGTTGCCTCGTGATTTTTCACATGCCGCCAGGAGGCGGCGGTTTTCTGCAGCAGATGTAGAATATCATTTGTTATCGAAAAACCAAGCATCCATAATTTTTTAAATAAAAGAACACTGTAAATATCCCTTGTGTACTAATTTCCTGTGTTATATTTGCGTAATCTCTTGTTCTTGTTCAACAAAGTTGACAAGTATGAAATATTAAACCGGGCTTAGACGTTTACATTTGGCTGTGAGTATATAAGACTATTGCGCAATATGAATTTTTACTTTGGCCGGGTGGCTGAATCAAGTTACAGACAGACAGTCGGACAGACAGACAGACAGACCAAAATTTCTGGGTTTAAGTAGCCCAAGAAAGACTATCGTCTTTAAAAAGCAGGGTGGTGTATACAGACGCGGCAGACTACGCCCGAGAGCATGCTATGACGGCAGTGGTCACCGACATGGCGCGAACACTCACGAGTCGGACACATAGACGCACCTTTACACTGCAAGCGGAATAAACAGCCATTGCGCTTGCCATCACTCAAACTGAAGCCATGACTGTCATCTTAGACTCGCAGGGAGCATGTAGGAATCATATCAATGGACGAATTTCCCAAACCGCCCTTCATATCCTCCAGCAAAACCCTCCTAGGAGAAATGTGACTATCCTCTGGACACCTGCTCCCTCCAGTGTTCGTGGAAACCTCGTCGCCCACACGAGTACCCGAGAATTAGCCGCCCGGGCTCCGCAAGAAGATCAGCGGAGGGTTAGCCAGCCGTTAGTCACGTACAGAGATATCACTCGACATTAAAGGCTTTCCCGACAGATATTTCCGCCAGGCCATAAATCCCTCACAAAAGAGCAAGGAACATCACTTAGGCAGCTACAGACCAATACTTTTCCGCCCCCTACCAGGTTTCACGCTATATTCCCTACAATGTATACATCCACTTTCCCTCACTGTGGAGAGCTCTCAACCTTATATCACATGCTGTGGGCTTGCCAACATGATAAGAATATATACAAAATACGAAATCCAACTTTAGAGCAGTGGGAGCGAGAGCTGGCCAGCACAGATCCTGATCGTCAGCTTCAGCTCGTCGAGAGGGCGAAGGCGGCAGCAAGCTCTACTTAGGTCCTGGACTAAGGACTCCACTCACAGCGCCCTTATTTGATATCGATAAACGTTTTCCTGCTCCTCATCCTCTCCATGTAACTGGTCGTGGCCGTGCTTTGTGGTGCATACATGTGGAAAGCAAAGTGGGCTGGGTGGTTCTGCATCGCTTCCAAACTACTATCTTGGAATATCATGAATAATTTAAGAGGAGTAAATACATTAGAGGGAAAAAAGATATCGTTCGTTGACAACTTGCACGAAATGTAAAAACATTCCAATTGGTCATTTTAATCACGTTTATTTCTGTAAATTATGAAACAGATTAAGGAAATAGAAGTCATGAAAATCATTAGCCTGCAGTAAAAGTGCGTACGGCAGGATGGTGGTTCGGCCTCCGGGGAACGCGGCCTCCAAGTAAGGATCAACGATTGTCGCACGCTTCTGGTCCCTTTTTTCTTGTCCACGCAGTTGGCGTCTGCCAAGCTACCCCTGTAGTCTACAACCATGACAGTGCCCATGGCGGCCACCACGGCGACTAGACGGAGGATGGTCTCTGGGGAAGTCCGTCGTTGCATGTTTGTGACTGCAGGAGAAATAAAGCGTCCATCAGTATCGCGCCAGATTTCCCGGTTGGAGAGTGCAGTAGAGGGAGAAATTATGAGTATTGGCGCCATAAAACTGAACTAAATCTGAAATCAATCCTCAAACTCACGACATGGCGTAAGGTTGCGTCGCGTTTAGTGAATGACGTCGAAGGTTGTGACTTCAACTACGGACCATTAGATTGTATGAGGCTGAGCTTGTATCTCAGGCGAAAATGGAATCCGAGACCTGCCCACTCATTTCTCGCACGCGCACACTTTATGCTGTCCTTGATTTTTGTTGTGCATCACAAAATGAGGAGCACAAATTTAAAACAACAGACCTTTACATCCTGGTCAAAACGTTTGCAACATTAGCCAGCCAATGTTTAAACTAACCAAGTACATCCCCATCCGCCGAGACAGTCCTGAGGTTCAACTGCGCCTTAATGCACACCACTGACGAATCCGTGCAGACGACAGGGACATTTCGGCGAATGACGATGCCGAGATTAAGGAATGACTCAAAAGTTTGGTCTGCACCCCGGCATGCTACAATGAAAGCTTGATGTTTTGTAATGCTCGGTGCGCCTCAGCGCAGACCGCATTTTTTGAGTCACATTGTTGGGCACGGTCGTGTCTTTCCACGAAGTTGCTTGGTTGGGGGCACGTATAGGCCACATAAGGGCATTGTGGTGAAGCTGAACAAAGGAATTGCCTTACAGTACACTGACCTATGCTCCTTGATGTAAACGCTCCTTCCAAGAAAGGAAAACATTGAGGAAAAGTATGCTCGTGGCAGTACTTGGCAAAGTCGAAATATTTCCCACGCATGTGAGAGTTGAGCAGCGTTTCATGGATGACACTAAACAACTCAGGGAGAAGAACGAATATATTGTCCCAGATTTATTTTAAGTTGAGAGCGTTATGGAACTGTCACGGAAAATGTTACGACCTGTTGCCAAATTGCACAATGACGGTTTCACGCGCATGAAGCACGTTACCGGGACTAGTCTTCATCCTTGAAGCTGAGTAAAAGGTGAGGTCAAAGCTAAATCAGTTCCTCTGGCCGCCCTCTTGATGAGGCCCAGCCACGCGGCTTCCCCTCCCGGTCCGACCTCCTCCACGAACAAGCGGCCCCGAACTACCCTTTGAGAGACGCTAATTACGCACCTAAAGTTCGCTGCTAAACTCATCGCAATTCTACACCCCTCGTTTCGTCTCTGTGCTGCTGCATTATGGTGGGTGATAATCACTCCTTCCTCGAAACTAATTTCGTAACATTCGACACACACCACCCCAGCGTCCGAGCTAGTGAGGAGTTCTGTGCTGTAGAGAAGAGTTTGATGTTGGGCCTGTTGGTACGTACTTTGAAGAACGGTGTAGCCCAGCCTTGAAGACGCGTACACGAGGAGAGAGTAGGGCATCACACAAGCTAAGACTAGCAACATTTTAATGAATGAAATTTCGAAGGGAAAACAAGGTGAGGGCATGCGCCGTAAAAACTAAAGTAAAAAGACCAACTGATGGCGCAATTCAATATGGGCTCTTTTTCAAATATTCAGCTTCATTGCCGAAGGATTTTAGTTCCCTGGTTTCCTGGTTAGTTTCCTGGTTAGTTGAGTGGATATAGCAACTTCAGCAGGCACCCGTTGCTTGCGCGTTCAAATCCCGGCCGGGACTCCTGCGCCTTCGACCGCTAAGCTTCGGAGTAGGCTGTGTATCTTTGATACCTGGTGACATGACTATGCATCGCTTGATTGCGTCCTGCAGTATACTGCCCTTTGTTGCGCGAAGCTCCGCTCTTTGAAAGAAAAACTATATGGAAATGACATCGAAATCGCGCTACAGTATAACCATACTCCCCTTCTCCACGACTCCCGCCCCCTGCAACCGGGCTGTGGGACGTTTCTGGGGCGGGGTAATCGTCGGTGATCCCCCGGAAAGTCTCATTACTCTTCGCCAGGATGACAGTGTGATACGCTCGCTACGGAAACCACGGGCATACATTGCAGGGGCGATGAGGAACTGAGTTGTCGGTGCATGTGGTGTTTTTATGAGTGGGGCAATCTATCTGCCAAGAAACGGAAATGCACGCCAGCGAAACAGCATCACGCGCTCACCCTTGTCATTGTGTTCTGATAAATCAGCACCAACGGAACAAACTCGCACAACTCCGCATTTCCCCGGGGCTTTCTTTCATGTTGCGTTGTAATCCATTTTGCGATCAAGTGAAGTATCAAGTTGCCTAAACTTAAAACACTCCGTGCAAGCTGAGGGAAATCGAGGAAACCCCTATAGCTACCCGATCAGCCGATGGCACTGGTTAACCTACGCGAACCTTCCTTGCCCAAGAAGTATCGCAAGTTGGCCGACTTCGTGCACTGCCCCTGGATGACAAAGCAAAAGCACAAAATTACAGCAGCAGCCTATTTACGGCATTTTCTTTGCTCTCAGATTCAGTGGCTAAGGTGTGTGGTGTACTTGGTACCAGGTCACACGGTCGATTTTCGGCCGCGCTCGGGGTGCTTTCGGTGAGGGAGAAAAACGAGAACTCTAACTCCCTTGCCTGCAAAGTTTGGCTGATGTTAAACATCCTCACGCGCTCTAAACTTCCAAGAAACACTTCAGTACGGCGAGCCTCACCGTGCCCAGCCGTAGTTCCAAGTTTCAACAGCCTAAAGCCAGGATTCAATTTAAGAGAAATTTAGAAATGCCGCCACTCTAAAGGGCAGGTCACCGGTACGCATGGCGTGATGGCTATACTTGCAATACAGCAATAAGGACGTATCGAGCTTCTCTGTATGCTGGCAAACTACTCATTAGTGTGATCGCTGTGCTGTTATCGTCGGGTGATTGGGCAAGCCCGCTATGGCGTTAATATTCTAGTGACCAGGCGCAGAAGTAGGTGAATATAGTTAGTTAAGACCAACGACGAGGCAGGCTTTGCTTTGTACATTTTGTATAAGGCCAAAACGATGGAGAAAACGGGTAGAAGCAGCAGACGCTGACGTGACCTTCCAACTCTTATAATTACATTTTTATTATAGGCTATATCATTTATTAAATTACTCGTCAGCAGAAAACGGACGCTCAATCTTTTTGAAAAATCTAAAAAATTAAAAAATGAAAATAACGTGGCAAAAACGGAGTAAATTTTCTTCCACTGTAAAACAAAAAAATTAATTATTGGTAAATATAAATGCTGAGTATCACGACATTAGAAAGAGTTGGTGCCTTCAAAAGTCGGTACTTTTTTTTTACAGAAAACATGGGTTGGGTGTAGCGCATTATTTAGTTGTTACTGAAAGGGCAAGCATGGTTGGATAAAGCATTGTTGGATATTTCAAATTTCTGTGGTTTGACGCTCCTAAGGTACACATAACGCGCGCCATAGTAAAATGTCTCCGGGTTAGTTTTGATTACCTGGGGGTGTTTACGTGTGCCGAAATTTCGTCACACCGGTGCTTTCGGTTTTCACATTTATCAGAAAAATGGCAGCCGCAGCGTTGATCGAAAGCGCGTCCTTGTGCTCAGCAGCAACCTCATCATTTTTCCTTTATTATTTTCCTTCCCTCAGTCACTATTAATCAGTGACCCTCGCCAATCCCATAGACCCTTCCCAACATGGCCCTATCGCTAGCGGAGGAGCCGTCAGTGACTCCGGCAACACTGTGCACCGCCATCATGAAGGAAACGAGAAGGCAGCAAGCGCAGAGCAGCTGCCGTCCGCTGTGGCGTAATAATGGAACGCTCTTGTCTTGAAGTTGTTTTTCCCATAGCTGCTACTCTCCTTGTTTGAAAAGCAGCATATTCTGGACTTTTATTCCACGAGGTCGTCTACTGACAGATCCTACGAGATCCAACAATTTCAGCGTGGAATACCACAGTCTGTGATGACGAACAGCAGCAAACGAATTCAGGATTCGTTGCTAACAACGAACAGCCTTACCGCTGCCTACTTGTTGAGTCGTCGAGTTTTAATTGTGTTTATTCGATGCTCCCTTGTCCCGCTGAAGTGGCTGCTGGCCGCTATGAGAGGCCAGTTCTTTGCTGAGCGCTCACTTTGCGACGTTTCAAACTTTTTCAACCATTCACGGAAAGGACCAAATCATACATAAAGACGTTGCCTTGCAGACCGTAAAATATTGTCCCTCATCTCTCTTGATTGCTGCAATCCACCTATCTTTAATATCTATGTCAGCTGATATCTCATGATAGGACACGTGCGAATAAGTTATGCAAGTTATAGACATTTTATGTACCTTGCACCTCTATCAGATAAGGAAACTGCAAACGATCACCTAAGTTGTCATGCCTATTCAACGTTTCCTTCCCCTTTGTTCCATGAGCATTCGTGCATTGCGCAACGAGCGTTGCGTCAGGAGTATATAGATTTATAGCAAAGCAGGGTTCCGATTCACTTGGAGTATACGGCTGGGTAGTTGCACGGCGGACGCCGTTAACGCCGCGAGAGAACGGAAAATAAAGTACTAGTTCGCGTTCCCAGTCCACTGCCGTCGAAATGTCAAAACAAGCGAAGCGAAACACGCCTGAAAGCTCGAATTTTCGGCTCTCAAGATAATGTACAAAAAATGGGCCATTGCTCTGAGCATCAAACCGGGAGACGCTAAAGACGCGTATTGTACCAACCTTTTGCCTGGCATCACTGACGTATCAGTACCGCTTGCGAAGAGGTACGCAGCAATGCGTGGTTATCGCGCTTTATAATGCTACAAGAGCCTTAGCAGCGTATACAGAAAAACAAATCAAATTTCGTTATGTAGCTGCAGACTGGTTAAACGAAGGGCCAAACCACTGATCTCCACTTAGTTGCTGGATGGCGCTTCGCCGCTGTCGCGGCCGGGCGCGCGCACGGCCACCGGAAGTTCAACGGCTCGTCCCGGAAGTCGGGCGTCTGCTATGCTTTTCAACCGCTGAAAAGCGTCCCGATTGGCGGATTTTGGCATTTTGTTCTCACTTTATTGCATTTTGGCTATACACATTGCGTTGAGATCGCAACATATGCTATACCGAAATATGCGACGTTAATATGAAGCAGAATTTAATTGCAAAGGAGAACGAAAATCTCACTTGGGTCTTGGTTTGAGAGACGACGCAGCTCTAACGGGATTTATGCTAGAAATTTATGCTAGGTATTTATGCTAGAAAGAAAACAACGTGGGCACGGCGACAGGCTGTAGCCGAGTTCGTGCGCCCGTTCTGTCAAAACAGTTGTCAGTAAAGTGGTCACTGCAGAGCCTGCTGCCTGGGGATGGAGAGCTAGTTACACGGGCACAGTTAACCACGGTTAAGCAAACCGCGGTTAGACAAAACCGCAGTTTGCTGCGTGACACGACAGGCGAATCTGCCGTTACGTCGCTAACCATGGTTAGCGCAAACTGAGCGTGGCACCTCAGTTCGGTCACGCTAACCGCACTTTCTGCAGCCGCAGTGCTCAAAATCGCACAATTCAGTTCGGACGCAAGTGGCGGTGCATCAGCGGAGGCGAAAAAAAAAAATCACCTGGCGTTCGGAAGAGACAAAGGTTCTCAAATAGCGGGCGCCCAAAAGCTGTCCCCAAGACGCGCTTACGTTCTTTGCATCGCTCTCGCAATCAGCGCGACTGCCCGTCAGCAGCGGCTCGTTTCCCGATCCGCCCGATCAACTACAACAAACGCCGTGCTAAATTTGTAAATTCCGCGCGTCGTCCGCCAGAAATGGATATAGCAGGCAATCTTGAAGCGTTTTCAGCACACGGAAACGATCGGCGCGCGCGTCGGCCGTGCCTGTAAACACGCCGGCGCGCCTGCCCGCACGGCACTGCTTGCGGCCCGAACCGTCCCAGACCACGGCAGCAACAGCTTATCGCATCGCCGCTCTTCGAAATCAATCTGATCGCGGAAAAGAACTTCCGCATTCGAGAAAATGGATGTTAGTGCGGTGAAAAATTGTGCTATGGATTGTAATTCGCAGTTGTAGAGATAGCGGTGGTCAAATATCTACCGCGATGCTAAGATGAAAGTTCCCAACACCGAACAGACCTAAGCAAACCAAGCCGGTTGCGAGCTGTTGGGGAAGCCCCTCTTCTCGCCACGCACGAATGCGTTGCGTTTGTTTCAGAAGCGAATGCTTTAACGATATTTCTTTTTGTCTACACTGCTTCTCTTTTTTTTATCGTGAAGTTAAAAGTGTGGTAATTTATTTTTGTTGCGCTCATAATCAAGTGACTGCGGTTACCAAACTTGCAATTTCGCGTGCAACATCCAAAACCGCAGTTGGCTATAACCGCGGTTAAAGTTTAGTAACCACGGTTAAACTTAACTGCGGTTACTTTCGCCATGTAACTAGGGTATAAGTTTGCCACCCAACGCAGGTATAAATCCGGCTTAGAGCGAGGCAATCTGCGTAACAATAGCCCCAACTTAAAAACGACACTGATATGACATTTGCGTTTCGCTGCGTATCACGCACGTCGTTCAGAATATTGTAATACTTCCAAGTAGAACGTCTTCCCAGACGACTTCTCTGGTCTGCTTGTGCAGTTTACGGCGCAACAAGCAGGCATTTTTGGCGGAATGCGTGCGAAACCAGCCCATGCGTAGCATGCGCGATGATGGAACGGCCCGACTTCCGGGACGAGCGCTCGAACTTCCGGCGGCCGTGCGCCGGGGAGCTCGAAGCGCCATCCAGCAACTCTGGTGGAGATCAGTGGGCCAAACGTGCCGCCTTAACCACCAGTGTTGCTCCGCTGAGTGTCAATGTTGCCCGCCTTTTTGCAAAGGGTCTATTCTCAGGCATAAGCTTGAGCTTAACGTTTGTTAATCCAAACTTCAAGGTTAAGGATGTGCCGAGCAACGGCCAACCTCTTGTGCTTTAATCATCTGAGGCCGCCGGTTGTTGACGTACGATGTGAAACCGATATATAGCTTCGATCGGTTTGATCAAACCTATCGGTTTGAGATCGTACTTCGTTACCCAGCCCCCTCAGCTTACTAGGTTAGGCCTCACCTTCAACGCACGCCCTACCGTTGCTGCTGTTGCAGTTTGCACTACCGGTGTAACGTTATGCTTAGCGACTTGCCAAGCAACGTCAAGCCCATCGACGTCAAGCTGCTGTAGCGGCTGATGACGTAAGACCTGGAAGCGTAAAGTTTGATCAACCTCTTCAAGAGCCCATATTCGACAGTTCTTGGGGTTGTGGTTTCTTCCTTAGTGTAATGCCAGCAGTTCCGTGCACCATTCGTAGTCCCGGTTCCCGCTCACAGCTGACATGCATCGAAAAATTCCCGAATGCTGGTCTAGTAGCTCTTTGGGGTTAATAACCGCAAGGAGCGCTGTGGGGAATTTTTTGATCGTGAGTCGCATTCTGACTGCAACCGTGAGTTTACAATGTGTTTCCTGGAATTCTCACGTGGCGCATTTACCGTCGATAGACTTTGCGCGATATTTTCTTTACACTTCACTCTCGTTATTCTTTTATGACGCCTTTTTCTTACGCCATTTTAAGAAAGCGTTAATGCCCCGATTCTGGGAAACACCGTCGTCGTCGTACGGACAAGAAACCGGCCGCCGTTGTAAAGAGTAAATCAAGAAAAAAAGCCTGTGATCCGATTGGGTTTGAACCGGGGCCTGTACGGTAGCAGCCAAGTGCCCTACCATCTACGCTATCTCACGCTCCCCACCAGTGTTGCGGAATGGGCATCTCCATTCCATTCCAATTCCATTCCGAGGAATTACAATTTGTCGTGATTTCATTCCTTTCAATTCCTCGGAATGACAGAAGTTGGCCCATTCCCATTCCTGGAATGGACGGGAAGTTCAATTCCATTCCTTTAATTCCTCAACGTAAAAACTACCTCAGTGCTCTTCGAGTTATTGAGGAACGCAACATGAATCTGGCGTTATCATACGGGTTGAATACTGCAAAAGTATGCAAAATGTGTCACTTGTCACCGAAGTTGGGAGGTGGTAGCAGGTTGGTTACACATCTCGTGCAGAACAACTACCCCGTGCCAAAAATTACGATCCCTTCCTAACGAAAGTAGAGAGAAGCGCGAAAGCTAAAAATGTACCCAACTTTCGTTGAAAGTTGGACGCATTATTGGGCGCACTAAATAAATGTAAGTAAGAACAATCTAAATGTACAGCTTTACGTGGTTTACGAGATAAAGGTGTATTAATGTACTCCTTCTTCATGATAGACGCGTGTGTTGTCTTATTTAGAACCATTGGTTTTTTGCGATTTTCAATTAAGCGTTTGACACAATGATAGCCCAGTTTCAGGGGGGAGAGAGAGAGAGAGAGAGAGAGAGAGAGAGAGAGAGAGAGAGAGAGAGAGAGAGAGAGAGAGAGAGAGACCATTTGAATAGTAAGTAGCGGGATCCCACTACTTATTATAGTATTTGCATGTTAGCATGTTTTAACGGTTTCTTCTGCGCGAAGCAAGATGAAGCAGCTATTACGTTGGTGTCTGCTTTTCCCGCTTTGCTGCACAGCAGTCTGTGGCATGCTAACTTGCTATCTGCTTTGCGTACCGTCATACCAGCTGAATTAGTATACTGTGGATAACTTACAGGCATGTCGCGCGGAGTTTTCTCACATGTACACACATTCAAAATGCTTATTTGAACAATTTCAGGTGAACTATATAATAGCGTTAAGCACTAATGCTACGGTACCAACGCGAGACGGGAGGGCAGCGGCACGGAACACTGTCAAGTTTTTGCATTCACCGTAGGAAAGTTGCCACCGTTTCCACATTGACCTCCATTGCCCTTGTTTATTGCCCTGGCACTACCTCAGCCAAATCCGTTCAATAGAAGACATTATTAATGACCCCCTCATTTAAAGTGACAGAACCATATCGTGACGGGAGCCCTGTCAAAACAAAGGAGTATGGTCAGGCAGTTTGTTTGCATGAACGCGCAACCAATATGCACCAGGACCTGATCAAAATTTTGAAATGAAACCTTCCTACATGAATAGCGGCGATGCCCAACTTTCAAGCCGGTGACTAAGTCTTCAGTAATCAGGCAGTTTCTGCCCAGGAGCAAAGGCCACGTGCACAGAAACACAGCAACCAAACTACGAACCAGTTTGGCACAATTGGAGGAAAGCGCTGCACTTTGAATCGAAGCAACGCACGGTCTCGCACTGCTGAGAGCTGTCAAAGCACTCGCAAGCAAGGGCGCTGCTGGAGCCAGAACTGTTGGAAAGAAATGCCTTTCGCCAGCTGTGTGTTCTGCATTGTCTAATATAATATCTAGTGTAATCGTATATCCCCGCTGCCCACTACCGTGGCCGCCGTAACAGAGCGTGGAGGAGGTACCTCAGTAACATATCCGAAGCTCGCTTTTTACCCTTATGGCGGGTGCCGGACACGCAACTCCCTCACCCACAATTTTATTTTTGCTGCCTTGGTTTGATTTGCTGGACCCCCAGGGCCCTGCTGCAACCCACGGACTGACGGTCGACAGGTTGGCGCCATATTCCCGCGAGATGCCTACCAGGTCGGCTTACAAGGATCAAGGCTATCTTTTGCGTGTCGTGCACAGAGGGTGGGAGGAGAACGCCAAGCAGATTTGTTGATACATGTTTTATGCGCGACCACTTTATATTGTTAGCTCCAAGATTTCGCTGCAATAGCTTGCGGTAATAAACACTACCGCTTCGGATGCGCGCGGTTCGTATACCCCCTGCTTATCTATGCTATTCCCCGCCTGCTGGCCAGGCCACACAGCGCCTGCCACTGAGAGAGACGCCGCTCTGCCATCGGCGCCACAGGGAAAGCTACGTCTCAAAAATTCTGCATAAGCACGAAGAGCCGAACTAACGGCGCCACCGGCCAGACGCTGTTGCACCACTTGCAGTTCACTGTCACAGGCGCTGCGGCAGGCTGCGCAGATCCAGTTACTCTAGATGAAGGGTATAAGTTCTAGTTTTCGTCACAGGTGCTCCCTTTGAGATATACTGACGCAGTCGTCGCTACAGGCTAATTTTAAGTAGCCGGAAGGCGCCAGCAATGGTGACGCCGTCGTCTAAAAATTCCATTCCATTGCCATTCCATTCCAGGCAAAAAGGTGCTTAATTCCATTTCCATTCCACTCCCCCAATCGTTGTCCTCATTCCATTCCCATTCCACTCCGCCATCTCTAAAAGGTGGAATGAATCCGGATTCATTCCAATTCCGGAGTGGTAACACCGCAACACTGCTCCCCACTCCCCATCAACAGTCGCACTCTCACGCTCACCATTCGCCGTCAGCGCTCGCCCTCACTCGCGCTCGCGCTCACCACGTGTCGTCTCCCCTCGCACGCAAATGTGTGCAGCAGACCCTCCACGAGTCATGAAACCGCGCAGTATTAGTGCGTTACGGCGTCACAAGGCCATCCAAATCCTATTCCTAAATCAACACGCCACCAGAGAGCTAATTCTAGGGTTCCCCATAGCAGGAGCTCAGTGACGACATATATCCGAAGCTAAAAGAAATCCCGCCATTAACAGCCATCACAGCGAGCGGCTCCTGCGACACGAATAGCCAACAGCGAGTACAAGCAAAAAAGAGGGGGTTGGTACAAGCGCAATGGTGGCGCTCACCGCGGTAAGCCCCGCAAATTACGCGAGTAGCGCGAGTGCACTCGCGAGTGGTGAGCGTGACTCACTGCGCGTGGGGCTCGCACTCATTCGCACTCCCACTCGCCAGTTCTAAACGATCACGAGGCTCACTCACCACCCACTCATGAGTAGTGAGTGCGTGGGTGCACTCGGGAGTGAGCCTGCCGACCTACGGTCGGCATGTTCGCCATCGCTCATTGGAGCGCCGATGTCGTGATAGCAACGAGGCACCGACGTGCTATGTAGAGCGCGTGGCCCCATTGCGCGTCCAATGCTTTCAGTGCACGTGTTGGGCATTGTAGAAGAGGAAGACGCAGCTCCGGGCACATAGCGCACCACAATCATCACGACTGTACGTTTGTCCTCAGCCATCGCCGTTAAAGGGGTTCGATCGAGGGTCTCACAGCGCCATTCTCTGGCGCCGCGATAGCACGAGCCGCCGAGGTCAGGCGGGCGGCACATTCGTATACGCCAAGGAAAGGTTTAACACACAGTATACGGTACGGGTCAATATAGGTGCGGAAATACGCCCCAGTTCGACCATTTGCGGCACTAAGCCGGCTCAGATGGGGCTTGCCTGTTTCTTTTTTGTGCATGTGCATCATATTGTTGTCTTTCTGTGGCTATAGCACTTTCCCTCATATCGGCGGGGCGCTTCTTCCTTCTTTCGGCCCGCCACTCTTGGAAAAAAGACGCCGTTGTGTCGTCATTGTTAGCCGCTGTACCATAGTAAGTTCACCGCGTTCGACCACTCTTGTGGTGGCTTCAGGGCTTCAGTTTCGTGTGGACGAATCTCCCATTGCTTGCGCCCTTTAAGATCACACCTCCTCATGTTTTCGCCTTATAGATGTAACAACGAAAGTCTATTCAGCTACCTATCAGGAAAAACCGCTCTGCAATATTTTTATTCCAGTAATACAGAAATATAAACGAATAAGGAAGGAGTTAACTCGTAAATTCCATTAATATTGTTTTAGAGAAACCAAGGCGATCGAGCAACGCAAACGGCGACTGCATGCAGTTAAACGCCCCACCATGCGCACAAGCGAGAGTGGCGACAGCCTGGGGCTCCTTTTTGCTGCGCTGTTTCTGCCAAGCACCACTATATACGCGAACACTTTCACAGCGAGCGGTGCGTTAAGCGTGCGTTCTGACAGCACAGCACATCAGATTCAGTTGTGGCGGGCGACGCAGTTATACGCAGTCGGTCCGCCGGTGTCGCCGCAGCCATTAGCGTACTCCTCCCAAGGAGCGGCGCATTGAACGATTGTACTGTACAACCCCGTTGATACGCCCTCGGTTCGTACGATTCGTGAACACAAGAAATTCCCCGTAGTACGTTTCTTACCGGATGGTACGTTTTCCTGGATAGTACGTTTCTCCCTCGTGTTTTCTTTTAGGAACGAATCAACGAGGTTCGACTGTACATTGTCATCCCGACCACGTCGAGGCGGTTCAAAGCCGACCGGGCACCCGCACACAGCCGCGCGACTTTTCTCCGCATCGGCGCTACAGTCCGGCGCTCAGCGTGGCCAGTGGCGTCTGGTTCCCTTTAACGACCACGTGGCCTCCTCCTCTAGAGGAACGCATGCAGGTATATAGCGACCTCCAGAACCGGGCTTGCGGTCCATAGCGTTCCCCATTGAATAGCGCGCCTCCACGTGACGCGGGCGCCCGCTGCACTCACCGTTGCATCCACGCCATGCGGGTGCTCTTGCTGGCTCATCGCAACTGGCGAAGGGTTGGCCACGCTGTAGGGATGGTCCCTGCTCGCGGCGTCCATCTTGGCCACTGCCTCTGCCGCCATGGCAAGCACTAGCAACGGGTTGAGCGGTCGGGCGAATGGGCTCTCCCCGACTTTCAGGGCCAGTTCCTCCTCCGCCTGCACTGAAGAGGTGGCCTGCGATGGCCGCGACCAATCCTGCACATAGCCATGCTTCCGGCCAACCGAAAACGCTCTTTGTCCGCACAACGGGGACCTCATAAGCCAGAAAGGTAGCCACGAGGCTGCTCTTAACAACATGCTGTAGAGACCTAGTAAGCGGATGTGTTGCTGGGACATAAGACCTCCCATGTCAACACTGCCAGCACAAGATACAAAATTAAAAAATGCAAGGAAGCTCACACTAACGCGTAAGATTTGAAGGTAACGAAGCTGTACGCAACTTTCAAGACCATCACGACGGTTTAAGTCCACGATTGCAGCCTGCTTGCTTTTTCTTCGCTGCCGCAACGACCTTTAATTCTTATTTGTTGCTATAGGGAAGCTGGCACCCGCCGCGGTGGCTCAGTGGCTAAGGCGTCGCGCTGCTGAGCACAAGGTCCCGGGTTCGATTCCCGGCCGCGGCGGCCGTTTTTCCGATGGAGGCGGAAAGCAAAAACGCCCGTGTATACGAGATTTCGGAGCACGTTAAAAGATCCCCAGGTGGTCAAAATTAATCCGGAGCCCTCCACTACGGCGCGCCTCATCGCCTGCGTTGCGTCGGCGCGTTAATCGCTAAACTCAATCAATTACGGATGCTCACAGCAACGAGTAAGTTTTAATCATTGGACATTACACGTTATGTATTCATTAGCACTTTTTCCCCCACTGACACTGTTGAACAAGCCTCGAGGCGAGCGGCCTTCTCATCGGGCGTGCGGACGACCCGTGGCCGACCCATCCCTGCGACTGAACCTTCACGCCCCTAAGACGGGCTATTATACTAACCCCTAGCGCATTCGAATAACGAACGCACATACCTATATCGTGGACGGAGCCATAACTAGCGAGAGACGCAAGCAGTGTGATTGCAATAACGAAAGTGTTGCCGCGATTGCGGCGAACGCTGGAGTTTTTTTTTTTTTTTTTGTCAATATCTGCCAGTATCCCTAAGTGGGTATGTTAGGCGTGAGCGCGTGCCCCGGGCGGTCGCCGCGAGGCACGCGCTCACGTGCATTCGGCATGTTCTTGGTATTTTTAAGAGCGAACAGGACAAATAATGATTTGTTAAAGAGATTCGCTGTTAAAAAGTAGGAGCTACTGCACTCGGTCAAGATGGAAGACCAGTGAACCTTTTTAGCTCACTCCATAGAAGTGACATACAATCTAGGCCAGAGGCATGAGCAAATTTTATCTCTCTCGAACGTTGAGGGCCGTCATCCATAAGAAAACTATTTCCGACTCGGACACCATATATGCATGAAGCCGTAGCCATAATTTTTGCCGTGGTTTAACGCGGCTAAACCCAGTTTGTCGAGCGAGAGCTCGGTTATGAGCGAAGCGGCTGCCATACAGCCGATTTCCCACCCACCACGGTGAATCAGTGGCGAAGGCGTAGTGCTACTGAGCCCAAGGTCACGGTCTCGGTCATGGCTACGGTGGCTGCTTTATGATAAAGGCGAAAAGTGAAAACGCCGCTGTTTCGATATTTCGGAGCATTTTAAAGACTCCCAGGGGGTCGAAATTAATCCGAAGCCCTCCACTACAGCGGGCCTCATAGACAAGGTGTGGCTTCGGCGCTGTAAACCCCACAATCCATCTATCAGACAGCCGATCTTGTAACAGCAACTAGCGCACCTACCCTTACACCGCAGGAGCACACCGCTCAGCGCCGCTCGCGCGAACGCCCAGGGAACATACAGAGTGCCAAGGTTGTCGAGCGTTATGGGAACGCATGCAGAGCGTGCACATTTTAGATGCAGAGCATCTCATTCACTCGCCTTGTCCCTCCGGCGTCGTCGTCGGCGTTGTCCGCCCCTCCCCCATTCTCCTCGCCGCGCCAGCTGCGCTCTCCGCCGCTCACCCCCTCTCCTCTCCGATAGCGAACACTCTCTCGCGAGGGGCATTGGATTGGATTCGATTGGATTGACTTGGCTTGGCTTGGCTTGGATTGGATTGGATTGGATTTGGATTGGATTGGATTAAAGTGGATTGTGTTGGATTGTGTTGCGTCATAGCCGCGGCACGTTGCGTCATAGCCGCGGCAGACGCGCTGGGGTCGGTGCATGTGCAGTATTCTCTCTTCCGCGGTTTCCTCTTCTTCGGGCGTGCCTGGCATATAACCGGTGTGCCGTTCTCCGGCGAAGCAACATCCACGCTTGGCTCAAACACCTAGAGTCCACGCCGCTTTACAAGTACGCCAACGTCGTCATCGACTGGGACCGGCTTACGCAGTCCCCTCAACGTTATGCGCGCTATAAAACGCGGTCCCTTCGCCGCTGCGCCTATGCGTCGCATCTACACAGGGGTTCCCGCGAGGGGAGGTGGGAGTTTTTCTGATGGCACGCAAAGTCGTCCCTCCATAATCCCCCTCCCTTGATACCCAAGCAACGAAAAAGACGCAGTACTAGCATCAAGCGCAGCCCCACCTCGCAAAAAGCGACAAACACGAACGATATTGCGCAGATCCTAAAATTTATTTGGGCTGACATTCAGCCAGGACGGTGCGCCCGGATGGCTGACACGGACAAGCTCCATACCTTCACAGAACAATATGCCTAACAAACTACTGCCATGATGAGTCACCTCCAAACCCTGCCAGGTCTGTCAAATGAAGGTGATCAACCACCTATAAAAATTACCCTCCGGCTACTCTTGGATAATGAAGCGGTCCCTTGGCGTTTTACAGTGGAACTGCCGTAGATTCAATCTATCAGCTCCTATTCTTTTTATTCGAGCATCGCAATTTTTATTCTCTTTCTAGACACCCGATCCAAGCCCAAAATTAACTTCTACAACTTCCACTGCCAAATTAATACAGATGAGAATTCATAACACTTGGTAGAAACTTCGAGAGGCGCATCATGTCAACCAGATGGACCGGCTCAAGGTCTCACACACTGGCTGCCCTCTCCTCCGTCGCCTCGGCTACCAACTTCCTGCCACCCCCCCCCCCCCCCGTCAACGCATCCCACTGGAACTGCACAATTGCATCTCTGTCTCCCCAATACCCAGGAATATGCACCCCATTCATACCAGGGTCGCCGATAAGCACGCATTCGAATGCTTCTCAACATGCTTCAGGTCAAGTCACGAGACATGCGCTACGTTGACGCCGCCAAATATGCCGCTAAAACAGCCTTCGCAATTACCACAGTTCATCACTGAGGAAACTGACTTCCGCAACAGTAATTAGCACCGACTCCACAACTGCATATAAAATCGCAATTGCCCTCGCAGCCACTACATCTCAAGGCATTACCACCATAGTCACAGATTCGCAATCTGCCTGTTGCCATTACGCTGCCAGTGACATTGCTCCCTAAGCCCTCCTCATCCTATACACTCCATGCCTAGCCCCCCTTACCTCGCCATTCTCTGGATCCCGGGACATGAGTCTCTGTAGGGGAATGAGACGGCTGATGCTGCCGCCCGCGCGCATATGTACCGGACGTTCCCCACCGACACTCAAGCGTCACCATCGGAAGTGTATGCCTCAAAAGTACAAAGGTATCCTCGAACACTACCGCCTCGAACACCGCATCTTACCCCCGCCCCTCGACAAGCTGACTAAGGAAGAAGCCACCACCTACCTCCGCCTTCAAACCAGCGCATACCCGCACGGCACCCTCCTCGATGCCATCCACCCCACCTCCTACTCCACCACCTGCAAGTACTGTCCCCAACCCTGTACACTCTACCATATAATCTGGGCGTGCTCCCACACACCACCCCTACCACCCAATTCCTCCGCCAACCATGAGCAGTGGAAGGGCATGTTCGCCAGCCTGGACCCCGGCGATCAGCTCCGGCTGGTTAAAAGGGCCCGCCTGGCAGCGGGCCGCCCAGGGACTTCCTGCCGCCCAGACAGGAAGCAAACTGCCACTGCCCATTTGACAATCGCTCAAAAGCAGCGTTCACTTCCGAGGTCGGAAAATCTTCGAACAAGATAGCAGTTTGCGCGAACATTTTATGGCTGGAAGATTGCAGTGGGCGCTTGTCATATCTTTTTTATATCTCTGCATTGTGTACATTTTTGTATGTTTCGATCTTAATAGTTAATTTATCTTTGATTGGCTTTGCAGGGAGCATGCAGTGTTTGTGCTTGCCATGCTTTTTTTACTTCTCTGCATTGTGTATGTATGTTTGATTTCAAGTTTTATTTTTTCTTGATTGGCTTTGCAGGTGAACCATTCACAACGGCTGGGCGAACGTCCACTGAAAGTCTGGATTCTTTGTCAAGAGAGTGGTGCCGGGGTGACTGCGCACTGTACTTGCATGGCGGGTGTGGGAGAAGCATGCTCACATGTCGGTGCCTGTTCGTTTGCTGCCGACACAGGCGTGAGGTTGAAGAATGCAACTAGCTGCACCGAAAAAAACAACACTTGGCTGCCCACCTATGTGGAAAAGGTTCAATTCAAAAGGCTCAAAGAGATCAACTTTGCATCTGCCAAATGGAAGAAACGGCAGCTTGAGGACATGATTGACGGCGCCCCCACAAAGAAAGCGACAAAGAAAAGATTTGACGTGCCACCAGCCTCACCCGCAGAGATGGAGCACCTGTGCAGTGTGTTCGAGAGAAGTGGTGTTGTTCCTGCAATTTTTTCTGTTTTGCCTGGCCATTCTGATGCCTTCAAAGAACCAGTGCCGAAACAGCAAGCACACCTCCGAAATTTGTACTCGGATGATGCTTTGGCGGATGGACTTGACACTTTTGTTGACAAGGCCAGTAAGTACTTGAGCACACTCTGTGTCAGTGACGAAACGGTGAAGTTGGTTGAATCGAAAACAAAAAAACCAAAACAATTCACCGGACTGGTACCTGTACCGAGCTGGGAGAGTAACAGCATCTGTAATGAAAAGTGTCTGTCGGACAGCCCCAGGTGACCCTAGCTTGTCTCTACTAAAGTCTGTATGCTACCCAGAAAAGTCGTTAAAAACTCCTGCCATTGCGTGGGGTTTGGAACATGAACGGGACGCACTGAAGACCTATGAAGACCAATACAAGCAGAAGCACGACGATTTCAAGTGTTCCAGATCTGGTCTTCACCTCAGTGCCTCGTATCCATTCGCTGGAGCAACACCGGATGCCATGATTTCATGCTCCTGCTGTGGCAAAGGCGTAGCTGAAGTGAAATGCCCATATTTGCTGCGCGATGCCACCTCATTTACTGAGGCTAGGTCTTGTTTGACGGACATTAATGGAACGCTGCAGCTTCCTAAGCAACATGAGTATTATTACCAAGTCAGCCTCAGATGACGATATGCAGGGTTGAATATTGCGACTTCATTGTCTGGGCTCCAAACCTGTTCCACGTGCAAAGAATTAAGAGAGACAGCCATTTTTGCGATCAGATGTTCGCAACTGCACGGGCATTTTTCGTCAAGGCAATCCTTCCCGAGCTCTTCAGCAAGTTTTTCACACGGCAGCAGAGAGCTGCAGAAAAGGTATTGCCGGCGGCAGACGTTTACTGCTTTTGTCAAGGACCAGAGACGGGGAAGATGATTGCGTGCGACAACCCATCATGCACATTCAAGTGGTTTGACTTCTCATGTGTGGGAATCACACGGGCACCAAAGGCAAAGAAGTGGCATTGTCCACAGTGCAAACAAGATAAAGAGAACTAGTTTTCGTGGCATTCCTGCCTTTTTCTGTTAAAGTAGTGTTTTGAATGAACAGTAATGAACTGAATGTAAATAAACAAACGTGCATGCTACAAAACAAGCGTATTTTATTTAATGAGACATTCTCCTGCCTGGTCGACAAATAGCAAGGCACTCGTAAGATTGTAGCACTACATACAAATGCAGCTAGATTTCATCACAAATGTTCTACCTGTTGATAGAAGCCACAGCAGTGTTGAACTGAAAAAAAAATACTGCAGAATGGTATGGCACGAAAAGTGTGCGAAAGCACTACACACTAATGCAGCTCTGAGGTAGACGAAGCCACTGGTCCGTTCTCTTCCCTTAGCTCGGCTACAATTGAAGGGCACAGGTTAGAGAGAGAACAGCATACGGTGAAAATTTTGTCCAGTGGCGGTGCATCATCACCTTCCCGACGGGCGACATACTCAATGGGGAGAGTGCCTTTTAGTATTGTAAATTTATTCCTTATCAGCCCAATTACTCGCTCCACATGAATACGCACGTTGGCCAGCTTTCTGGTACTCAGGACGTCTTCTGCCGACAGTTGTTTTTTGCCTTTGGTAAATGCTGGAACATGCAACCGCGCACAATAGAAGCCAACACTCTCAGAGATATCGAAGCCTCGGTCAGCGAGCACAACGTCACCAGGACGCAAGTTGTCGAGAATGCCGCAATGTTCTGTGATATGCTTATCACTGCAGCGCCCTCCCCATCCCTCTGAGATGAAGGTGACGACACCTTGAGGAGCAATGCCAATAAGAAACTTGCCAGTGTTACTCTGCTTGTATTGCGACCATGTTTCACTTCTGGCCTCGTACGATGATGGCCGCTCTATTTTTATTTCAAAACAGTCCATGACTGTATCCACATTCGCGCCAAATGAATCAAAGAAAGCTTGTGGCATTGTCTGCTGCAGTGAGATTCCGTCTGGCCACGAAATGAACGGCTTCAGTCAACAGTCTGCAACATACAGCCACTTGTCAAAAATGCGTGACACTGTTGCCTCGGAAACTCCAAATCTGAAGGCAAGGTCGGTGTTATGTGAATTCAGTTTGAGCTTCATGAGAAAAAGTATAAACTCTTGAAACTTTGATAGCTTGTTGTTTACACCGTGTGGGACATAGCACTCCACAACCTTAAATATTCCATACAGAACATCAAAGTTGGCCATCCCTGTGTAGTAGACGACCTTGGCTTGACTATTTCTGAACGCTATTCCAGTCCACTCCAGCTGGTCAATCTGAACGCGTAGGGCATACGCGTCGTTACTTAGTGCAGTGCACTGTTGCTCCAATGCTGCAATGTCTGCCATGGTCATCTCTGCCTGTACAGCAACTCCTGAAATTAACCATGCATACTTAGAGATCAAAGCAAAATTTTCGCCAGCATGCAGCCATTTCATAACACCGAGGTAACCAAACTAAACAAAGATCCAGAGCTGGAAACATCTACCTTTCAGCCTTAACAAAACAATGGAGCTACTGACCTGACTCGTTTTCGGCAGCAGCCTGGACTTCACAGTCGGCTCGCGGCAGTGACGGGCTGTGTTCTGCGAACGTGCCGTCGTCATCACCGCCGTCACAGTGGTTTTCAGGTGGCGTTGCAGCAACTCCAGCAGCTCCTGCCGGTGCTGCGGTCTCTACGTCCACCTGTAGTGTTGTACGTTGAAACCGTCGCCTTGCAGCACGCTCGTAGCGCGCAGTGCCTTCATGCTTCGCGTCGTAGCCTAGCAAGAGCGTTGGCGCCCAGTCCGGGTTCGCTTCTTCCCAAAGTTTGGCCGGTCTCCCTACAAACTCACGCAAATGTGATTCTAGCGCATTAATAGCGCCTTATGTAATAATAGCGCACGCTTACCTGTAACGAAGTGGGCGCCGCACACTCGGATGTTTGGGAAATCGGCCTTGAGATCGGCACGTTTGATACGCGCAAGCCACAGGCTGCGCCGCTTCGAGCTAAGCGCTTTCGTGCGTTTGCCTTGCCGCTCCACAACCTTCGGAAGGCGAAAAAGATTTGTGTATGCCGACTCCTTCCTCGAGCTGCTTTTGCTGCGATTACAGCACCCAACAACTGCGCAAATTGCCATTACAAAGCAGTGCCCTTCGCAGACACCAGCGGCGTGGCTAGCGTGGTGGTGCTCGGCGGTGCTCCAACATGTCTGAAAACGAGCCAGCCTTTGCGGAAGTGACGTCGGTGCAAGCCATGCATAGGTTGCTGCAAGCTGACCATCCAGGCCATGTTCTAAAGGTCACGAGGTGGATTTCGTACTGGTTCGCCTGCCTGACGGGAAGCTACTAATTGCAGCATGCGTGTATTACCGTCCAGTCACCGGTTCTTAGAAATCAATGAACTATAACTGGCTGCACGCCCTCATTTGGCAGTATACCTGCGCACTCCAATTATCATCGGCGGGGACTTTAATGCGAAAAGTATCACATGGGGATATGGCTCTACATATGGCCTAGGCTCCTGCCCTGAGGCGGCAATTGAGGATTGTGGTATCTCCCTTCTCAGTGACTCTACATTACCCAGCAGGGTGGGTTTTCGTCCTAAACAGAATAGCAGTTCGCCCTACATTACCATTGCCACTACTGTGGTGATTCGCGCGTATGTAAGCGATGATTACCCAATCCTTCTCACTGTTCTAGGAAAGCCCCTTCGCGCTCGCCAATGCCTTTCGCACATCAACTGCACAGCCTTTAAACCACCACTGATATCCCTGAAGATACTATACTCTGTTGCAATTCACTGCTGCTATAGACAGTGAGAAATCACAGGCTACAGAGAAAATCAGATGGGATTCTTCAACACATGCCCTGGACGCACACCTCTGGAAGCGCGTGCCATATCTCATCACAAGTTACCTCACCAACGGCAAACGTCAGCAAGACCTGATCTGATTGATTATGAGGTTTAACGCACCGACGCTACACAGGCGATGAGGCGCACCGTAGTGGAGGGCTCCTTATTAATTTTGACCACCTGGAGATATTTAACGTGCGCCAAAATCTCGAGCGCACGGGCGTTTTCGCTTTTCGCCTCCATCAGAAAAGCGGCCGCCGCGGCCGGATTTGAAGCCGCGACTGCATCAGCAAGACCTGATCCGGCTTCGTTGTCAATACCAAATCATTCGGGGCCATTACCAACGATCTCATTCCAAAGAGCATTGACATAGTCTTTTTGAGAAGCTTGGTAAAGAACGAGGGCTTTCCAAACTGTGGAGCCCATTTCGAAGCTTCTCGGGAAAGTGCACGCATAACCCACGTTGTTCGCTTCCCCCACTATCCGAGACACACCACAGCAAGTTGAACATCGCCTTATTACGACGTTTTCCGCTCACGCCTCTCTTAGTCCCCACCCTGCGCTGCCGACCATTATGGTTTTGGACGTGGATACGCATCTCGATGCCCCGTTCCCCATGGGGAAGTTTCAGGCGGTTCTTCACCAGGGCGAACCTCATTCTGCCCCTGGTCATGGTCGTGTGACATGGCAGCACCTGCGTAACTTGGATGACTCTGCACACTCAATATTGCTTGACATTATTAATGCTTACTGGACCTCGGGAGATGTTCCCGATGACCTCAGACTGACGCTAGTTCAACTAATACACAAGCCAAACAAGTACCCCTCCGTGCTGACTAACCTTCGGCCAATTTTATTTACGCCCACCACCTGCAGACGTATTGAGCGCCTAATCAACAACGACCTTCATTATTATACGGAATATGTGCGTCCGCGGTTTCACCCGTCCCGAACCGGATTCCGTCCTCACCGAGGTACTCATTACCCTTTTGGCTGCTCCTACGTGTTCATCGCTCATCACGGACTGGCAATCCGGGTCACGTGGTCACTTTCGACTTGCGAAAAGCGTTCGGCAACGTTTGTCAATCGCCGAAGCCCGAGGAGCTCGCTGTGGCCTTTCCCAGCCAAAGAGTCCAACGCTGGATTCGCAATTTTCTTGCAAATCGACCGATTCGGCTCAAGAGAACGTATCCCGGACCTAGCAGAAGAACCTTTTATCTGGATATGGGTGTTTTCCCGAGGGGTCTGTACTTCGAACATTCTAATTAACTGATCATGGCACGCGTAGCCTCGAACCTGGAATGGGACACTGCAGCTCGTTTTGCTATCTAGGCTGACGACTTCACAGTGTGGGTTGAAGCCGTTGACTACAAAAGCACTGAAGACAAATAGCCTCGACCCCACCCTCCCAACTCTCGGCCTTGAGCTGGCAGTGCCTGGCACCCCAGAAGACCGGATTTCTACGGGTCCACGGTCAGCACCAACCACCAGCCAACATGCATAATACTATCTACGTCGGCGACACAGCTTCTTTCCCACACTGTGGTCATATTAGTCTAGTAGGCGTTCCCCTCGCTAGCCACAACATCACTAGGCAATGGATAACGCAGCTGCACAATAACTGGAAATGATGCTGCGCCTCAGAGCCTGCGCTCGACGGCCTGACGCAGCAGAGCGCCCGCCGCCCGAAACACACACTCATGGCCAACGACTTATGGCCGGCGAAGATCGCGAACCGCCCCGGCCGTGCAGGAGCGAACGCAAAACACGTCGTCCGCACCCAACGACGGCCGGAACCAAACGCTCTTTACGCCTTTCCACAACTTACACACTAGCCATCGGCGTTTGATAATTTCGCATTAAAATTGATTGGACTTCTCCGTCCTTTTCACGCATTTGTACGTCGTCAGAGCAATACGGCATGCGTTTCTTCATCGCCGCCTGAAATTCAAGCCCATTAACGTCAGCGTTGGGACGTAAAGGGGAAATAACAAAATGCGGCCATTCTCAATATTCATCACCATTATTGACGTCACTGGAGCGATAATAAAATGTCAGAAAAGAGTAATTACTACAATTAATTGTTCATGAATAATTGCAAAAAGCAAAATAATAATATACTTGACAATATTTGGCATTAATGAAAAACTTTTAAAACAGGAACCAAAACACGGCGTGCCACAGGAATCACCGAGGGCGCCAAGCGTCAGCCGCGAGAACTTGCGCTCTCCTCGAGCACGTTGCAACCATTGCAACTTGCAACTACGGCGCTACGGCGGCGGCAGTTCAATCACGGGTCGGACTGGTCGGACTTCGGATTGCTGCGAACGCTTCAGCTTTGCGGACAAACGGAGAACTGTCTGTCTAGCTCAACAGCCTGTTCAGGTAAGACTTCAATATTTTGGCTTTCCTGTACGCGTGACGGCTCGAGTCAAATTTTGTCTGCCCGCTTCCCAACCGCGAGACAAATCTGTGCGACAGTGGCTCACCGGACCCCGTTTTGAACGCAGCCGACGCAGTCAGCGTCGCTTGAGCGTTTCATAATTGAATGAGGCCTAGTCGTTCGCACGCCGTTGTTACCGTTTTCTTCTGCATTATCCCTTGTTTTTCCGCGTGCATTGTCCAGCGTCGTGGTATTAAGGTCCACTCCGGAATTTTTTGAAAAGCTCCTCTGCGAGCTGTGCAGTCGGACCCGCGGTTTCTCGTGATGGCAAAATGGTATTGTATTAGCCCCTTCGCGTCTGCGTTCTTACTGTTTTTTTTTTTTGTGTGTGTGTGTGTGTGCACCTATGGACTGACCCATCCCCCCCTCGCTTCTTCGTTTCGCTCACCCAACGGTCTCGGGAGCGCTTGCGCCCGATCATTTTATTTCTAGCGGGCTTCCAACTATCGGCGCTTTCTGTTGTCGCGGCTTCTGGATCTAACTGGCGCTGTATGGCGTTACCAACGTTTCGAGACGATGCGTATGTTTTTCTCCACCACTCTTTATCTGTGCAGCATGGCGGCAGAAGTAAGCGAGGGTTTTTTTTTTTCGGCGATGAGTGTACGGACGCTTCCGAAGGCTTTTTTTTTTTCTTCTCTTTGTGGATCACTCAAATAAAAAAAAATAAATCAGGAGCCATTCTTTCCAATAGAAGTGGATGACTCGAGGTGCTCTGAAGTGCCGAGCTGCTCCGCCGTCCCTACTTCATGCTAAACCTGCTCGTCTTGCCGGCCGGTGGTTTCTGCCTGATCGGCGTAAGGCTGTGCGTGTGTTCGTGGCGTCGACGGGAACCTTTCGTGTTTCAGATGCTTACCATTGTTCCCGTAAACCTCTCCCTTAAAGGGGCCATGCAGACAAAACACATTTGGTTCATTCGAAAGATTGCCTCATTAGAATCATAGTGATACCACTTTTAACGCACACTTCGCCCAAATAAACTATATAATTAGGGCCCGCTAGCTCATTTCCCGCAACAGAAACTATGATGTCGTATGCGCCCAGCTGTGCGATTACCCAAGGCTGGCAAAAGCAAGCGCAAATTATTCATGGCTTATTAGCTTGCAGAACGAGCTATTTGCGCTTGAATGTAATATTCATTTTACAGCATTACTGCTGTAAAATGAATATACAATGAAAGTTATTACAATGCAATACAATACAATACAATATACAATGAAAGTTACTAAAATACACGTAAGCCTAGAAGTACCTATGCGCACTGCTGTTAGTACTGGGCGCACTATGCTTGTTTATACCTTCACAGCAGTCCGCCGCTTTGGAGTTGTCTTAGCCCTCATTCACACAGCCGTTTTTCACCCCGTCATGTCACTGTCACGTCAGCGTCTTCCGTCATGGGCAACGCTTTCTCGGGCGATTTCTTGCCGGAAACGGTGCGACGGTGACGGGAGCCCGAGCTCTACGTTTCCGTTCCGTCAACACGACGGGACCACGGCCCATGGTAAACCAGCCAATCAGAAAACAATTTTTTACGGCTAAATTTAGCGAGAACTGAGCGCACGTAAAAATCTAAGCCATTTTCTTTACTTTTCAGATTAAGCACTCTCAATTCTAGGCTAAACTGATCACTAGCCAGACGACCCTGTACTGTGACGGAGAGCTCCAGTACGAACGCTACTCCGTTTACGTCTCCGTCGCGGTTTCTTGGCGTGACGGTGCCATGATGCCGTGGCGGAGGTGACGGCTGTGTGAATGAGGGCTTACACGACACTGGCCGATTGGCGTAAGCGAAGTTGTCTTACGGGACCCTGTTTGCCCAGGATACCCCATGTTTCACGAAACGATTACTTTCTACCGTAATAGACACAAGCCAGGTGCAAATACGCTCAAAAACAAATCAGCGGCGGGCAAAGGTTCGCGGCTCTGTATGGTAGCGCCGTCTGGGAGGACTGACGTTAAGCAAAGCTGCGGAGCCTAATGACGCACTGGAAGTTCGTTTAAATACCCGCCCTTATGGCTTCAAGGCAGACGTAATGAAAAGACACGGTTTGGCGGGATAATCAAAATTTTCACCTAAATTGATAAATTTTTCAGTGAATGCGGCATCGTTTGCTGCCGGATAAGCGCTGGGGGCGCTATAAAACACAAAATCTTAAGAATGAAACAAACTTGTATTTTGTCTGCATGGCCTATTTAAGGCCAGTGGGAAGACGTCCTTTTTGACCTTCAGCTGAACGTCAGCGGCTGCATCGCCCTCATTTTTAAAGACGATAGTCTTTCTTGGGCTCCTTAAACACAGAAATTTTGGTCTGTCTGTATGTCTGTATGTCTGTCTGTCTGTCTGGGCTTTTATTTTATTCTATAGCCCTTTACCTTTGTCTGTCTGTCCGTCTGTCTCTCTGTGACTCGATTCAGCCACCCGGCCAAAGCAAAACAATGCCTGCGTAATAGTCTTATATAGTCACAGCTAAATCTACCCGTCTATGTCCGGTGTAATGTTCATACTTCTCAACATTTTTAAAGAAGAACAAGACATTACGCAAATATGAGACAACAAATCAATGCAGAAGTGATATTTGCAGCGTTCCTTTATAAAAATTCAAACATGCTTGACTTTTGCGAAATTAAATACTTCATCAATTGCAGAAAAAGAATTCACTCCGCCGTCGCCTGCTGTCACCCGCGCCACTATAGCTTCTGGCGCCATTTTAAGAAAGCAACCGGCAACAGGTACGCAAGGTTTCTTGATTTGATTCATTGTAGGGTTTAACGCGCCGACGCAACGCAGGCGATGAGGCGCGCCGTAGTGGAGGGCTCCGGATTAATTTTGACCACCTGGGGATCTTTAACGTGCACCGAAATCTCGTACACACGGGCGTTTTTGCTTTTCACCTCCATCAGAAAAGCGGCCGCCGCGGCCGCTATATAGGTTCCACTATATAGGTTCCACTATATAGGTTCCACGTTCTGCTTGCAACGCACGTGGAGTAGGGAAACGCGGTTCTATAAACGTTGAAGTAGGGCGCATCGATTAACGCGCGTCTTCGCCGTACGGCAGCGTTCGCATCGAGACGCCCGGTTTGGAACAGTGGAACGCGGGAAATTTAGAATGATTTAAGCAAACATTTGGCATCTTTACCTTGGGAGGAGCGCTACGCAAGAGGAACAACATGAGAGGTAAGCGGTAAAGCGAAGTGAGGCATTTACTTCGCAAAAGCCGATAAAGACTCGTCTTTTGACGGCATTTGCAACGAAAAGAGCAGATACGCTGCCAATTTTTTCTTGACTGGTTCATTCGATCGTTTGTCTGTTTGCTCCACTGCTCCCCTAGAGAGCATAAGCACGTGGGTCGCTATCTGCGGTCGCCATCTTCTTGAGTAGTACAGGCGGCCACAAAATAAAACGGACCACGCGAGCGGTGCGCGAAAACTATCGGCGCGACACCATCTAGCCCTGCGTCTGCGGTCAAAATAGCTGTGTGCGCGTGCACGCCCATGCGTATCCCGAGGCAGTCAATTGACTTATTTTTTTAAAAGCAAAGCTTTCTACCTCTACCAGCCAATGGTTTCTTCATGGCGTGCGCGACAAGAAACTCCCAGCGCGGTTTAGGAGGAGGATGGCGGCTTTCACTCATGGAGCACAGTGCAGATGGCGTGGCGATAGGGCGCTATTACCCAGCGTTTTTCGCGAGCAGGTGCCTGCTTATACCTTCGGGCGCGTTGGCGGGACGGCTTTGTCGTCTGTTTTAGCGGTGGTTGTTCTGGGCCTGTTTTGGTGCGCAGCTTCGCGTCCATTGCGCGGTTCCTTCGCATGGCTTAACTTGTTCGACAGCACCTCCTGGGCAACCCGGACCCGACGAAATCAAGTGGTCGTACGGCAAAGATGCCTTAATGATTGGTTTTCAGGGCGGGAAAACAAAATGTAGAGACTACATACAGACATCTGGCCGCTCGAGAAACGCTACCTTTTGCCCACTGCTTACCACGAATGGGCATTTTTAAATTGGTGAATACCGATTCGGTTGTGTTTTAACAGGTATTAGAAATGGCGAAAGGAGCAACCGGTTCTGGTAAATAGCGGTTATAAAAGTTCCCCCAGCTTTCTCGCAATTTTCAAACTTAATAAACTAACCAGTTTAAACTGGTATAAATGGGAATCTCTAAGCTCACATGCCGAATGGTTTCGGTGCCTGCGCTTGTGTCGCGCGGTGGTTTAGCCTCGAGCTAGTACAGCAGGATGGTGTTACGAATCGGCCAGCGCCGCCGTACTTTCCCGCAGCACTCCACGGCTGTGCGGCGAAGCCACCTCGTGCGCCTTTCTGCCGTCAGGCGCCACCATGTCGGTGACAAGTTGCGACAAGCCGCGTCAGACGCTTCGCTCTCGGCGCATTTCAAAACTTCGGCGGCTGGCGGCGAGGCTCGTCTCCACGCTCTTCAAGGACACAGATGCCCCGCGAACTCAGCGGAGTCCTCCTCTCTCCCCTCTTCCGGACTCAACGTGCGCCGAGGCTATGAACGGCTTACGAACTCTCGCAAAAGCGTTGTGTGTGTCTGTTACGTCCGTGGCGTGTTGCCGCTTGTTGCGTTTTGACCGTTACCGCTTTTGGGTATAAATAGACCCCCGCAAGCGTTGTAAACCATTCCTGTTTGAGCAGCGAATCGATGCTGTCGCTCTGCTCGAGTCCTGTATTGTAACCTCGCCCGTCGGGGCATTTTTCTTTGGCTTCGGCTCACCTCTCGCTATGAAGTAAACAGTTACGTTAGCCTAGGGCTTCTGGACTTCTTCACGGCTGCAACAGCGGCTGGCCGCTCGCATCATACACGCTACCACTCGTATGTCGGAGGCCACGGAGCTCGAATCGGGTGCCCCCACTCGGTCGCAACAATGGCTAGGTTTCGCTTCACCCTTCGAAAGAAGCTCCTCTCCGTTTTCTTTCTGCCGACGCACGGACGGGCTAGAGCGGCGGCGTCCGACGCTCTAGCCCGGCCGTGGCTGACGCTGCTGCTGCGTTCGGTAAGCCGCCCCCGCGAATTCCAGGTAACGGCTGGAAGAATCTCTGGTTTCACTTTTTGTAGAACCACGTTTGTGAATTCAGGTGACATCGCATAGGCAATTGCTGTGGGTGTCGTTAAGAGCTTTGCTTTCCAGCCACTTTCACAGCGTGGATTGGAGCCAATTTTGTCGATTGCGGCCGCCGCACCTTGTTTCTCTCAAACATAGCACCTGCGGCGCTTTGCACTGCGTGCCGAGCGAGCAGCGGGATTCTCGACAGCGGCCGAAATGCCCCGAAGCTATTTTAATGTATCCAGTGCCTTGTATCTAGCGCACACGTATCCACTGCCTTGAGAAAATTACTTATTATTATTCTAATTCTTTATTCGGGAGGGGGTACTCAAGGTCTAGTCAGGGACGGGGAGGGTGGTAAAGGAGGTGAGAGCGTCTACATTCTCTTATGTATCCCCGTGGTACAAGCGAAAGTCCACCGGGACATAACTATCTTTTGGGTGAGCCCGGCCCAGAGGAGGCGATGCCCACTCCTGGAGGGTCTTGATGTACGGCGGAAGATGCGCTCTTCTCTCCGCCACGAGCCCCGAGCACTCTCACAGCATGTGCTGCATTGTGGGCCTTGTTGGCGCGTGACACGAGGAGCAGGTCACGATGGTAGTCTCCCTGGAGTCCTTGGGGGGTTCTCTCAGGGGTCTTGAGCGTCGGGGAACGTATGCCCGCCACTTTGCGAGCACGTCCTCTGTAAGAGCATCCCCTGCTCTTATTTTGCGTACCAGGACTTGGGCCCCACTGGGAAGTCCTCCTGGCAGTGGTCGTGGGTCATGGGGTGTAGCGGCACGGAGCTTCGCCCTGCTCGCTTGCTTAGCAGCGGCTCTGTCGTCCGAAGGGTCTGGGTCCTGCCGTTCTCAAGAAAATAAAGATTATTATTAACTGTCCCGTTCAGCTTCGGGGTAACACGTTCGCCAGTGCTCGTGTCGTCGTCTTAGCAAGTCAACGATAAAAATTCACGCATGATTGAAGCCTTGCTGCTCTTTACGTGACGAACAGACAGCTGATGTAAGGACATGCAACGGTTAAGACTTGCATGAAGCTTTATCGCCCGCTTGTTGCAACTCCAGTCTGCTTTACAACCACCTAAATGACCATAAACGAACTCCTGCCGCAAATATCTCGAAGCTGGACGTGAATCGTTGCACGTACTCGGCGCCTGCCGTTGGCTGCCGGCCGTTGCCGTGAGTTGTGCCGCTCTCTCGTCGTGTTGCGCAAAGCGCCACCGGCTGCCAATTTCGAGAGAAACGAAGAGCTGCGGCAGAAGCCGGGAAAACTGATATGCATGTACTAATAAAAGGCGCGCTTGCGCAATCAGCTGCCTCGACAGCAGCCTGTGGGGCTGAAGGTGTCGCGATGACATAGTTTTCGCGTACCGCGAGCTCGCTTGGTCCGTTTTATTTTGTGGCCGCCTGAATCTTTTAAGGCGATAGGCCTATGGGCACCATTATGTGAAAACGAGCTGCTGTTTTTGTCCGGTAAGGGAGATGGCCGCGGCTGTAGAGAGTAAATAAAAAAGAAGTTGCAGGGGACATCTACGTTTTGGTCAAGACGCGATAGCGTTACCTCGTCGTCAAGGGCGAGCTTCGAATGGAGCTACGGCATTCGCCATTCATGCTCTCCGAGCGCTGAAGTTTAGCCCAACGAAACTAGGAACAGGAGCTTCACTGCGCAGAAGTGGCGATTGACGAAACCACGTATCCTTTCGGTCTTCCCGGTTGACGAGGACGTTGTCTTCCGTGCACGTCGCTTCATGAGCACGGCTGATAGCAGGCAGATAGCCTTTACGAATGGTGTCACGTCAAAAGTGGCTCATCGGCGCGTGCACCAACGGTGGGAGATCGAACTCACTGCGCAGACGTGACGCTTCATGAAACCCGCGCCATTTCTGTCAGCATCCGACGCGTAGCATCACTGCCCTCCTTCCCACTCTCCATTTAACCTTTGCATATCTGGCTGCCTCAGTCGTATTTTGCAGTTGGCAGTGGTGACGTATTTCCGTGGACACCTGATGAGCACGGCTGATAGCGGACGGCTAGCGAGCACGGAAAAATCGAGAAATGAGCCTAATAATGCTACCGCGCTAAAAAACACCTGCGCGACTTAGTGGGATTTCAATCCCCACCTTTATAGTAGCAGCCCAACGCCATACGCGTGCTATTACATGAAAATCATACGACTTTTATGCGCTAACCGCAAGCAGACTGTAAGCAGTCTAAGAACATTCGCAGTTTGAGAAGTGGAACAACTCAAAAGTTCGAACTAAAAGTGCGACTTCGACATGGTAAAAAGCGCACTAGACGGGGACAGAAGAAGGGACTGACACGGGACAAGCGCAATGTCAAAAGAGCGGAAAGCACACACACACACGCATCACAAAGGTACAGCCATTAGGGCATACTTTGCGCAGCATACACGCTTCGTGCACACGCACATTGCTTCGCACACACGCATAAGAAGTTCTTAAAAGTGTCGCCAGGCGTTCGCCTTCAAAGCATGTGAGCAGTTGTTGTTGCGCCCCGAGGAATATTTTTTTTCTCGCTCTCGAAGGGCGTGTGAGCGGCCGTGTCGCGAAACAGATTTTTATTTCGCTTTAGTTTCTTGCTCTTCGGGGGGCAGGTGGGACAGAATGTGGCGTTAATTCTCTTTGCTTCCAAGTCTTTCCGCGCCCAGACAGCATGAAAAATCCCGGTCAACAATTGGGGCTACCAGCCCCGCTGTTAAACCGCTATTCGCCGCGAGATCGACATGTAGGTGGCGACAGCGTCGCGCTGCTAGTGTGGATGCTCCGCTGAGCGGCCCGTAAGAATGCACACTGTGGGCGCGCTTCGTGCCTTTTTCCCGCCGTATGTGCGCACGAAAGGCGCAAACAAGAGTGGTATGCTGTAGTTCGGTTCCTCAACGTTCAATGTATAGCATGGAAGCGGGAGTAAGTTTTCATTACTATGCCAAAAAAGCGACGACCCATCGGGAATCGCAGAATGGCCGTAATAGGGACAATGAACTTGTACGCCGTGGCTCGTAGCAAGCTCGATCTTTCCAGACAATGGCTTTGAGCCTTCAATAAAAGCATAAGCAGAAACAAATCATGAAGCCTCGATCTCTGAAATTCAGTTTACAACGGCAATCTCAATCGCTTTCACTGTTAGCATGACGCATTCTTGCATTTGTGGGATGCCCTGAAATGGTAACACCACCTACCTGCCCCGACATTCCTTCTAAGAGCTTACGATATTTTTGTGTGTTCGAAAGGCAACATAAAATTACTGAATTTTGATCAGCGCAGAGATATAAATATAACCGCTCTAACGGGTCTTTTAAATGAAATTTTAATGACTCTGAAGGAAGGTTTGATGAATAACGGTTTCGGATCACTTATTTACGGCTTTCGTCGCAAGTGAACTTGCGAATTGAATTGTCAACGCACGCAGTACAAGCAACATCTCATGTTTAGCTAGGTTTTCGCAAAGTGACAAGCAGGTTTGCAGTGTGCAAACCAAGCTTCTGGGACCTCACAGTGAGCACAAATTTTCTGTTACGGCTGCTCTGTTGACCATTTGCGTTCCTTTTAAAATCTAACAGGTGCCTGCAACAGCGAGATGTGTTTGCATTCTTGCTATAAGGTCGCTTACGAACCCTAAACATGGCAAATAAAGTTGCGCTGTTGCAGATGTAGTAAAACGTTTCCTTTTTATTTCTCGTTGCGAATCAGCGCAACGGGTTCCCGGTAACTACTTTTTTTTGTAAACTGAACATCGCCTTTGTCTTGGCATTTAATCCTTGAGGATTGGTTAAAAAAATGCAAGGATAAAAGTTTTCTGTGCATTTCGTTTCTATTTTTTCGGGAGGGGGGGTGGTCTGCCAACGTTGCAAAAGCAGCGAGAAGAGAACGCATGTAACGCGAAAAGCCAAACGTTGGTTATCAGTATTACTTACAATCAAAAGTACGCTAGGCGTCGTGTTCCGTAGCGGTGAAAAAGCAGTACTTCAACACGTATTTTCAAAACTGATTAGCCGCCCATTGGTACGAGATTGTCCAGGAATTGTGGCTCGCCTTTTTCAAAATTGTATTGAAAGCAAGCATTGTGGGAAAAAAAAAAAAACAGCGAGTCATGGCACACACCCCTCACACATGTGGGCAACAACGTGCATTAAATTACGCGATTTTTTCTCTTTCTTCAAACTTAGGTCCACCTTAAGAGGTTAAGACGTGACCATATTAGACATTTGGTTATGCTGAGTGAGACACATTTCTGGACAAGGTGATTCATGTCGGGATTTGAAAATGTTATATATGAAAATGGCACCGAAATGCCACATGACAGACGCAAACTCACAACTGCTTAATTTTACCGCGAAATCCCCCCCCTAAATACTCTCGCGCATCCATAGAAACGTATTTTAAATAATACGTACAATTAGCAACTCAGTATAAACAACGACTGTCCAAAAATGGTATTTATTTTAGAAAAGGTACGGGAAAAACACGACCACTCAGGCGCTTGCGGGTGTAAAATACGTCCCCGCTAATGTATGGGCGATAGCGCACGGGTCGTGGGCAATGTAATTGTTTTTGTTTGTTTCATCTTTCTACAATGAAACAGCATAATTTTAGAAGGGTGTGGCAAATGCACGGGCATGCACAGGTCTTGTCGCTTCTTACCCGTTTCGCGTACTAAACTTTCATGCTTTAAATAATCAGCACGCCACCTTCAAAAAGCACCCTTCGACGTTCCCGAAGCGCAGACGGCTGCACTCAACAATACCAGAAGTTCAATGTGTGGAAGCAATGTTTATAACACATTTCACACTCAAGCAGTGACCACGGCGAAGATGTTTCGTGGAATTAAACCAGCGCAATAACCCGCAACAGCCGCTGATTATTGCGTTTCTAGAGGAAACGCGCAAGCAGAGGTAACTATGTCATTGTTTATTGTCAAACGAGTACACATATTGGTTGTTTTGGCGTATGCAGCACGCGTCTTGCGCCGCGCGCAACGTGAACAAGCAGACGACCCGAGAGCGCCATCCACACTAGGAGCGGTTCGTCCCGCCGCCGCCAGGGGCCGACTGTGTTCGCGCTGGGGGCGAATACCCGCAGTTCGGGCATTGCGCGTTTGCTCGCGTTCGCAACGTGCACGATACATTACTAAATTATTTGGTGAAGCCGATTTGACGCTTCAATTCAGGCTTTTTTTTTTTGTTTGTTTTGGCGCGCCGTCGTGCTGCTGTTCTCTTGGAGTTTTAATCACGTATCGCGTTCGCAGCGAGGACTGTTCCTTTTTTTTTTCTTTTTAGCTTGTTAGGTTAGGTTAATAGTTTTATCTCCTATTTTTAACGTTTTCGACATTTTTAAAGTAAAGATTTTGTTCTGCGATGAGCTTCTTGCTCGTTCTTGGTCGCTCCTCATTTTTGTCTGTTCCTTTTCTCGTGTCGGTGTAATTGCTTGGCCGACACACGGTGTATGCGTCGGTGTCGACTTCTTGCAGTTACCTTTACTTCACAAGGGTGAATCATACGTCTTAGGTTACCCGGCGCCGGCCATGGCAAGCGCAGATATGCTAGTGGCTCCTCCAATATTCTTGCATAGGACAGCTGGTCAGTACAGGAAAACGATTACCGCGAGCCTTGGCGTACTGCTTTATAACAAAGGGGGAACAACGCTGGCGAAAATGTATTTTAGATATTTAGCTGGTGGGTAGAAATTTAGTTGCAGCAGCTATTCTTTATGTTGGTACTTTTTGCCGGACGGGGATGTCTCCTTTTGAATTGTTTCAATCCGCGAAACAGTGACTGCTTCTTTATCTTGCTTCTTCTCGTGATATACTTATTCAAGTCAGTTACAGGAAGTGCTCTATGTAGATTTTAGTAATGGCTCTGAAACTAAATGGCTTGGCGTCGCATAGAAATCTACACAGGTATTTAGGTGTTGGGGCACTAATTTATTTTTACCGAGGCACCTTTTCAGCGGGCGTAATACAGGATGCTGTTGTCGACGTTTAAACCATTTTGGTGTCAGTAATGTCCACATTCGTTACGCGTTGGATAATTTGGATAACTATAGCATAACGCCGCCAGGTGTTACAACTGTCAAATATCTAGAAAGGGAAACAGCATGCTTGAGGAGCCATTTCTCGCCGACTCCACAAGGTATATTTTCATCATGTTTGTGTTCTCACCAACGTATTCTCCGACCTACTTCACTGTTGAGGGAGAAACAAGCTGTTAAAGCACAGTACAGGCTGATGGACTCCGAGATGTGTTTCCTTTTCTCACATGTTTCCTTTTCTCGGGGGTAGGTCAGGGTCAAAAATGGAAGAGAAGCTGCACCTCGCTTGGCAAAGAGGGAACCCGACACCGAACGGGAGCGTAAAGGTAAGCCTAAACGCCACGGGTGTGTGAAATGCTGTTTTTTCTCCGCAGAGATATGTCGATTAATTAAACTCCTCGTCCGCTCGACGACTCATCAGAGACTCCCTTGACATATACAACTGCAGCGCGAGCGACTAATGGAAGGCAAGAACACTGACAGACCTTGTGTGCCCTAGTGTCACTAGATAAGGTTACAGAGTATCGGCACTCTCTTCTCCTATCGATCCGTGCCGCCGCCTTGATCATTGGTCAGTTCACATCACGTGACACTTGTTTACACTGTGACGGTTCATGGGCACCGCCATTTGGTTGTTTATGCATTTTCTGTCGGTCAACTGCGGTAGTCTCAGCTTGTCCTCCCTGCTGTGCGGCTGCGCGCGACTGGCGTCGTTCCGAACTCGAATCAAAGATCAGGCGCTTCGCAGAATTTCAGCGGCGGTAGTGTGCCCGAAGATGCCGTGTTGCTGCGTCTTCGGAAGTGTTGTTTACAAATGACCTCGTCAAAGTTAGCGGTGAGGCCGCAGAAGCGGCAATCTGGCAACACTGGTAAACAACAAAATGGCCGTCGATGCACACCTGCGTGCCTCAGTGACGGTACTCTATCTCATCTATGACACTAGTGTGTCCGTTTCACCTTTTCCGGTGGTATCGTTTTCGGGGAAGTTGGTGAATGTCCGTGCGAACAAACTAGTGTCGCTAAGGCCTCTTTCAGTTTAGTATTTCCCCAGTTTGCGAGGAAGGCGTATTGTGTTCGTTTGAAAACGGCTTGGACGGGAGACAGGTTGTAAAGTTCCGAGTACGTAAATTATTTAATGAGGACTGCCTACAGCTCAGCTATCTTTTTGTGTAGCTTCTTTGTGTTTATTTGCTTTCATGCCGATTGGGCTGATGCAGCGTATACGTACACGAGGCGCGAGGGGCAGCCGTGGGAGCATTTTTCACTAGTCTTTGTGTTTTCCCAGCGTTTTCTTTGCAGGGGCCCGAGGAGACGTGCCGGTCGCCACAATAATTGTCAAGGGAGACTGCCTCTTTTTAGATGAAGGTTTCTGTTGCGAAACCACCGGAATGCCTCTTACCTAGTTGACAGGGATAATTACACCCCTGTAGAGCGTGACAGGAGCGGGTACGTTCTGGGCGGTCCATTATGTCAGCTGGGAGGGGTCACAAAGTATGGGCAGTATGGGGACGCGCCAGTGTGTATGCAAATCTAGTGCTCATATGTACGGAGTGCGGGTGGGATTCGTCGAGCATTCAAAGAATATATGTAAGGGGAGGGCAGGCGCGGAACGAAGGGGTTCGCACAAGGGGCCCTATTGAGCTCCTCACGGCCCGATGATCGAGTCAGAAAAACCCCCTGCCTAGGGATCAAAACGACTCGCCCCACGGCTTTTTAACTCACCCCGTCCACTTATACATTGGATGGGCCGAGCCGAATAAAACCTGTTTTTCTCGACTGAACTCTTTCTCGTCGAGTTCATGCATACGGGGATAATGGAGAGTTTTAGCATAGTGTGTGTTCCGTACGTTCTGTATGTACCGTGCGTACCGGGACCCGACTGCGCCTGCGCGCGCGGGCACGGGGAGGAGGGCCGCACCCCACCGGAACGAATGCGCGCGCTAGGCGAGGCGGGGGCGGCCCGTCAGCGGAACTAAGCCACCCTACCGGAACGACTGCGCACGTGCGCAGTCCAATCCCGGTACATACGGAACGTACAGACCACACGCTTTGTTAAAACTCTCTAGTAGAGCGCTTTAGCTTACCGTGTGTTCCGTAGGTTCCGTATGTATCGGGACCCGCCTGGGCATGTGCGCATTCGTTCTGGTAGGGTACCTTAGTTCCGCTTTAGGGCGGCCGGCCCTTGCCATGCCCGCGCATTCGTTCCACTCGGGGGTAGCCCAGCGCGCGCATGCGCAGTCGGGTCCCGGTACACACTGAACACATGGTACATACGGTAAGCTAAACCTCTCTAATGAGAAGACGGCCTCACATTTTTCTTGTTTCCGCGCGTTTCTTGGAATACGGAAATGCGTTAACAAAGGTGATTATCCCGCGTTCCTCTTACGGACGGTGCGTGCCGCCCGAGCTTTGATTGTTGAGCGTTGCGAGTTACCGTTGAGTTATGTTTTGGTGCTTGTTGTTACGCCAACCCGGAGGATCAACTCTGGGCTGTCCAACTTCCCGGAAACGCTGCCAGAGCCCAGGAACTTCTGGCCGACGCCTAGGAATTACAGTTGGGATCTAAATAAAGTTTCATTCTCTCCTCTTCGTTGATGTGTTTTGATGAACTTGTGTCGGTTTTAAGCAAAACGTCTTTGAGTACCCGCCTGAGAGAGGAGAGTTCTGTCACATGACTGCATTTTACGAGCGAAAAAGAGACGCGGATGAAGAAGTACACAGGACACTCGCTAGCGAGTGTCCTGTGTACTTCTTCGTTTGCGTCTCTTTTTCGCTAGTAAATTGCAGTCAGATAACCAACTAGCCCAACTTTCTGCCTTATATGTCACATGACTTTTGTACTTAAACATACGATTGGTTGTTGTGGCCAATAAGCGGCCTAAGTGCGTTAATTGGTAGGCCCTCCTAACTTTATGTTGGGACGTCGCGTTGGGAGGCGGACTCTTCGTAGTAAAACAGTTTTGTGGTTTGGGGTTCAACCGAACGAGAGCGAGCGTGTGCAGACGCCGGGAGACCCTTGCCAGTCATAGATGTTCCGCTAAGTGTTTTTGAGTATTTTTCTGCTTAAATGTACAATCTTTTGAATCATAAGCATTGAAATGTAGTCAAATGTCATCTCCAGTAAATTAAGCAAGTTAACATCAGAATTTTGAGATCTCTCGCGTACTTCATCGCGGGAACCAACATGCTACGGTATAGCGGGCAGGACAAAACCAGTCGCACTAGGTTCCGCCAAAGTGCTGCTGCAACAGTGTCTTCGATTCCGTCTACTCCCTGATATATCTGCCACTGATGCCGGTAGCAAGATTACCCCTCAATCTCCTTTCCGATGGTCAGTAACGGGAACAGCGAGATGACGAGCCGTGAAGGTGAAGAGTCACCACTTGTACTTGCGCTCCTAACTTCACTAAGCCGCGGGTCATCCTATCTATTAGAGAAGATCTTCCAGTTAGCGGGGAGCAGGCCATGCATTATGATCATGATCGAGGCGTATACGTACAGACACTTATTTGCTTGGATTGAGCCATACGCTGTCTTCTGGCATAAGAAAGGTTACAGCGTAGATTATTCGAGTCAATTCACGCTGATGTCCCATACTAGGTGCGAGGCTCCTATGGCATTGGGGTTACCGCTCAAGTCACAAGGCCACTGTCTTCATATATATCCTGGTATCCTTGCGCATTGTTATAAGTGTGCGTTTTCCGACGTGCTTTTGGGTTGGAAGGAGCGAGAACTATGGAAGGTCACCGATTACAGTGAGTACAAGACTTCAACTGCCGGGAACGAATCATTAAACGACTAATGCACGATCGGTGCCCGGCATCTACGCCAGCCTGGGGGAACAATGACAAAAAAGGGTCTTTCGTTCTCTAAAAATGCATCCACGGGCGTCTGAATGTGGCGCTCTTGTTAAACCTCCCGCTGGGTATGCACCGATCATTCCCATCATCGCGAACATATTCGCTCTGTCATTGAAATTATTATCCCCGTTTCGGGCATCCATGGCCCCGGTATCGCTTCCGTCGTTCTCCCTCTATATTCTGGTGTCCTGAGACCCGGGGAAATGACCGCTTGCTACAAAGGAGACCTCCATCGTCCCCTCCAACTTGAGGTGCGAAGAAGTCCGTTATTTTACCCGTTATTTTGTCTGATCAGGCTTTCCCTCATCCGAAAGTCGCCATAACTGGACCTCACCGACTACCGACGATCGACCGTAATTGTACTATGTATAGACTACGCCGATAGCAACGTTTCCTTCGCGGCGAAGTTAGAGATTGCTCAAGGCTGCCGCGGACCTTCTCGAAGCTGCCTCACCGTCACTCATTAGGTAGGCTAGAAAAACAAAGAATTCTTAACCGTGAGGAACTTGAACGTGATGACTTCGACGCCTTGGCGCACTGAGAAAATATATGCCGTGCCTTCAACCGGCTGCCTTGAAGTCTCTGAGGGCGCCCGGCATGAGACCTAACACCACAGGCACTTAAGTCCATTCAGGCGACCCTTCTCACCGCAGCGCACGCACATCGACCTCGGCAGTTGCCTTGCCAAGCCTACAGGTTTCCACTTTGGACGGTGAGCCACGGGGGTGCAAGGGGTTTTGGGACAGCGTGCAGACGACGGCCGACAGTCACCCGAACTTTCCCGATTTCGTAAACGTGAGTACTCTGAACCGTTTGGAGCCCTCCTTGAGGGCGCAGCAGATAGGTGCCTCGATGTTCACGCCCCTGCCGGGGGCGAACTAGTCAAAGACAAATTCTACTGCTTTGCGCACACCACGGCGTCTGTAAGCTCGACTCAGGCTGGCGTGAGGTCAGGAGCTCTCCAGGACGGCTGAGCAAGAACCGGTTCATCCAAACATGACGTGCCATGCGGTGAAACGCTTCTTACCCCAAACAGAAGAGACGACGGTGGAAACCAATTCGTCCGGTAACGTCTCTCAAGCCTTCACTAAGAAACAAGCCGTCGTTAGAGCCCACGCTTCGTACCAGAATGCCAAAGATTGGGCTGAACGCAAGCACTTGCAGATCAGAGCCAGCACCCAGGTAGCGTTGAGGGCCCCACCGAAAGACAAGCGTGACGAACGCGAGGATATGCCTGCCTCCGACAAGGGCGATTCAGCGGCCGCAATACAAGAAGTCGGAAAACGCGAAGTCAAAGATGTGAAAGAAAACGAAGAGTCTCCACCGTATGGGTTCGACTACATCTTCCTTCCCGACTTTATGAAGGGTGAACCGCTACCGGATATTCCTGAAACCCGGCTAGCACCGATCGTAGAACTAGTCCGCGGGGTTCCGGAAGCTAGAAAGTCTGAACCACCCTTGCTGACCACTTATGGGCATTGGGGGGAGACAGCGAGGCCTGGTCTAGAACCAGCAGAATCATACTGTGTACTGACCGCCATCACGAAAATGAACTTTTCAGGAGCAGAAGTTACGGAAAGCCAATCTGACGCAGGCGCAAGACTGTTCTAAGAACGCGGTTCGACTTTCTTCACGAGAGCTACCGTACTACCGAGACAGACAGTTGCCCGACATTCGGGCAATGGCTGGATTAGTGAATGAAGCGAAACCCTTCAAGGTACTCGTCGCAGGGCTTCGTTCTCTTCGTCTTCCCCTTGGCGACGCCAGGCAGTGCTGAAAGCTGCACGATGGCGCATGCACTGATGGAAACGGAAGAGGAGACGAATTGGACGAAAGCTTTCCAACGAATGACCTTGTGAACAGAAAAACCCTATACTATGGTTGCGGGCTAATTGTTCAACTCTACAAAGATTTTCTCGCGGGCGGGAGGAGGGAATAGGGCGAGCCAGTTCGACCTGAGGAATTTCAGCGACCAGTGGAACAGCATAGTCGCAGCCACGCGTTCGTGTGCACCGACGCGAGAGGCATTCGTTATCCCCAGCTGCTGAGTCACCACAGAAGAAAGCGTCGTCATATACAGCGAGGATCAGGACCAGCTGCGAAATACGCCGGTGGTCGGGCAGCCTTTCGCCTACTTTTCCACCCTCTGGCTCCGGTCGCAATACGAGGCAGCAGAGTTGTTGTGGCGCAGTTTAAAACTTGCAGCGTCTTGGGGCGCCAAAGAAGAAAAACTCTATGTACTTGAAGATGACGTGTCCAGATCCGCACGTTCAAGCTGTGCCGCAGCTCAGAGGTGTCCCAGACGTGTCAAAGTAGTACATCCGGGTACTGCTACGGGAAGTCAATCTGCCCCTGCTGCTTTCGTATGGATTGCGGGCGAGTATCGTCCCGAGGCGAACGTACTTGACCACCGCAACTCCCTGCATCGCCGCAACGTGTTCGAGACGCAGTGTCAGCTGGGGAAGCTATTGAACAGCCAGCAAGTTCGGCATGCAGGGAAGGGCTTGCACCTAGTAGGGGCAAACCCGATCGTGGCGGGCGGGGGAGCATGTTAAATCTCCCGCTCTGCATTACTATTATCGCGAACGAACTCGCCGTGGGATTAAAGTGATCATCCCCAGGGCAACCATGGCCCAAGTCTTCTCCGAGTAGTTCTTCCGCTGCACTTTCCTATTCATCATATAGGGGATGGTTATAAAGTTTCGGGTAATGCTAGTTAATACACTACTACTGTCAGAATAAATTTAGTGGCTGTAGTACGTTCGCGTCTGCGGTAAGTAGCAGGAGCAGCTTGGGCGCGGGCATGTGTCTCATGAGGCTTTTACAGCAAAGGTGTGTATAGCTACCACGGTAAATTTTATGCGCTCGCACCTTCACTTCGACAAAGAAAAAGTGGGGGCGGCTAATCACTTGTTCGTTCCAAGGCGGACGGCCAGAGGGTGCGGAGAGTGTGATATGGGGAATGAGTAAGGGCGCGTGCCATCAGTTGTAGTTCTTTATTAAGCAAGGGAAGGCCATGCCGCCAAAATAGCGGTTGGGGAAGGAAGGGAGGGGAGGAGTAGCCCAGTTGCAGAAATGTTGCGTCTGTGAAGACCACACAGGTGTTCCCTTCAGACGGGCACATCATGTCCCATGAGAGAATGTGTTCGTGAAGACCACACAGGTGTTCCCTTCAGACGGGCACATCATGTCCCATAAGAGAATGTTCACGACCGTGGTAGACCTAGTCCAAAGTAATCTTGAGAGACCACTCTCTACTCCGAACAGCCCAAGGGCTGTGAGAAAATGAGGGTCCTGAGGGGGTGGAGACCCCTTTCGGTGAATCCATAATCGAGTGTAATGTAATGCGAAGGCAAGGTAACATGTGGTCATTAAGGGTAACAGAGTGGATCCCTAGAGAAGGTAAGCGTGGCAGGGGGCGGAAGAAAGTTAGTTGGGCAGATAAGACCAAGAAGTTTGCGGGGATAAATTGGTCGCAGTTAACCCAGGACCGGTATAATTGGAGATCTATGGCAGAGGTCTTTGCCCTGCATGCAGTGGGCGTAGACAGGTTGGTGATGAGGATGATGATGATCTAGTGATTTGGGGTGTGACGGCTTCGTTGTCAGTGGCTTTGTTGACGAATATTTCTGTAGAGCCAGACATCAAAAAAGCCAGAGCCATGTAGACATGGAGGTAACGGAAGAAAGACAGCACTTCTGTGCCTGGCGTGCATATATTGTCAGACTGAAGGCGAGGGCATTAGGAGGGGCGCGACGCGTGGTCGTCCAGGGAAGGGGTGCTAGCATGGCGCTCCCGTGCTGCATCATGCGCAGCCTGGTGCCCCCATCCGGGTCCGTGGGACCCGGCAACCATGCCATACGGGTGGCAGTCCCATTACGGGACAGTATGGGGATTATATGTTGGATTCGGTGCACAGTTTGATGATCGGTGAAGGGCTTGCGCAGCTCTTGAAGGGCTTGCATGGTGAGAGTCTGAGAATGCGAATGCGTGGGGGGGGGCAGGTTTGCAATAGTGACGGCCCAATGACCCAGTGCTGTAAAGATGCTCTGGAGTTCCGCTTTCAGGGGGGACGAGTTAAAAGCGTGACGTGTGAGCGATCCGTCCAAGTCCGGTCGAGCTGGACAGTGCCAGGCCAAGCCCATATACGAAGGGGAGAGACTGGCATCCAGCTAGTTCACCCGGCAGTTTCGCTGCAAGCACGCGCTAGAGTGCCTTTTCACGAGCAGTAGGACGGAAGCGGGGAATTCCGGTTCGTTGGTCGGTAACTGTAACAGACGTGCTTAACCAAGGGGGGAGGGGGTGGTGAGGCCGAATGAAGTTCTGGAAGTGTACGCTTGTCCCAGGCACGTATCCCCTGTGGAGTTAATGTCCGCCGAAGCGCATGTTGTAGGGCTTTCGCGAGGAGCTCTTCCATCGGAGGGACCGGGGCAACCCGTTCAAAAGCATCAATGCTAGTATGCCTTGGAGGTCCAGTGATCGTGGGAAGTATGACCCGTTATAGGTTCGCTAAGTGCTTCTTGTGAGTCGAAGAGAGGTATGCCATAAGCCGCTGCGCCATAAGTGAGACGAACGAGGGCTACGACCCTTGAGAGCGTGAGACACGCCAATTGGTTAGCGCCGCCAAATTTGTTGGAAAGGCGAGAGATTAGGCGCAGCATCGGTTTCCAATTTTTGCGGAGCTGCGTTATCCATTGCTTAGTGATGTTGTGGCTAGCGAGGGGAGCGCCTAGTAGACTAATATAGCCACAGTGTGAGGCAGAGGGTGTGTTGCCGATGTAGATAGTATGATGCATGTTGGCGGGTGGTTGGTGCTGACTGTGGACCAGTAGAAATTCTGTCTTCTCGTGTGCCAGCTCAGGGCCGAGAGTTGGGAGAGTCGTGTATTTCTTCCAGAGAACTAAACATGGCACTGCATCAACTCACTCGCAACACGGCCCCGGGACCCGATAAAATTACATACGGAATGATCCGCAACCTGCCTGACGAGAAACTTGCAGAACTTCTTGACCATATCAATCGGGCTTGGAGATCAGGAAACCTACGCCCCGAATGGAAAGAAGCTCATGTTACCCTCATTCCAAAATCAGGAAAACCACCCAACACACCCGCCAACTTCCGCCCTATTTCCATGACATTGTGTGTTGGAAAACTAATGGAGAAGATGATGCTCGCTAGACTGGAATGGCACCTCAAAAACAACGGCCACCTGCCAGCCACAATGGTAGGATTTCGAAAGCATGTGAGCAAACAGGACATTGCCGAGCGCATCCATGAGGACGTATACGCACAGCCCAGTGCAGCCCAATTACGCACCATCGTAGGAGTAGATATAAAAAAATCATTTGACAATGTGCTGCATGACGCGATACTTCTCAGCCTCAAGGAAACTAGACCGGGTATCCGTATTTTCAATTACGTTAAAAATTTTCTAACAGACCGAACCATCTGCATCTTGGGACCCGATGGGAAACCATCTCGGCCTTACCCACTTCACAGTGGCACACCACAAGGGTCCATATTATCACCAACGCTCTTCAGTCTAGTGATGAAAAATCTCCCCGCCAAACTGAACGCTATCCAAAATCTTCAACACGCCATATACGCTGATGACGTCATACTCTGGTGTACAAAGGGTAGCCCCGGCGAGCAGGAGAACACATTACAACAGGGTCTCGATATCATCAGCGGGCACGCCCACGACGTAGGACTCACCTGCTCAAACGAGAAATAAGAATATGTAGTTGTATTGGACAACAGAACCAAGAAAAACAACCAATATCGCAACCTAATTACTCTGACAGTAAACAACTTGCCCATCCCTCGCCGTAGCCACATCAAGGTCCTGGGCTTCATCCTCCAACAAGACGCTAAAAGTACAGAATGGGGCAAATCCATCATTGCTCAAATTAACCAAATTCACCAAATGCTCCTCCGCGTGACGCAACACCATCAAGGCCTCCAAGAACACGAATTACGCAAAGTAGTGGAAGCCCTCGTGTTCTCTCGCGTAATGTATGCATACCCTTTTCAGCGCCTTACCAAGACACAAGCCAACAAAATCGAAACCGCCATCAGAAAATGCATCCGCATAGAAATGGGAGTACCTCTCTACTCTCCCACGGCATTAATTAATGACGCTGCCCTCCACAACACTCTTGAAGAAAAAGCCTCAGTTTATCATGAAGCTCGGCTTCATGAAGCTCAGCTTTCAGTTTATCATGAAGTTCATCTTCAGCTTCAGCTCGACTAACAACTTCAATGCAAGGGCGGGAAATTCTTCGCGCCCTCGGGTATCCCACCGACCACCTCCCACCCATCGCTCCCTCGCCGCCACCCTGGGAAAGCATACCAAGAATCACTGTGCTACCCATACCAAAACACATGAGTCGAGCCACAGATCAGGAACGTAGAGCATCTCGCGCTCAACATCTGCCCGAACCAATCCATGACACCTACTACACGGACGCCCGTTTTGTGGACCATACAACGACTACGGCATCGGTTGGCCCCTGCACAGCTCATGGACGGCATCACGTCAACGTCCCCTCGCCCACAGCTGCAGAGACTCAAGCCATTGAAGAAGCCATTACATTTCACCAGCATCGGACCGCCCACATTACAGTCCGCACGGACAGTCAGGGAGCACTACGAAGCTTCGCCTCGAATGACATTCCATCCCCTGTCCACATTAGCCTGACAACATACATGCACGCTCATCCCCACCTACACGTTTTCCTCGAATTGATCCCTGGCCACGAAGGCATAGAGGGTAATGAACAAGCTCACGCTCTGGCCCGCGACGCTCATTTCCCGGGCAGCCCTCAGCCGTGACCTCAGGAATACAATCCAAAAGAGGATAGAGCAATGCATTATAAAAGGCGCCGCGAACATCTCGGCAACCTCCGCAAAGCAACAATGGTACTTCCCTCCCAATCTAAATTCATGTCACGGAGACACGCTACATATATTAGACAGGCGCAGACATTGTCCCTCCCCTGTGATCTGTTCCTCCACTACATACAGAAGTCACCAGGCCGTCCGCACTCTCTCTCTCTCTCTCTCTGCGGTGGCTATCAGGACAATGAACATACATATTGGCGCTGTGTACGGGCGACCTCGTCTTCCACATTTCTTTCGACCAACCCCTTCCCCCGTGATATTCCCTACTTGTGGTCTAGCTGGGCCGCTCCCCCTTGAAAACCTACGGGCAGCCCTGTGGTCCCTCTTGGCTGCCCACATTGAAACTCTGTGCACCTCCGCCAAGCCCGTTATCGTCGGAGGACCATGGGACACCCCCTTCCTACGAGGACTCATAACTCCGCGGCTCGGACTTGAGCTGCAGAATAAAGTTTCATCTCTCCCTCTCTCTCTCTCTCTCTCTCTCTCTCTCTCTCTCTCTCTCTCTCTCTCTCTCTCTCTCTCTCTCTCTCTCTCTCTCTCTCTCTCTCTCTCTCTCTCTCTCTCTCTCTAGAGGCTGTTTGTCGCCGCCTGTAATTCTGTAGCCATTTCTTCACTGCGTTTGTAGTCGACGGCTTCAACCGACACTGTGAGGTCGTCAGCGTAGATAGCAAAACGAGCCGTAGTGTCCCATTCCATATTTCAGGCTACGCGTGCAATGGCCAATTAATTATAATGGGTCCAAGTACAGAACCCTCGGGAAAACACCCATGTCCAGATAAGGATCCGTGCTGTTGAGCCGAATCGGTCGATTTACAAGAAAATTGCGAATCCAGCGTTGGACCCTCTGACTGGGAAAGGCCACAGCGAGCTCCTCGGGCATCGGCGATTGACAAACGTTGCCGAACGCTTTTCGCAAGTCGAAAGTGAGCACGTGACCTGGATTGCCAGTCCGTGATGAGCGATGAACACGTAGGAGCAGTCAAAAGGGTAATGAGTACCTCGGTGAGGACGGAATCCGGTTCGGGACGGGTGAAACCGCGGACGCACATATTCCGTGTAATAATGAAGGTCGTTGTTGATTAGGCGCTCAATAAGTCTGCAGGTGGTGGGCGTAAATAAAATTGGCCGAAGGTTAGTCAGCATGGAGGGGTACTTGTTTGGCTTGTGTATTACTTGAACTAGCGTCAGTCTGAGGTCATCGGGAACATCTCCCGAGATGCAGTAAGTATTAATCATGTAATATTGAGTGTGCAGAGTCATCCAAGTTACGCAGGTGCTGCCATGTCACACGACCATGACCAGGGGCAGAATGAGGTTCGCCCTGGTGAAGAACCGCCTGAAACTTCCCCATGGTGAACGGGGCATCGAGATGCGTATCCACGTCCAAAACCATAATGGTCGGCAGCGCAGGGTGGGGACTAAGAGAGGCGTGAGCGGAAAACGTCGTAATAAGGCGATGTTCAACTTGCTGTGGTGTGTCTCGGATAGTGGGGGAAGCGAACAACGTGGGTTATGCGTGCACTTTCCCGAGAAGCTTCGAAATGGGCTCCACAGTTTGGAAAGCCTTTGTTCTTTACCAAGCTTCTCACAAAGACTATGTCAATAATCTTTGGAATGAGATCGTCGGTAATCCTGGATATGGTGTTGGCAACGAATCCGGATCAGGTCTTGCTGATGCAGTCGCGGCTTCGATTCCCTACCGCGGCGGCTGCTTTTCTGATGGAGGAGAAAAGCGAAAACGCCCGTGTGTTCGAGATTTCGGCGCATGTTAAAGATCCCCAGGTGGTCGAAATTAATAAAGAGCCCTCCACTACGGTGCGCCTCCTCGCCTGTGGTGCGTCGGCGCGTTAAACCTCATAATCAGGTCTTGCTGACGTTTCCCGTTGGTGAGGTAACTTGTGATTAGATATGGCACGCGCTTCCAGAGGTTAGTGAGATGTGCGTCCAGGGTACGTGTTGAAGAATCCCATCTGATTTTCTCTGTAGCATTGGATTTCTCACTGTCTATAGCAGCAGTGATTGCAACAGAGGATAGTATCTTCAGGGATATGAGTGGTGGTTTAAAAGGCTGTCCAGCTGATGTGCGAAAGGCCTTGGCGAGCGCGAAGGCGCTTTTCTATGACATTGAGGAGGATTGGGTAATCATCGCTTCCCCAAGTGGTGGTATAGGTGTTCCACGCGCTAATCGCCACAGTAGTGGCAGGGCGAACTGTTCTGTTTAGGATGAAAACTCACCCTGGTGGGAAACGTAGAGTCACTAAGAAGGGAGATACCACAATCGTCAATGGCCGCCTCAAGGCAGGAGCCTCGGCCATATGTAGAGGCATATCCCTGTGAGGTACTTTTCGCATTAAAGTCCCCGCCGATGATAACGGGAGTGCGCAGGTGCTGCGAAATGAGGGCCTGCAGCCAGTTATAGTTCATAGATTTCTAAGAACCGGTGACTGGACGGTAATACTCGGATGCTGCAATTAATGGCTTCCCGTCAGGAAGGCAAACCTGTACGAAAGCTACCTCGTGATCTTTAGAACGTGGCCTGAACGGTCAGCTGCAGCAATTTAGGTCCGATCGTACCAGAACAGCTGCTTGTTCAACTACTAGAGTCTTGGCGAGGGGTGTGGTCTTGCCCCGGTGAGTTATTGATGTTTCTGGGAGTTATAAACTTTATTTCTATATTAGTTCAGGAGTAGTGGCACTGGGGGGTCTTCTCAGTCCAGAACTCCCTGGGCGGTCGCTGCCAGGCGGGCCCTTTCAACCAGCCGAAACTGATCGCGGGAGTCCGGGCTACCTAGCTGCCCTCCGACTGCTCGGGATTGGGGGAGGGGATGGGTGGGAGGGATGGTGTGTGGGAGCACGCCCAGATGATATGGTAGAGTGTGCAGGGTTGAGGACAGTACTTGTAGGTGGGGAAGTAGGAGGTGGGGTGGATGGCGTCGAGGAGGGTGCCATGCGGGTATGCGCTGGTAGGAGGCGGTAGGTGGTGGCTTCTTCCTTAGTCAAGTTGTCGTGGGTAGTGTCCGAGGATATCTTTGTATTTTTGAGGCATACGCTTCCAACGGTGACGCTGTAGTGTTTGTGGGGAATGCCTGGCACGCGGGCGGCAGCATGAGCCGCCTCATTCCCCTTCAGAGACTCATGTCCCGGGGTCCAGAGAATGGCGAGGTAAGTGGGGCTAGGCTTGGAGTGTATTTGATGCGGAGGGCTGAGGGAGCAATGTCACTCGCAGCGTAATGGCGACAGGCAGCTTGCGAATCTGTGACTATGGCGGTAATGTCTTGAAATGTAGTGACTGCGACGGCTCTTGCGATTTCTTCTGCAGTTGTGGAGTGGATGTCAATTACTGTTTCGGAAGTCAGTTGAATTCCTCAGTTATGTACTGTGGTAATTGCGAAGGCTGTTTTAGCGGCATATTTGGCGGCGTCAACGGAGCGGATGTCTTGTGACTTGACTTGCAGCATGTTGAGAAGCATTCGAATGCGTGCTTATCGGCGACCCTGGTATGAACGGGGTGCATATTCTTGGGTATTGGGGCGACAGAGATGCAATTGTGCAGTTCCAGTGTAATGTGTTGGCGGGGGGGAGGGAGGGCGGGAGGGGGCGGCAGGAAGTTGGTAGGCGAGGCGATGGAGGAGAGGGCACCCAGTGTGTGAGAGCTTGAGCCGTTCGATCTGGTGGACATGATGCGCCTCTGGAAGTTTCTACCAGGTGTTATGAATTCTCATCTGTATTAATTTGGCAGTGGAAGTTGTAGAAGTTAATTTTGGGCTTGGATCGGGTCTATTGAAAGAGAATAAGAACAGGCAAAATTTGCGATGCGCTACTAAAAAGAATAGGAGCTGACTGATTTAAACGGCTGTTCCTCTGTAAAACGCAAAAGGACCGCTTCATTATCAAAGGGTAGGCGGTGGGTAACTTTTATAGGTGGTTGATCGCCTTCATTTGGCAGACCTGGGAGGGTTTGGAGGTATTTGATCATGGCAGTAGTTTGTTCGGCATATTGTTCTGTGAAGGTACGCAGCTTGTCCGTGTCAGCCATCCGAGCGCACCGTCCTTGCTGCAGGTGTCAGCGCAAATAAATTTTAGGATCTCCGCAATATCGTTCTGGTTAGTCGCTTTTTGCGAGGTGGGGCTTTTACTGCGGCTTTTAGTACTGCGGCTTTTTTTGTTCCTTGGGCATCGAGGGAGGGGTATTATGGAGCGACGACTTTGCGTACCATCACAAAATGTGCGCGCTCTGCATACGTTCCCATAACGCTCGACAACCTTGGCACTCTGCATGTTCCCTGGGCGTTCGCGCGAGCGGCGCCGAGCGGTGTGCTCCTGCGGTGTAAGGGTAGGTGCGCTGGTTGCTGTTACAAGATCGGCTGTCTGATAGATGGATTGTGGGGTTTACAGCGCCGAAGCCACACCTTGTCTATGAGGCCCGCTGTAGTGGAGGGCTTCGGATTAATTTCGACCCCCTGGGAGTCTTTAAAATGCTCCGAAATATCGAAACAGCGGCGTTTTCACTTTTCGCCTTTATCATAAAAGCAGCCACCGTAGCCATGACCGAGACCGTGACCTTGGGCTCAGTAGCACTACGCCTTCGCCACTGATTCACCGTGGTGGGTGGGAAATCGGCTGTATGGCAGCCGCTTCGCTCATAACCGAGCTCTCGCTCGACAAACTGGGTTTAGCCGCGTTAAACCACGGCAAAAATTATGGCTACGGCTTCATGCATATATGGTGTCCGAGTCGGAAATAGTTTTCTTATGGATGACGGCCCTCAACGTTCGAGAGAGATAAAATTTGCTCATACCTCTGGCCTAGATTGTATGTCACTTCTATGGAGTGAGCTAAAAAGGTTCACTGGTCTTCCACCTTGACCGAGTGCAGTAGCTCCTACTTTTTAACGGCGAAGCTCTTTAACAAATCATTTGTCCTGTACCCTGTTAAGCTGATAAGAACAGATAATGGAACTCCTCAGAGGACAGGGTGTACAAGGCCGAATTGACTGGACGCCGGGCCATGAGGACACGAACACAGGAAATCGGGCTGCCCACGAGGCAGCGCAGGAGAGCATCGCTCGTTCCTCTCCACCGAACTCCTCGTTGTCCTCTTCCACGCCCCCGGCTCTTCTCCTGCTCCGACTTAAGAAGGCACGACAACAGGAACAACGGATGGCCTCCCCCACAGGTTACTTGTTCAATGCCGGCACGCAACCAAGAGCGGCTGAAGTGTTCATAAATAAGTTTTGTGCTGACGCTGCGTATACTCCACATATAATTCAGAAATGGACCCGCAGACCTGAAGAACGGGAACATTGCCCTTATTGCAATATTGGCGTCAAATCTGATTTACACCATCTTATTTGGTCATGCGTATACTTCCAAAAGCATCGAACTCAGCTTCTATCCCGTCACACTCCGTTTACCTTCCCTGATATATCAGACAACATAGACCGCGGTGAGCTTCTTTCGGAGCTTGCTAGCTTCGCAATTAAGAGTGGTCTGGCGCGAGTCGTCTAGCAGGGCGACGCCTAACCCGTCACACTGACTCAAAAACTGTGAAGTGTGAATAAGTTTGAAATGTGAATTAAGTGTGAAATGTGAGCTGAGTGTGAACTAAGTGTGAACTGTGAAGTGCGAAGTGCGAACTAAGATCATATTCTATATACCCCCCTTCCCATCCCAACCCCAACCACCCCCTCATTGGCTATGGCCTTCTTTTGAAATAAAAGCTTCAACTAACTAACTGTACCCTGTTAAAAATACCAAGAAAATGCCGAGTGCACGTGAGCGCGTGGCTCGCGGTGACCGCCCGGGCTTTAAAAAGACAAAGAAAATTCCGAGCGCTCGATTGTGTGTGCGTGCCACGCGGCATCCGCCCAGCGTCCCCGGTACACGTTTGCCAAGCCAAGCACACCCACTTAGGGAGATTGAGGAATATTGGCAAAAAAAAGAACACCGTTGGGCGCAATCGTGGCAACATTTTCGCTATCGCAGTCACGCTGCTCGCGTCTCTCTCTAGTTATGGCTCCGTCCACGATATAGGTATGTGCATTCGTTATTCGAATGCGCTAGGGGTTAGTATAATAGCCCGTCTTAGAGGCGTGAAGGTTCAGTCGCAGGGATGGGTCGGCCACGGGTCGTCCGCACGCCCGATGAGAAGGCCGCTCGCCTCGAGGCTTGTTCAACAGTGTCAGTGGGGGAAAAAGTGCTAATGAATACATAACGTGTAATGTCCAATGATTAAAACTTACTCGTTGCTGTGAGCATCCGTAATTGATTGAGTTTAGCGATTAACGCGCCGACGCAACGCAGGCGATGAGGCGCGCCGTAGTGGAGGGCTCCGGATTAATTTTGACCACCTGGGGATCTTTTAACGTGCTCCGAAATCTCGTACACACGGGCGTTTTTGCTTTCCGCCTCCATCGGAAAAACGGCCGCCGCGGCCGGGAATCGAACCCGTGACCTCGTGCTCAGCAGCGCGACGCCTTAGCCACTGAGCCACCGCGGCGGGTGCGAGCTTCCCTATAGCAACAAATAAGAATTAAAGGTCGTTGCGGCAGCGAAGAAACAGCAAGCAGGCTGCAATCGTGGACTTAAACCGTCGTGATGGTCTTGAAGGTTGCGTACAGCTTCGTTACCTTCAAGTCTTACGCGTTAGTGTGAGCTTCCTTGCATTTTTTAATTTTGTATCTTGTGCTGGCAGTGTTGACATGGGAGGTCTTATGTCCCAGCAACACATCCGCTTACTAGGTCTCTACAGCATGTTAAGAGCAGCCTCGTGGCTACCTTTCTGGCTTATGAGGCCCCCGTTGTGCGGACAAAGAGCGTTTTCGGTTGGCCGGAAGCATGGCTATGTGCAGGATTGGTCGCGGCCATCGCAGGCCACCTCTTCAGTGCAGGCGGAGGAGGAACTGGCCCTGAAAGTCGGGGAGAGCCCATTCGCCCGACCGCTCAACCCGTTGCTAGTGCTTGCCATGGCGGCAGAGGCAGTGGCCAAGATGGACGCCGCGAGCAGGGACCATCCCTACAGCGTGGCCAACCCTTCGCCAGTTGCGATGAGCCAGCAAGAGCACCCGCATGGCGTGGATGCAACGGTGAGTGCAGCGGGCGCCCGCGTCACGTGGAGGCGCGCTATTCAATGGGGAACGCTATGGACCGCAAGCCCGGTTCTGGAGGTCGCTATATACCTGCATGCGTTCCTCTAGAGGAGGAGGCCACGTGGTCGTTAAAGGAGCCATGAAGAGAAAATACAACTTCGTTTAATTTGAAAGGACTAGGATACAGAATCTCACTCAGCTCCATTACAGCCACAAAAGATGTTTTTTTAACAAAAAAAGCAAGAAATATTTAAAAACTTTAAAAATTTGCGCCTCAGTGACGTGCTATGAGCAAGAAGGACGTCATACGGGCCAACAATAAAACATAATTTTCAGTGCGTTAACTGCACGTTAGCATTCAAATGATGCGGTCAAATGGAACTAGAGGCCCCATTATAGACGTTGAGTCATGTGTCGTCGTGACAGGTCAGTTAGGCGGCCGCCAATCGCACTAACAAGGTTCCGTGACGTCATAGAAAAGTTGCGGGAAATAGGCTAGGGGGTCGCGACTGCTTCACACGTTTTCTTTAATATCTCCGTTATTTGTTCGAATATTGCAATGATATTGGTATCATTGTTATCGGGACTAAGCCGTCTTTTTAATAAACTCAACTTGTAGTTTCTCTTCATGGTTCCTTTAAAGGGAACCAGACGCCACTGGCCACGCTGAGCGCCGGACTGTAGCGCCGATGCGGAGAAAAGTCGCGCGGCTGTGTGCGGGGGCCCGGTCGGCTTTGAACCGCCTCGACGTGATCGGGATGACAATGTACAGTCGAACCTCGTTGATACGTTCCTAAAAGAAAACACGAGGGAGAAACGTACTATCCAGGAAAACGTACTATCCAGGAAAACGTACTATCCGGTAAGAAACGTACTACGGGGAATTTCTTGTGTTCACGAATCGTACGAACCGAGGGCGTATCAACGGGGTTGTACAGTACAATCGTTCAATGCGCCGCTCCTTGCGAGGAGTACGCTAATGGCTGCGGCGACACCGGCGGACCGACTGCGTATAACTGCGTCGCCCGCCACAACTGAAGCTGATGTGTTGTGCTGTCAGAACGCACGCTTAATGCACCGCTCGCTGTGAAAGTGTTCGCGTATATAGTGGTGCTTGGCAGAAACAGCGCAGCAAAAAGGAGCCCCAGGCTGTCGCCACTCTCGCGTGTGCGCATGGTGGGGCGTTTAACTGCAGTCGCCGTTTGCGTTGCTCGATCGCCTTGGTTTCTCTAAAACAATATTCATGGAATTTACGAGTTAACTCCTTGCTTATTCGTTTATATTTCTGTATTACTGGAATAAAAATATTGCAGAGCGGTTTTTCCTGAAAGGTAGCTGAATAGACTTTCGTTGTTACATCTATAAGGCGAAAACATGAGGAGGTGTGATCTTAAAGGGCGCAAGCAATGGGAGATTCGTCCACACGAAACTGAAGCCCTGAAGCCACCACAAGAGTGGTCGAACGCGGTGAACTTACTATGGTACAGCGGCTAACAATGAGGACGCAACGGCGTCTTTTTTCGAAGAGTGGCGGGCCGAAAGAAGGAAGAAGCGCTCCGCCGATATGAGGGAAAGTGCTATAGCCACAGAAAGACAACAATATGATGCACATGCACAAAAAAGAAACAGGCAAGCCCCATCTGAGCCGGCTTAGTGCCGCAAATGGTCGAACTGTGGCGTATTTTCGCACCTATATTTACCCGTACCGTATACTGTGTGTTAAACCTTTCCTTGGCGTATACGAATGTGCCGCCCGCCTGACGTCGGCGGCTCGTGCTATCGCGGCGCCAGAGAATGACGCTGTGAGACCCTCGATCGAACCCCTTTAACGGCGATGGCTGAGAACAAACGTACAGTCGTGATGATTGTGGTGCGCTATGTGCCCGGAGCTGCGTCTTCCTCTTCTACAATGCCCAACACGTGCACTGAAAGCATTGGACGCGCAATGGGGCCACGCGCTCTACATAGCACGTCGGTGCCTCGTTGCTATCACGACATCGGCGCTCCAATGAGCGATGGCGAATATGCCGATCGTAGGTCGGCAGGCTCACTCCCGAGTGCACTCACTACTCATGAGTGGGTGGTGAGTGAGCCTCGTGATCGTTTAGAACTGGCGAGTGGGAGTGCGAATGAGTGCGAGCCCCACGCGCGGTGAGTCACGCTCACCACTCGCGAGTGCACTCGCGCTACTCGCGTAATTTGCGGGGCTTACCGCGGTGAGCGCCACCATTGCGCTTGTACCAACCCCCTCTTTTTTGCTTGTACTCGCTGTTGGCTATTCGTGTCGCAGGAGCCGCTCGCTGTGATGGCTGTTAATGGCGGGATTTCTTTTAGCTTCGGATATATGTCGTCACTGAGCTCCTGCTATGGGGAACCCTAGAATTAGCTCTCTGGTGGCGTGTTGATTTAGGAATAGGATTTGGATGGCCTTGTGACGCCGTAACGCACTAATACTGCGCGGTTTCATGACTCGTGGAGGGTCTGCTGCACACATTTGCGTGCGAGGGGAGACGACACGTGGTGAGCGCGAGCGCGAGTGAGTGCGAGCGGTGACGGCGAATGGTGAGCGTGAGAGTGCGACTGTTGATGGGGAGTGGGGAGCGTGACCGCCAGGGAGTGCGAGGGGTGAGGGCGACTGGTGGGCGTGAGTGTGAGTGAGTGGGTGAGAAAAAAAAATATTTTTAACACGAAAGTATTTTATGCCTGGGTTCACAAACCTCACCGACGTCATATCCGTCACGGAAATGACATCACCAGAAAAAGTTCCATTGGCGCGGCGGCGCTAGGTTTCGAGCCCACGATCACTCTGGCCGTAACGGAAGGTGAGAAACGCTGTACCGACTGAGCCATACTCCTCTTTTTTTTTTCTTTATTACCAGTCTTCAATACACACTTACAACACAAAAATAACCACACTGCATTTGGTACAACACACACCGACATTAACATACCAGCCGTGTCTCCGGCTAGGCTTTGCCATTTAATCATCACGTCAGCGAAATTAACGGCTCTAGAAAATCCAACCAATCTGGTACTGGCTGCTGGACTCTCAGCCCCTCAACGAACTGCGTGACACTCTCCCGCAGAAACTGCCCGGCCGGTCGGGCATCCACGTCGCCATGGAGCCACGCCATGCGCGCCCTCCATATGCTGTGAAGGCCCAGGAGCATTATTAAATCGTAGGGGACTCCTTCGTTATTCTCTGTAGGTAAATACCGTATACCATGCGGGGTAAGTGGAAAGTCTTTGTGTAAAGTTCGCTGCATAACATCCCAAAAGTGAACCGCCATCCAGCAGTGTATAAAAACGTGGTCTATGTTATCCGGTTGTTTACAAATTGGTCAGTCAGTACCCCACGGTTTATCTAACCCCTTTTCTTTTAACCATGTTTGCACAGTAAGTGTCTCCGAATGAAGTTTGAAAAAAAAAAAAGGACTTCACTCCCGGTTTTACAGCCATACGCTTAACTCTTTTCAGTACATCCTGCTCTGGGCCTTCTTTGTACAGTTCTCTATATCGCGGTATCGGGAACAGACTGTCGCAAACATCTTTATATAATTTTCTACGTGACACTGTACTCAAATATTCCATCGAAAAACGAGTTGACAGAAACCTGAGTGACATGACAACTTCTTTAAAATATCCTGAAATCCTTCCCTGTATGTGCAAACTGGATACGACAAATTCCGGCAGTGCTTGAGACAGCCGCACCTGGCAAACTGTTCGCAAAAAAGGATCGCTTGTATCGCGAAGAAAAAGGAACCTATTCACCAACTGGCGGACAAACAGGTGCGACAACCCAAGACCGCCCTCCTTGAGGCGTCGAAAAAGGTTATCTCTACTGCACTTTTCCCATGTAGATGACCAAATAAACACAGCAAATGCACGATGCATTTTCTGTACATTCAAACGCGAGCAGTGCAACACTTGCATAACGTACCAAACTTTGGCAATAAAAAATAAATTACAAACAGTCGCTTTAGCAAACATTGAAAGAAAAACCCCTTTCCACTTTTCTGCCCTGTCGCGTATGTCCTGCGTTCGGGCACGCCAATACGGTTCGCTGTCCTGGTAGCACTCCAGTGGCGTCCCTAGATACTTAACGGGACTGGTTTCCCAGCTCACGTTGGCAAAAAATTGCGGTGTCAAAGACCAGTCCCCATGCCAGAATCCCAAACATTTCCCCCAGTTTACCCCACTACCTACGGTTAACCCAAAACGTTTAACAATGTCCACCGCTTTTGTAACACTATCCTTGGTCGTACAGAAAAGAGCAATGTCGTCTGCGTAGGCCAGAAGTTTTACCTCTGCCTCGCATAGCTTAAACCCGCGAATGTGTTCACTTTCAATTATATTTAAGCAGAGCGTTTCGATATACAGGCAGAAAAGAAGTGGGCTCAGAGGGCAGCCCTGGCGCACCGACCGTTCCACGCTAATGGGGGCCCCCAGCGTCTTGTTTACAATTAATCTCGTGGTGCACTTCCGGTACGCCAGAGCCACCCCCTCCTTGATGACTGTTCCAACGTTCACATGATCTAAAATCAGCAACAATAATTCATGGGACACACAGTCAAACGCCTTCTCCAAATCAAGCTGGAGAACAGCCACGCGAGCTCGGGCAGCGTCGCAGCATTCCAGCACACATCTCGCCTTGTGTGTGTTTGAAAAAATAGTGCGTCCTTTTATGCCACACGTCTGGTGTGGCCCTACAATCTGCTTTATGACTGTTTGAATTCTTTGTGCAATCACCTTCATAAAAATTTTGTAATCGACATTTGTCAAGGATATAGGGCGATATGCTGCAACCTGTTTAAGTTTCATTCTGAGGGAGCAGCGCAAACTGACAGGACAAAGGGAGGACACAACACGAGCGCTTGTTGTGTCCTCCCTCGCGCTTGTTGTGTCCTCCCTCTTAAGCGCTCGTGTTGTGTCCTCCCTTTGTCCTGTCAGTTTGCGCTGCTCCCTCAGAATGAATGTATACCAACTGGCCCAGTTCTCGACCTTGTTGCTGTTTAAGTTTGTCCGTGTCCTCTGTTTTAGGTATGAGTATCGTGTGCGCTTCTCCGTAAGAGGGTGGCAATGCCTTTAGTTCGAAGGCCTCGTTAAATAGTGCTGCCAAAAGTGGCGATAAATCGTTTTTGAAGGCCTTGTAAAAGGCTGCAGTTAATCCGTCTGGACCCGGTGACTTTCCGTTGTTCAAACTATCGATTGCACATTCAACTTCAGCAACTGCAATAGGCTGGCTTAAACTTTCTTTGTAGTCTTCATCAATCCTTGGAAAAGCACTGATAAACTCAGTTTTTAAGGCCTCTACCTCAGCCCTGCGGTAGGCAAACAAATCTTTGTAGTAGTGATGAAAAGCCCGTTCAATCTCTTGCTGATCACCCGTCACCCGTCCTTCCCACTCTATCTCCCTTATATGATTACGTCGAGCGTTCGCCCGTTCTATACCCAGCGCACGCTTGGTAGGGGCCTCTTCACCGGCTAATCGGTCCACTCTCGCTCTCACGAGGGCTCCCCGGTAGCGTTCATCGTCAAGCGCCTCAAGTTTCTGTTTCATTTTTCTGATATCCTCACTAAACACCCCAGGAGCATTGCACTCTTCACGGATAAGTTTTTCTAGGTTTCACCTTAGTGTCTTTTCTATAATTTTCTGTTCGTATCGTACGATAGTGGACCTCTCAATGGCCCTTATTTTTACCTCCTGTTTACACCATTCCCACTGTTCACCGATTTTATCCCCTTCTATTTTCCGAATCAAACCACTGGCTTTTTCAAAAAAGATTTCATCCTTTAGTAACTTATCATTTAATTTTCATAGCTCCCACGTGAAAGGATTGGTCCGTTTCTTGTATCCTAGATTACACACCACCAGGCAGTGATCTGAAAATGATACAGGCTTTACTTCGTAGCCTTCACATTTTTCAATTAGATCACACGATACATACACTCTATCCAGTCTAGCGTGACTGACTCCTTGAAAATGTGTAAATTGCACCTCCCGTCCTCCCTCTAGACATTCACCCACATCCACTAAGCCACAAGTATTTATTATTTCCTGCAGCACAGCCGTGCTCTCGTTACGAAATGGCCGATTACTAATCTTATCTCGCGTGGATAAGACGCAATTAAAATCCCCTAGTACGACAAGACGCTTGTCTGTCAACAGATGCGGCCTAATGTTATAAAATTCAGCCCTTTCTCTAACTTCATTCGGCGCGTACAAGCACACTATTCGCCACTCTTCACCACTCAATACTACATCGCATACAACGAGTCGCCCTGACAAGCCAGATCATACCTCTCGCACTCCAAGCCCCGGCAACTTTTTCACCAATAACATGCAGCCAGCAGAAAAGCCAACTGCATGGCTGACGCACACATAATACCGCGACGTGAAACGTTGCACCATGTCCCCGGTCTCCTCCTCCCCCTCTACCTTTGTCTCCTGAACCGCTAAGACGTCTACGTCTAGATCTGTTAGCAGGCGGTGCACCTGACTCTGCCGTCTTTTACTCGAAAGACCGCGGACGTTTAGGGTAGCTAGGTTCAGAGAAGACATTTCCCCGTGAAGAAATGGAAACCGGGGGCATAATATTCACCGCTCACATCCAGTGCGTCGCTAAGCGACGCGTTTGGGCCCCGGGTCGTCGAGCTGTTTTTGAGACGCTCCCGACGCCTCTATACTCCTGCGTTCCACCGCGACGCTTGGCTTAAGCCGCGTCGTCGAGCGGCGTCCCGGCGTCGTCTTCATCGGCGGCTCGTCGGCCTGAAGTGCAGGGTCGCTGACGCCACCCTCGGCAACGTCGATGTGGCACCGTTTGGTGACCGGGTTCCCGAGCACGTCCACGGCATCGGGGGCGTAGTTGACCGTTGCCTGGGCGTTCGTTCGGGTGCCATCGTCTTTCGACAGGTCATCCGTAGGAGCCGAAACTTGCTCCGGCACGTCGTTGTCTCCTCCGCCTGCTGCCGCTATGACCTCGCAAGCGTTCGTTGACGTGGTGGCCTCTTCCTCCGTCTTTTCCTGATCCCCCGTGCCCTTGGCTGCTTCTTCGGCCTCCTCGGCATCCATGAGGTGTTCGGACTCATCGTCGTGACCCGGTGGCCCAACCGCGCTCGCGTACGACCTCGTGCACTGGGCCTCAGCATGGCCAAAGCGTCGACACAGGGAACACCGAGGCACCTTGCACTCCCGTCTCACGTGCCCTTCGCCGTTGCAGCGAAGGCACAGCATGGGCCGGCCGGACACCACGACGAGAGCCAGTTCTCCGGCAACACGAATTTGGTGAGGTAGGTCACCGATCTTGACTCCTGACTTGAGCTTGAGAAGCACAGTCCTCGTAGTAGAAGTCTTTTCGTTCACGCCGGCGACCCGCCAGCGTTCCCTCGTAACCTCGCTGACTCTGCCGTAGGGCACGAACGCTGAACGGATGTCCTCGTCTGCCACCCCGTGCAAAAGCCAGTGAAGCTTCAGCTTCACCTCCTGATTCTGTGCGTCGATGACGAGGCAGCGACGCCCCTTCACCTGCAGCTCCGTCGTGGTCAGCATTTTCTTTGTCGCTTCTGCAGTCCTAAAAGTTACAGCCCAAACATGATTGATTTGATAGGCACCCAAGGAAATTACCTCGGGCAGTGCACCAAGTTTGGCCAGAGCGTCCCTGAAGTCTTCGACTCGGTACGGTCGTCCCTTTACATCGGCGTGAAGAAACACGGTGTTGAGCACAATGCGTCCGGTAGGCAGCGTCGGCAAGATAATCTGAAAATCCTGGGTTTCTTTTCCTTCGGTCTTGTTTCCGCGGTCGGCGTCGACCGCTGTTGCCGCTCGAAACGAGCTCATGATTTCACGACCGTTCGCCTCGGTGACCGGAAGTGGAATGCTGAGCCATACTCCTCGCCGCGCCAGCTGCGCTCTCCGCCGCTCACCCCCTCTCCTCTCCGATAGCGAACACTCTCTCGCGAGGTGCATTGTATTGGATTCGATTGGATTGGCTTGGATTTGGATTGGATAGGATTGGATTAAAGTGCATTGTGTTGGTTTGTGTTGCGTCATAGCCGCGGCAGACGGACTGGCGCCGGCGCGTCCCCTCACCGTTATGCGCGCTATAAAACGCGGTGCCTGCGCCGCTCCGCTCCATCGTTCCAGCGCCGTTCCTCCGCTGTCCAACGCTGGAACGTGAACCCCCTATGCGTCGCATCTACACAGGGGTTCCCGCGAGGGGAGGTGGGAGCTTTAATTTTGTTATTGCCTTGGTTTGACAAAAACATGCACCAATAAACAAAACCAAAAACAAACGCTACAATGATAAAACTGCTAGCCGACATCTTGCTAGGAGAAAGACGGTTAAAATTGCTTCAGGTTTGTGAGCGTCTCCATCACGGGCAGCCAGTCAGGTGGATCGGGCTGAGCTCTCCAAAATTCAATTATCATCCTCATAGACTGGGCGAAGTATTCTTTAGCACACTTCGCTTCAACGTCACGATGGCGTGTGGCCATACGTGATTTCCATATTCCGTGCAGAGCCAGAACCATTACGAGGGCGGAAGGTACACCATTGTCGCTATCGATTGGTAAAAACCTGATTCTGTGAGCGTCCAGTGGGAAACCCTTTTTTAGGATTCGCTGAAGCACGTCCCAAAAAAAGACGCCGTCCCAACACTCTAAAAACGCATGTTCGACCGTCTCGGGCTTTTTAAACAAGTATCAGTCGACCTCCCATGAAACGTACAAACCTTTCTCTTTTTGCCACTTTTTTTACCGGCAAGACTCCAGCGTGAAGTTTGAAAAAGGTCTTCACCCATGGTGGCACCTCCATTCATTTCACACGCTTTAGGGCATCCTGTCCTGGCCCTCTTCTATACATTACTCTATACACTGGAATAGGTAGTACTGTATCAACCAGATCATTCTTTTACGGGCCACACTAGATAGATACTCGAGACTGAAGCGGGCACATAGAAACTTAGTGGTCTGTACCACTTTACTGAAATAACCTCTGGTTCCGCCAACAGAAAAATACAGAGACGTGACAACGAAGTAGGGTAGCGCCCTAGACAGCTTCAATTGACATACAGTGCGCAGAAAAGGACCCCTCACATCTCGAAGGAACAAAAAACGATTAGCAACTTTTCTCAAAAACATGTGATAAGAAAAGTCCCCACGCACGCGCCGATACAGGTTCGTGCGGCTCGTTCGCTCCCATGCTGACTCCCAGATCAACACTGAAAAAGCGCGGTGCAAAGTCTGTACATTCGTTCGTGAACAGTGCAGTAGTTGGAGAACATACCATAATTTGCTGATAAAAAACAAGTTACACACAGATGCCCTCGCAAACATTGACAGCCCGCTCCCTTTCCGTTTTTCAGCTTTTTCGCGCAATTCGACAGCCTGCCTGCGCCAGTACGGATCACTGTCGACATAATTTTCCAAAGGCACTCCCAAGTATTTTGCCGGCGTGGTCTGCCAGTTGATGCACTCAAACACACTCGGCGCACAGTACGAGGGGTCGTGCCAAAAACATACACATTTTTGCCAGTTCACTCCACTGCCACTGTACTTACAAAACACTTTTAAAGTATTCACGGCAACGCTTATGCTGTTCCTATCAACGGAAAAAAAGGGCGATGTCATCTGCGTACGCTAAAACGCGCACCTCACACGACTCTAATCGAAAGCCATTGATACTTTTACTCCGAATGATACTGAAACAAAAGGCTTCGATATACACACAAAAAAGCAGAGGGGACAGCGGTCAACCCTGACGCACAGACCTCTGAACCTGGATGGATTTTGCGATTGGTTTATTGACAACGAGGCTGGTTGAACAACCAGTGTACGCCATGAGTACGCCTTCGAGAATAACTGACTCTACACTAACGTGCTCTAACATGTTTAACAGAAGTTCGTGCGCTACCTGGCCAGGTCTATCTGAAACATGGCCAGAGCACCTTTCAAGTTATCGCAGCACTCTAAAACGCTTCGGGTGGTGTGAACATTGGTGACTATGGACCTACCCTTTATTCCACATGTTTGGTGTGGTCCGACAATGTCTTTGATAACAGACTGCAAGCGGGAAGCCAACACTTTCATTAAAACCTTGTAGTCGACATTCGTCAGACTGATTGGACGGTACCTAGATATAACTCTCAGTTTGGCTTCATCCTCTGATTTTGGAATGAAAATGGTGTGACTCTAGAAATGAAGGCAAAAGAACACCGTTCTTGTAAGACTCTAAGTAAGACTCTAAGACAGCTCTTAAGTCGTTTTTGAACTTCTTGTAGAAGGCTGCGGATAAACCATCGGGGCTCGGTGTCTTTCCGGGGCTCAACTCGTCGATAGCTCTCCTCACCTCGTCTACAGTAATATCCCTTGGAGATACTCTGAAGATTATTTGCCCAAGCTTGGAAACAAACACATAAACTCCTCCTTGAACTTAACCGCATCAACAGGGTGACGCGCAAATAGTTGCTTGTAATGCTCATAGAAACCGCGTGCAATATTAGTCTGGTCATTATACACTATGCCATCAAGTTCTATTTTGCTTATCGCGTTTGTGCGGGCGTACCTTTTTTCTGAACTTAGCGCTCTCTTAGTCGGCGCTTCGACAAGCCAAAAACTTTCAGCTCTCGCCCGTACAAGCGCTTCGTGGTACCGTTCCTTGTCGATGACCTCGAGTTGCGCTTTTAAAGTTCTAATATCTTCTTTGAACGTACCAGGCGACTCACACTCTTCCTGTAGAAAAACGTCAAGGCTGCCTCGTAGCACGGCTTCCTTTCGCCTCTCCTCGTTTTTCATGGCGCTTGGTCATTCGAGGGCTTTCATTTTAATCTCCTGTTTAAAGAGCTCCCATTTAGTCGTATAACTCCTCTCATATTCAGTACAAAAATACCCCTGTGCGCTTGCGTCAACAACCTCGACGAATGCCTCATCTTGGAGAAGTTTGTTATTCATCTTCCAAAGCCCTCAACAAAAGGCATTTTGTCGTTTCGACCCCTTCCAAGAGTTACGAACACTAGGCAGTGATCGCTGAAAGAAACAGGCGTTACTTGATAGACGTCGCAATCGGGAACAAGATCTAACGAGGCATACACTCGGTCGAGACGTGCATGGCTGTTACCCTGAAAATGTGTGTAGCGGGCGCTGACTGCACTGCTTATGCTATCACCTAAATCTGCTAAGGCGAAGTCGGCGACTATCTCGTTCAGTACCGCCGTGCTCGCGTCTCTGAAATTTGTCGGGCTACTTTTATCTCGCGCAGAGCATACACAATTGTAATCGTCCAGTAAAATTAATAGACGCTCTGTGCAACACCATGTCCTTAAATCTTCAAAAAAGTATTTCCTTCCGGTGGCCTTGTTTTGCGCGTACACACAGGTACGCGCCATTCATTTGCACACAACTCGAAATCACACACAACAAACCGCCCCGTTTCCGACGCGATAACGGTGTGCAGCGTTACCCCTAGACTTCGTCGTATTAAAAGCGTGCAGCCTGCGGACAACCCCACAGCGTGAGAGACACACACGTCGTAGCGCGACGCGGAGGGCCATACGGACGGTGTGGCCCTCTCTCTCAACTTTGGTTTCTTGCAATGCCACATTATCCAAATCCTCATCGGTCACTATAGACGGTACAACTGATTCTGCCGTCGTCTGTCAGCTAGCCCCCTTACATTCCGAGTGGCGATGCGAATAGCCTTGCTTATACAAACCATGTTAAGAGATGGACCAGACCTGGCGCGCAACAGTCATGTTCTTTCTCTCGCTGAAAATACACCTCATTGGCTTCCACTACTCGAAGACACTCTCAACAAACACACCGAGACGCTTCATGAACTCTGACGCCAACTCAGACGCGCCAAAATACGTCTCCCCCAAAACAACACACACTGCATTGACTCTGAAGACGCCACAACCCTAAAAAAACCCATAGGCTGTTAACTGCGTAGTTGCGCTCAGTCCGCTGGTGCTTCGAAAAAAGCATGGATGGATTGTGGGGTTTAACGCGCCGACGCAACGCAGGCGATGAGGCGCGCCGTAGTGGAGGACTCCGGATTAATTTTGACCACCTGGGGATCTTTAACGTGCGCCGAAATCTCGTACACACGGGCGTTTTTGCTTTTCGCCTCCATCAGAAAAGCGGCCGCCGCGGCCGGGAATCGAACCCGCGACCTCGTGCTCAGCAGCGCAACGCCTTAGCCACTGAGCCACCGCGGCGGGTCTTCGAAAAAAGCAGTGCAACATCAAACCCAGTTCGCAGAGATGTCGACTACCTTTCGAAGCAAAGCGTCTAGACAAAATGGGCGTGTCCGGGGACTTCATGCGGCCTGGTGGGCCACTGGGCTTCGGTTTGAAGCCTAGACGTCGCCCCATGCATTATCGCCTTCGCAAGCGGCTCGTCGTTGCCGGTTCCTCCGGCGCCTTCCCCGTTGACGCTGCTCTCACGCGGCCGCTGTGCCACCGCACCACTGGCACCGCCACCATCCAACTCCATGTCCGCGACGCCCGCTGCTGGAGCTTGAGACGTTGGACCCTGGCTTGCCGTTCCGGCGACGCTGGCCTCGTTTGACGAGGCGTGGGGGGGAAGCGTCTTCGGCTGGACAGGCTGCAGCTTTTCAGGAACGCGCTGGCCAGCCTCGACCTCAACCCGTCCCACTGGCGTCCTCTCCTTCGCCTCTTCACCGGTTGCTCCTGCTGCGGTCTCCTCTGCGTCCGCCTCGTCCATGAGGTGTTCGTGGAGGTCATCCTCCTTCGAAGGCCCGGTGACGCTGGCGTAGGACTTGACCGCGTAGGACTTGACGCTGGCGTAGGACTCGTGGCCGAAACGACGACATGAAGAACACCGCGGCACCTTACACTCGCGCCTGACGTGCCCCTTGGTGTTGCAGCGTAAACACTGCGGAGCCCTTCCGGCGACGAGGACGAGGGCCTTGTCGCCCGCCACACGAAGTTCGTGCGGCAGGTCTTCGATGGTCACACCCGCCTTCAGCTTGATGGTCACCGACCGCATCGTCGAATTCTTGTGCTGAGTGCCGTCGACGCGCCACCTCTCCTCACGCACTTCGCCGACACGCCCGTAGGGTGCCAGCGCAGAGCGAACGGCATCGATAACGACGCAACGACGGTCTTTCACTTTCACGTCGCCGATAGCCAGCATCTTCTAAACGCCGTCCACCGACTTGAAAGTCGTGGCCCAGACGTGGCTCATCTAATACGCCGCCGATGCCAAAACATCGGGGAGCAGTGCCAGATGAGACAAAGTGTCTCGAAAACCTTCGACGCGGTAAGGGCGACCGCGCATGTCCGCATGAAAAAAAATTTAGTGCCCTTCCACCCTGTGAAGAAGGATGACCAGCAAAGCTGCGGTGCCGAGCCTCAACGTGAGCTTTGACTGTGTCGTAGTACAAGGGGTGCACGTTTGTTTGTAATTTGCGGTTGAGCATAGTTCCTGGTTAATTAACCGAATGAACTTTTGACGAACTAGAGTTCTGTTCCGATGGACAAACATGGGGCTGTTCGTTTCCATCCCGTAGAATCCCATATGTATTGATAGTGCCCGAGAATTCCACAATATATGCAACTTCCTGTGAACCATGTAATTCTTGAAACTATATAGAACCCGTCGTTGTGTTAGAGTCGTCTTAGCGGCGAATTGTCATATAATTTGTTTCGGTATAGTTTCAATAAAACAAGCGTAAGAGCCACTTTCTGTAATGGTGTTACCTCCGAAGATTGACGTGATTCACTGTGCAACACTCGATGTGGGAAAGCCATCTTACAAAGATCAAGCTTAGAACGATCCCCTTAAAGTCTGCTTCACCTCCTAGAACAAATAAATTGCTGGGAAGACATTTTAGGGCGCAGCCCTTTGGCCCCCGTCTCTGGGCTCAGCCGCGTCGGCGTCGTCGTGACCGAGCAAACGATGGGAAGACCGACGAATGAAAGAAAGCAAAGGAGGAGAATCTCACGAAATTGGGAGAGTAGGGTGGTTCGCCGTGGCAGCGCGAGCAAGCGCTCTCCGAAAGTGTGCGGTGGGGGAAGGGAAGGGGCAGTATGCTGTGCCCGCACGAGGCGCTCGATGCTTGGCGAAAACGTGATGGGGGCGCTCGCGTGACAATGATGTGCGGCAGTTCGCGGTCCCTTCCTGAGACGCACTTCGCGCCGCCGCCGCAGAGGCTCACCGTCGAGAGAACCCACGAGTGAGTGCTGCCCCAGCGCACTGCAGCCATTAGGAGTGAGTGCTGAACTGCGAGTGACGCAACCGGTCGTGCGCATCTGCAGCGGCTGTTGTGGAACGCGCACATGCGCTCTGAGCCCGTTCTTACTGAGCAATGAGCGACGCAACTGATGGAGCTGCGTCGTGTGCCGCTGCTGCTAAACGAGCTACCCGAACAGCTGCGCTCAAATATCACATAGGGAGTATCGTAATCGCCAGCCAATTTTTTAAAGGAAATATAAGCCGTCTTGTATTAAAATATGAAGGCCCTAGGACCTTTTTAATTTTGTATTATTTTTTCCATGCGCCGGGGGTGTGAATTTCAGTGGGCTCCGCAACGTGGCGCTACGCTCGCTAGCGATTCTTGTCTACATCACTCTGTTTCCGGAGACGATCTGCTGGATCCTAGCCATAGACAGCTTTGCTGTAAAAAGCCGTGTTCAACACCGACTGACCTGAAGGCAACTGGGGCAACACAACTTGATAATCATCTCTATCCTGAGAAGAATCCCTCCTACCGCGGGCCGAAAGGCTCGCCAAAGCCGCTCCTTGGACGGAGCTCGACATTCTGCGCCCGCACGCAAGCGCAGCCGGAAGCAGAATCCCGAGCCATGAAGTCATGCCGCGGCTGCTGTACGAACGCGCCTTATGTCCTTCCCTCTAACTCATCCATTAAGATGGTGCTGCCGTCTCGGAGAGGTGAAGCGAAATAGTGCATAGTGACGCTAAAGAGCGCCGATAGTTGGCGCCTCGATAGGGCAGCGAGGTGGTAAGGTGGCATACGAGGTGGTAAGGGGAGTCTGGAAAGGGGTCATGGTACCAGGATTAACTTTCGCAAATTCGGTTCTGTGCATGAAGCCAGAGACCCAAGCCGGCCTGGAGGTAAATCAGAGGGCGGTAGGCAGATTGGCCCTAGGGGCCCACGGCAAAACTACAAATGAAGCGGTACAAGGGGATATGGGCTGGTCGTCTTTCGAGGCGAGGGAGGCGCAGAGCAAGATAAAGTTTGAGGAGCGACTTCGTGACATGGAGGACGAAAAATGGGCCGCGAGGGTGTTTAAGTACCTGTATATGAGGAGCGTGGACACGCGGTGGAGACGGAGGACCAGACAGCTGACCAAGCGGTACGGAAATTCGGTAGGGGAAAGTGATGTTTACACAACAGTTAAAAAGCAGGTAAAGGCAGCAGAGACGACGAAGTGGGCACAGAGCATGGAAGCGACTTATAGGGCAGAGAAACGGGAAATTAAGAAGGAGGGACTCTATGACGAGAGGCAGTACTTTGCTCTTCGAGGCACGGGCAGGGTGCCTGAGAACCCGGGCATACACGGGTAGCTACAGGCAGCAGGATGAAACATGTGCGTGCTGCGGCAGTGATCGGGAAACTATAGACCATATTGTCAGGAACTGCACAGAGATACGACCACCGCGGGGTGAGGGGGAAACGACGCTGGTGGAGGCTTTGGGATTTGGGGCGAGGGTGAACCTCAACTTCAAGGCCATAAAGGTGACGAAGAGGCGACTGGAGTGGTGGTGGAGGAAAAGTAGGGAAGGGATGAGTACGCAGGCGGAGTAATCATACGGATGAGAATTTAGAACAGCGAGGGGAGGAAAAAAACGGGGGTGGGGGTGATGAGTTTTTAAACAAGGAAGAGAGGGAGATGGGAGGTAGGATGCAAATCTATTAGGTTAACTGGGAGTAGGGCGAGTAGGCGTAATAAAACTGGCAAGTCGGTTGCTGACAACCGACGCCCCTATTCAAAGGGAAAGCCACTAATCATCATCATCATCATCGTGTAGCAGCCGACGCTGCTGTGTTTATCCGTCCGCCGCCTATGTGGAACGCCGCTCAGCTTGTGGAACCTGACCTCGTCGCAACGCAAGCGTCATGCGGAGCTCCGAGATTTCGGACCAGGTGCTAGTCACCTCCCGAGGCCTCCAGGTCGCTGCGGCCCTGTGGGCAGCCGCCACCGCCCCATAACCCTTTACGGCCCAGCCCACACATACGTGTGGGTCAACAAATCGTTTACTAAGTGGCACCTGTTTCGGTTTCAGTTTCACAGCCCTTGGTAGTCGCTGCGAACGCTTCTGAGACTTTATTGGTTTCGTTAGTTCACTCATTTCGCCACCAGGGGGCGAGAAATCGCACATTAAAAACGGCGCTCAAGCCAGCGCGATCACGCTAGCCGCCGTCAAGATGAAAACTGATATTTCCTCTTGCTATTCTCGTGTTTTCTGAATAACAAGTGTAAGACACGACTTGCAGGACATGGAAAAAACGCGATTGGCTAAAAAATACACCCGTTCCCTTCGTCTTCGTTCCGTCATCACGCTTGAAAAATGCACCCACACATATGTGTGGGCTGGGCTTTTGTCGTCACGAAAATTTTGCTGGGCACTACAGGGTGGCGGGCTCGTGCACTGCAGCGCTAGCGATAAAAATTTTTTCTTCCTTTCTTCGTGTCTCATTTATTCGCGGTTTTCTGTTGGCTCGTTGGTAATGTTTTCTCGCGCCTTAACCTGAAACTAGTTCTGTAATTACTTGTGAAAAAATATTAATTATAATTATTAATTATATTAATTAAAATTCACTATTATTAATTTTCCAAAAATTCCGTTTATAATATCAGTACTCCTGAAAACAATGTAAAACTCGCAAATAAAACGTAAAAATGCAGGTTTTCTGCGCCTGGTGCCATTTTTAAGGTATTCTTACTGCCCGCAGATCATACGAATAGAAGCCCAGCCCACACATATGTGTGGGTTTGTTTTCTGTGTTAAATACTCTGCGCTTTCTTTTTTCACTTGTCGAAGCATGATTATGAAGGGGTAAATACACAAAATTTATTTACTTGTGGCCTTTTTTTTTCTAAAATCTTTTTGTTGGGCAGGAAAGGCATAAGGGGGAGCTCTTTCAATAAATGTTATTTCTCTGTGGTCGCACGTTTGTCTAAGCGACCCGCCAGCAGGACGTCGCTCGCCAAGCACAACCACCAGACCGCTGCCGACCCGCAGGCCATGCCCCTTTTGCTGTAGCGTACTGTGACTTCTCCAAACTATTCGCTGACAACCCGTTCGGTTTCGTTCGCACGGTTTGCGAGCGCCTGGGGTTTCAATGGGATTTACGCAATGCTCCGGCGCGTGTAATCCAGTGTGTAATGTTGATGCGTTTAACGGTGCCATACCGACGAAATATAAAATAGCGAAGTGCAAGTTCATATCGATGCACAATTAAGATTCATCTGATCCTGTGAAGGCACCTTTAACTTTCGTGTTTTACCGATTGCTATGAAAGGGGGTTCAGCCTCATTTCTTTATCTGTTGTGGCCTTGTCTCCGGAATGACACCCCGGGACACAACTAGTGTTCGGCATCGTCGTTCCACTGCTTGAGTCGCCTCACAATAGCGCGAGATGCACGTTACATTTCTTTCCCGCGCGCGCACACACACACGCGCACACGCGCACACACACACGCGCGTGCACACACACACACGCACACACACACACACTCACGCACGCACACACACGCACACACACCCACACACACACACGCACACACGCCCGCGCACACACACACTCTCGCCGCGTCTCCGTCGTTCGAGCTTCGCGGCGGCCAAACGCAGCATATGAAGCTCTCCCATTGAGTTACGGAGCAGTTTTGTGACCCCAGTAAAGCGGCCGCGGGTACAGCATTAGTTCAAGGCGGCCAGTGTGGGACCGTGGTCACACCGCATGCAGGGTCCGGGCGGTGTGATGGTGGTGCCGGCCGACTACAAGCATGCCGCTAGAGCATCCGTACGTTTAGGTATCGCGCCACTTGCAGTGAAGGGGTTGCTCAATCACTGAAAGTAGTAGAGTAATCACAGTTATCATATCCATCAGTGGCATTGCGTTTTCAGTTCATAGTTTAGGGAATTTTGCGAAGCGGGCACAGTAGCCCCTGAAATCTCGCGATTTCTGGCCAATCCCCCAAGTTTGTATGTGCCACGAACAAACGAACATCTTTTGTGCTACGCTGGTAACTTGCGCAGACAGCGTAGCTGGTAGAGCACTTGGCTGCTACCGTACAGGCCCGGATTCAAACCCCATCGGATCACAGGGTTTTTTCTTTATTTACTCTTTACAACGGCGGCCGGTTTCTTGTCCGGACGACGACGACGGTGTTTCCCTGAATGGGGGCCTTAACGCTTTCTTAAAATGCCGGAAGAAGAAGGCGTCGCAAAAGCATAATGAGAATGAAGTGTAAAGAAAATATCGCGCATAGTCTATCGACGGTAAATGCACCACGTGAGAATGCCAGGGGATACATTGTAAACTCACGGTTGCAGTCAGAATGCAACTCACGATCGAAAAATTCCCCAAAGCGCTCCTTGCGATTATTAACCCCAAAGAGCTACTAGACCAGCATTCGGGAATTTTGCGATGCATGTCAGCTCTGAGCGGGAACCGGGACTGCGAATGGTGCACGGAACTGGTGGGATTACACCAAGGAAGAAACCACAACGGCAGGAACTGTCGAATATGGGCAATAGGTTGATACAACTTTACGCTTCCAGGTCTTGCGTCGTCAGCCGCTATCCGCAGCTTGACGTCGATGGGCTTGACGTTGCTTGGCAAGTCGCTAAGCATAACGTTACACCGGAAGTGCAAACTGCAACAACAGCAACGGTAGGGCCTGCGTTGAAGGTGAGGCCTAACCTAGTAAGCTGAGGGGGCTGGGTAACGACGTACGATCTCAAACCGATCAAAGCTATATATCGGTTTCACATCGTACGCCAACAACCGGCTGCCTCAGCTGATTAAAGCACAAGAGGTTGGCCGTTGCTCGGCACATCCTTAACCTTGAAGTTAGGATTAACAAACGTTAAGCTTAAGCCTATGCCTGAGATATACCCTTTGCAAAAAGGCGGGCTACATTGACACTCAGCGGGGCAACACTGGTGGTTAACGCCACGACGCCATGTATGATGAATGAAGCGGCGCGCATGAACGCCGTAGCGGCGGCACGCTTCGGCCCTTCGCTTAACCAGTCTGCAGCTACATAACAAAAGTTGATTGGTTTTAAATGCAGAGCATTTCCGTAACTCACGATGTCACCCGCGTTGACGTCCGTAGGCGTCCGTAGCCGTAGTCCGCACCCCTCCCCCTACACTATATACAAAAAATACTATCCGGCGCCTGGTTTCGATCCCTCGACCCTGCGGGCGGAACGCAATGTACATGGCATGCTCTACCCACTGCGCCACAAAGCCGACACAGAATGGGAGGCTACGAACGCGCCTTATATCCTTGACTCATTCAAATTACTGCTGACGAGCGCTCTCTCGTCAGCAGTTGCCACAAGTGCAACAACATTAACGTAAGGCAAACTACTTAACGTCGAGCGCCCCCGGAAATGCTCGGCATTTGATCGTGCCCCTCGCGAGGGGGATGTTTCGCTGCGTCGCCACGCGAACAGTTTGCCATTATAGTTTCCGCCCGCTCCGGTCGGTGTCGCCACGGTTCAAACCACGGCAGGGGAGCTGCGCGGGCGTTCGTTGATCGGCGTGCGTTCCGGCGTGGTGGTTTGATGTTGCGCTTTTGTTGCGCCTGCGCGTACCCTTGTGTTTTTTTCTGTATACGCTGCTAAGGCTCTTGTAGCATTATAAAGCGCGATAACCACGCATTGCTGCGTACCTCTTCGCAAGCGGTACTGATACGTGAGTGATGCCAGGCAAAAGGTTGGTACAATGCGCGTCTTTAGCGTCTCCCGGTTTGATGCTCAGAGCAATGGCCCATTTTTTGTACATTATCTTGAGAGCCAAAAATTCGAGCTTTCAGGCGTGTTTCGCTTCGCTTGTTTAGACATTTCGACGGCAGTAGATTGGGAACGCGAACTAGTACTTTATTTTCCGTTCTTTCGCGGCGTTAACGGCGTCTGCCGTGCAGCTACCCAGCCGTACTCCAAGTGAATCGGAACCCTGCTTTTCTGTAAATCTATTGTATGTATGAGCTCCTGACGTAACACTCGTTGCGCAATGAACGAATGCTCATGGAATAAAGGGGAAAGAAACGTTGAATAGGCATGACAACTTAGGTACTAGTTTGCAGTTTCCTTATCTGATAGAGGTGCAAGGTACATCAAATGTGTATAACTTGCATAACTTATTCGCATGTGTCCTATCATGAGATGTCAGCTGACATAGATTAAGATAGGTGGATCGCAGCAATCAAGAGAGGTGAGAAACAATATTTTACTGTCTGCAAGGCAACGTCTTTATGTATGCTTTGGTCCTTTCCGTGAATGGTTGAGAAAGTTTGAAACGTCGCAAAGTGAGCGCTCAGCACAGAACTGGCATCTCATAGTCCGTTCATAGCGGCCAGCCGCCACTACAGCGGGACAAGCGAGGGCGCATGGAATAAACGCAATAAGAACTCGACGACTAAACAAGTAGGCAGCGGTAAGGCTATTCGTTGTTAGTAACGAATCCTGAATTTGTTTGCCGGTGGTCGTTATCACAGACGGCTGTATTCCACGCTGAAATTGTTGGATCTCGTAGGATCTGTCAGTAGACGACCTCTGCGAATAAAAGTCCAGAATATGCTGCTTTTCAAACAAGTCATGCGCTTTTCACCAAATGTCATGCGCTTTTCACCCATATTTGGAGCTTGCCTCCCTCATGCCTGTATCGTAAAAAGCGTGTTCGCACCAGGCCAAGGGTCTGTTCATTCTGGCCTGTGCCCACTGCCTGCAAGCAGTCGGTGCTTATGGCAACAGCACGCCAACGAGAACTCGCTAGCACGCCAGTGCCAGCCTGCGCGCGTTCTGTGAACTAGTTCGTGGAGCCATGAACGTTGCGGCCCAAAAAAAGCTGAACTCAATGTAGAAAACATCGGCAGAAAACGAAAAAGTTAACTTACAAAAAAAAAAGCACGCACCCGCGGGGACTCGAACTCGTGACTTGCAAAACACTTGCGGCAACACACCTAGCGCCTCAGAGCATGCGGCCACGGAGCGGGACGGGGAGGTCTTGCTAATATAGGGTATATATTGTACAACCGGTTTACACTTTTATTTAGTTTTGGCATTTAGAGCAGCTTAGGTGACTATTTGTTGTACTACGCTCGTGCAGTAAGCGTCGCCCGAGTTTCCACAGTAGCTCACGTCTAGCAATTGCATTTCGTAGACGTAAAAGCGTTCGCAGATGCGTAGTCGTGCTGCTGACCGCTGTGCTTGTTCGCCCAGCGCAAAAAAGTGCTTCCCGCACCCTATTTTTACGCTGTACGGTAAAAATATCAGTTGATATTGTTCAGTTGATACCTATATTGACTTCGCTGACTCTTCTCCCGCCTTCAAGAGGCCTTATATTTTCCTACTGGCGTACCAGTCAGCGAAGCGTCGCATGTGCGCTTGTGTGAAGCGACCTTGACTTGGAACTAGATACAGTGTACAAACTAACCAAGTAAAGAAAGGCCCATTCTTCCATTCACAAACGTGTCCTGGCTTCGTTTCAACTGAGCGAACGAATTGCGACGACCCGTCGGCGGCCGGCGGACGAAACGCTGGGCCGACAGACTCTGTCTGAAGGCCGGGGAGCCGTGCAGTTGCGCAGCCAATTGCGAGCTCGGCTCCTCGCGACGTCACACGAAAACGCCGCAGAAAATGGGCGAGCGTAAAGAGAGGAGGACAGCATTTTCGAATTAATTTTTCTACTAAATAAAATCGCGTAAACGCGCCCAGAGTGGTCGTAATATGGCCTGGGGACTCCGGACTACAATTTGCGCAAGTAATCCCGCAATGTTTACATATCACTTCAGTGTCCCTTTAAGAGAAGAGCGTTCCATTATTACGCCACAGCGGACGGCAGCTGCTCTGCGCTTGCTGCCTTCTCGTTTCCTTCATGATGGCGGTGCACAGTGTTGCCGGAGTCACTGACGGCTCCTCCGCTAGCGATAGGGCCATGTTGGGAAGGGTCTATGGGATTGGCGAGGGTCACTGATTAATAGTGACTGAGGGAAGGAAAATAATAAAGGAAAAATGATGAGGTTGCTGCTGAGCACAAGGACGCGCTTTCGATCAACGCTCCGGCTGCCATTTTTCTGATAAATGTGAAAACCGAAAGCACCGGTGTGACGAAATTTCGGCACACGTAAACACCCCCACGTAATCAAAACTAACCCGGAGACATTTTACTATGGCGCGCGTTATGTGTGCCTTAGGAGCGTCAAACCATAGAAATTTGAAATAATATCCAACAATGCTTGATCCAACCATGCTTGCCCATTCAGTAACAACTTAATTAATGCGCTATAGCGCCCAACCCATGTTTTCTGTAATCCCATGTTTTCTGTAATTTCGTGATACTCAGCATTTATATTTACCAATAATTACATTTTTTCTTTTACAGTAGAAGAAAATTTACTCTGTTTTTGCCCCGTTAATTTTCAGTTTTTAATTTTTTATATTTTTCAAGAAGATTGAGCGTCTGTTTTCTGCTGGCGAGTAATTTAATGAATGATATAGCCTATAATAAAAATGTAATTAGAAGAGTTGGAAGGTCGTGTCAGCGTCTGCTGCTTCTACCGGTTTTTTCCATCGTTTTGGCCTTATACAAAATGTACAAAGCACAGCCTGCCTCGTCGTTGGGCTTAACTAACTATATTCACCTACTTCTGCGCCTGGTCACTAGAATATTAACGCCATAGCGGGCTTGCCCAATCACCCGACGATAACAGCGGAGTGATCACCGTAATGAGTAGTTTGCCAGCATACAGAGAAGCTTGATACTTCCTTATTGCTGCATTGCAAGTATAGCCAACGCGGCATGCGTACCGGTGACCTGCCCTTTAAAGTGGCGGCATTTCTAAATTTCTCTTAAATTGAATCCTGGTTTTAGGCTGTTGAAACTTGGAACTACGGCTGGGCGCGGTGAGGCTCGCCGTACTGAAGTTCTTCTGGGAAGTTTAGACCACGTGAGGGTGTTTAAGATCAGCCAAACTTTGCAGGGAAGGGAGTTCGAGTTCTCGTTTTTCTCACTCACCGAAAGCATCCCGAACGCGGCCGAAAATCGACCGTGTGACCTGGTACCAAGTACATCACACACCTTAGCCACTGAATCTGAGAGCAAAGAAAATGCCGTAATTAGGCTGCTGCTGTAATTTTGCGCGTGTGCTTTGCCATCCAGGGACAGTGCACGAAGTCGGCCAACTTGCGATCTACTTCTTGGGCAAGGAAGATTCGCGTAGGTTAACCAGTGCCATCGGCTAATCGGGAAGCTATAGGGGTTGCCTCGGTTTCCCTCAGCTTGCACGGAGTGTTTTAAGTTTAGGCAACTTGATACTTCACTTGATCGCAAAATGGATTACAACGCAACATGAAAGAAAGCCCCGGGTGAATGCGAAGTTGTGCGAGTTTGTTCCGTTGGTGCTGATTTATCAGAGCACAATGACAAGGGTGAGCGCGTGATGCTGTTTCGTTGGCGTGCATTTCCCTTTCTTGGCAGATAGATTGCCCCACTCATAAAAACACCACATGCACCGAAAACTCAGTTCCCCATCGCCCCTGCAATGCATGCCCGTGGTTTCCGTAGCGAGCGTATCACACTGTCATCCTGGCGAAGAGTAATGAGACTTTCCGGGGGATTACCGACAATTCCCCCGCCCCAGAAACGTCCCACAGCCCGGTTGCAGGGGGCGGGAGTCGTGAAGAAGGGGAGTATGGTGTATACTGTAGCGCGATTTCGATGTCATTTCCATACAGTTTTTCAAAGAGCGGAGCTTCGCGCAACAAAAGGCAGTATACTGCAGGACGCAATCAAGCGATGCATAGTCATGTCACCAGGTATCAAAGATACACAGCCTACTCCGAAGCTTGGCGGTCGAAGGCGCAGGAGTCCCGGCCGGGATTTGAACGCTCAAGCAACGGGTGCCTGCTGAAGTTGCTATATCCACTCAACTAACCAGGAAACTAACCAGGAAACCAGGAAACTAAAATCGTTTTTCAAAGAGCGGAGCTTCGCGAAACAAAGGGCAGTAACTGCAGGACGCAATCAAGGGCCGCATAGGCCCCGTTTACATTAGCCCCGTTTACATTGACCCGACGAGGGCGCGTTGAGTCGAAATAAACAAATTTTTTGGACTCGACACCACCATGTATAAGCGGACGGGGTGGGTCAGAGAGCCGTCGCGGCGAGTCCAGTCAACTCGGAGGCAGGGGGTGGGTTAGCTCGCTCGTCGGGCTGAGTCGGCGGGCCGCGGGGAGCAGAATACCGTATTTGCGCGGTTCTAACGCGCCCCCAATCGTAACGCGCGGGTAAGTTCGCGCAGGAAAATTCGAAAAAAAAATTGACACTCACGGTACTCCGCAGATGGAAAAGACATGACACCACGTACCTGGAAGATGGAGATATTATTTGGCATGTGCAGCTGTGGAAGCCGAAAATGATTCTGCTTCATAATATTGCTTATCCGGCACCTGCTGGAAATAAAGCTATAGCGGGAAACACTGAAGCTGTTTGCGATCTCAAGTGCCTTGATCTTCATAATTGTAGGCGTTACGGGCTAATTGCAGCAGCACCAAAAAAAATGCGCAACAGCTTACCAAAGTATGCGGCATGCCATTGAGAAATTAGTGCGCCGAAGTTCACTCACGTGGTGTTGACGGATTGCTTTTATTGGATTGAGTTGGATTTTGGGGGGACCGTGTCCGTTCCGCACGGCAATGCTGCTGGCCGCTTTAAAGCCTATTTCGGTTTTGAGCCCGATTGTAACACGCACGCAAATATTAAGGCTACCTTTTAGCAAAAGAAGGTGCGCGTTAGAATCGTGAAAATACGGTAGCTCCTTTTCCGGGAACCCCGCCGCTCCCCTCACTTCGATTCTTTGGACGGGGTTCATATAAACGCGGAAGAGGTCGAGGTAGCTGAACCCGCCAGTCGACTCGACCTTTTTTCGTCGAGTCCATGTATCCGGGGCTATAATCATTTCACCGGGTAGGAAAGATACACAGCTTCCTCCGAAGCTTGGCGGTCGAAGGCGCAGGAGTCCCGGCCGGAATTTGAACGTGCAAGCAACGGGTGTCTGCTGAAGTTGCTATATCCACTCAGCTAACCAGCAAACTAACCAGGAAACCAGGAAACTAGAATCGTTCGGCAAAGAAGCTGAATATCTGAAAAAGAGCCGATATTGAATTGCGCCATCAGCTGGTCTTTTTACTTTAGTTTTTACGGCGCATGCCCTTACCTTGTTTTCCCTTCGAAATTTTATTAATTAAAATGTTGCTAGTCTTAGCTTGTGTGCCGCCCTATACTCTCTCCTCCTGTACGCGTCTTCAAGGCTGGGCTACACCGTTCTTCAAAGTACGTATTGGCCTCGAGGACATACCGTGGCGCCACCTATGAGTGACGTCACTTGTAGGACGCCGAATCGTGTTGTCGTCTGCTACAACACATTTCCCGTGCGTATGCGGAAGCGTGTTTTTTTGTTGTGGCCACCGTCTCACCCCCTCCTTGTGGATTTGATGCAAATTACCAAAAAAGTTGTCTGTAAACCAAATAATTCGAGCAAGCAATCAGCAACTCGCTTGTTCCCGGCGACACCGCCGCGTTTAGGTACCATCGCGACCCACAGCTAGGCAGCCAGCTAACGCCAAGGACGATGCAACTGATGCCGAGAAAAGTACGCTGTAAATTCATTATGAAATACTTGTGTAGGTACATGTGTGTGCAAGGAAACACCTTGTAACAGTGACGGAAACGCGTCGCTCAATTATGATCTCGCCACGCGAACTTCTCGTATTGCCTGGTAAATGAATGACTACGCGAGAACGGTGATCGGATTGCTTCGCCGCACATGCTTAAAAGTATTGTTATGGTCTGTAGTTTGGCCTAATCAGTGCCTATTTCCCCTACGATGTTTTTATAGTCATGCCCGGATTTGATTAACGATTACTGCCGTAGCGTGTACTCTGCACGGCTGATGTTTACTTTCGCGACTTGTCCGCAATGTATGAACGGTATGAACTCGAGTTTTTAACGCCTTCGCGCGGGTCTGAACAAGGCTATATTTAGTTTTCGTTAGGTGTTCGGCGTGGTAATTTATAATTGCAGCGTGTTTTGTATGTTTAAAGTGAGCCGGCCTTTCTCAAGCATAAATTTCGAAACTCACGACTGCTCACAGAAGGCGAGCCTGCGTACGAGGCGAAACACGTCGTTAATGATTTCGGGTAATTGGGGAGATTTAGAATGGAGAACCGAGCGTTGGGGGCCCCCAAGAAGTTAGAGGAACCCAAACGCAACACGCGTGTGCGCGAAGGGAGGGCCTTCTCCAACAGCTCGCAGCCGGCTTCGGATGCACGTAATCGGATGTTGAGAACTTTAGGCTTGGCGTCGCAGAATATATTTCATCGCCGTTAGAGTTGCGAGTGACAGCCCCTAACAAAACGTTTCACCGCGCTGGAAACTCTGTAAGCGCGGTGATTTCCGTTGAAGCGATCGACGATCAAGATACCTGCACGGCCTTGGCCGATTCTTGCGCGCAAGCATAGCCATCCTTTGGCCGCTCACCTCACCGGCGTGAACGGGCCGGCGCTGCCGGGACCGACCTCCGCGGCCGGTCGGCGTAAATCGCGGCAGATATTTGAGCATCGCTTTGAAAACCACAGCTGATGACACTACCTATCAGAATTTTTCATCACACTAACATGCACTTTCACCAATCTGTAACTTCTTTGTTGCTGTTGCTGCCGCGAGCTGCGTCGGTTCGAGCCGCACCGTCGGTCGTGCGGGCAGGCACGGCGGGAGCGTGTGCTTCTGGGAGCAGTTAACGCTTCACGATTTCCTGCCTTATACATTTCTTGCAAACAAGAGAAATCTAGAAACTTCACTCGGCGATCGCCGTAGTCCACATTGTTGATCGGGGAAACAAGCCGCTGCTTACGCTTCGGTCGCATATATACGTAGTACACCACCGCGCTCATGGTGGTTGCGGATAATCTACCACAGTTGATACGGTTATAAAGTCCCCATGAGGTCGAACTGCGCTTGACGCACTGAGAATTAACTTCAAACGAAGGAAATTAACACGAAAATACTTTTAGAACGCGCTTCCTAAGCGAAGTGGCGAAGTGTCACGCGCTGCAAGCCAACTACGCAGCAAGATAGGAACGGTGATCCTACAAGTGACGTCAAAACGATCGCAGCGCCGGCCTCTCCAGTGGTGGGCCTCGCGGCCAATACCAACAGGCCCAACATCAAACTCTTCTCTACAGCACAGAACTCCTCAATAGCTCGAACGCGGGGGCAGGTGTGTGCCGAATGTTACGAAATTAGTTTCGAGGAAGGAGTAATTATCACCCACCATAATGCAGCAGCACAGAGAAGAAACGAGGGGTGTAGAATTGCGATGAGTTTAGCAGCGAACTTTAGGTGCGTAATTAGCGTCTCTCAAAGGGTAGTTCGGGGCCGTTGTTCGTGGAGGAGGTCGGACCGGGAGGGGAAGCCGCGTGGCTGGGCCTCATCAAGAGGGCGGCCAGAGGAACTGATTTAGCTTTGACCTCACCTTTTACTCAGCTTCAAGGATGAAGACTAGTCCCGGTAACGTGCTTCATGCGCGTGAAACCGTCATTGTGCAATTTGGCAACAGGTCCTAACATTTTCCGTGACAGTTTCATAACGCTCTCAATTAAAATAAATCTGGGACAATATTTTCGTTCTTCTCCCTGAGTTGTTTAGTGTCGTGTCATCCATGAAACGCTGCTCAACTCTCACATGCGTGGGAAATATTTCGACTTTGCAAAGTATTGCCACGAGCATACTTTTCCTCAATGTTTTCCTTTCTTGGAAGGAGCGTTTAGATCAAGGAACATAGGTCAGTGTACTGTAAAGCAATTCCTTAGTTCAGCTTCACCACAATGCCTTTATGTGGCCTATACGTGCCACGAACCAAGCAGATTCGTGGAAAGACACGACCGTGCGCGACAATGTGACTCAAAAAATGCGGCCTGCGCTGAGGCGCACCGAGCATTACAAAACATCAAGCTTTCATTGTAGCATGCCGGGGTGCAGACCAAACTTTTGAGTGATTCCTTAATCTCGGCATCGTCATTCGCCGAAATGTCCCTGTCGTCTGCACGGATTCGTCAGTGGTGTGCATTAAGGCGAAGTCGAACTTCAGGACTGTTTGGCGGATGAATATGTGTTTGGTTAGTTTAAACATTGGCTGGCTAATGTTGCAAACGTTTTGACCTGGATGTAAAGGTCAGTTGTTTGAAATTTATGCTCCTCATTTTGTGATGCACAAGAAAAATCAAGAACAGCAAAAAGTGTACGCGTGCGAGAAATGAGTGGGCAGGTCTAGGATTCCATTTTCGCCTCAGGTGCAAGCTCAGCCTCAGACAATCTGATGGTCCGTAATTGTCCTAAAGGTCAATCTAATGACCCCGAATTACCTTCGACGTCATTCACTCAACGCGACGCAACCTTACGCCATGTCGTGAGTTTGAGGATTGATTTCAGGTTGAGTTGAATTTTATGGAGCCAATACTCATAATTTCTTCCTCTACTGCTCTCTCCAACCGGGAATTCTAGCGCGATACTGATGGATGCTTCATTTCTCCTGCAGTCACAAACATGCAACGACGGACTACCCCAGAGGCCATCCTCCGTCTAGTCGCCGTGGTGGCCGTCCTGGGCGCTGTCATGGTTCTAGACTACAGGGGCAGCCTGACAGACGCCAACTGCGTGGCAAGAAAAAAGGGAGCTAAAGCATGCGACAGTCGTTGATCCCTATTGGAGGCCGCGTTCCCCGTAGGCCGAACCACCATCCTGCTTACGCACTTTTACTGCAGGCTAATGAATTTGATTACTTTTATTTCCTTACTCTGTTTCTAATGTACAGAAATAAACGTGATTGAAATGACCAATTACAGTGTTCTTTACATTTCGGGGAGTTGTCAACGAACGATGTCTTGTTTTCACCCTTACTGTATTTACTCCTCTTAAATTATTCATGACATTCCAAGATAGTTTGAGAGCGATTCAGAACCACCCAGCCCACTTTGGTTTCCAAACGTATGCACCATGAAGCACGGTCATGTCCAGTTAACATTGAAACACGGATACTGGCACTATGTTTAAAGGAGTACTGACACGAAATTTTCGTGTTACGTTTTTTTTTCGCTGCTATAGGTACGTCAACCAACCCACTAATTACAGAATGTCACATTAGACAGTCGATCGCAGCGGAAATAATCATTTACGGTGTTGTTTATTCGTGTCAGTTTCGGTTTCGACGGAACGAACGCCGAGCAGCCACCATGACAGAAGGGCGCCCGTGACGTCACCATTCTTGTCGCACCGCTGCTGTTCTGAACGCGCGAGCGAGCGCACGCGCGCGCCCAGACTATGGTGGCCCGTTCTAGACCGGCTGAGGTACGTCTTCACCATCCCCACGCGCTCGGGCAGCATGACGTCAGTCCCAAAACCATGACGTGTTCACGGCGTAGCAGCACCCGCCAACCGCCGTCAGCGCATCGGCTACGTCACGGAAGCTCCGACGTCGGTAGTTTGGGGCAAGGAGCAGATGATGTCATGCTGGCCCGCTCTGGCCTTTGCCGTGCGGGCAAAGATTGAAATGGATTTAAAATATGTTGTACTTAACTAGTACTGTGGAAACTTGCTGGGAGATATCTCCTGATTAAAAGGAAGCATTTTACATGGTTATCTCAGCTTTGAAATTGTTATGCTTAGCGATTACTGTGGAAACTTGCTGGTAGATATCTCCTGATTAGAACGAAACATTTTACATGGTTATGTCAGCTTTGAAATTTAGTTTCACTACTCTTTTAAAGGGGCCCTAAATAGGTCTCGATTTCAAGCGCGCTATCGCTAGATAAGCATTCTTTTCTTCCCTTGTTTAAATGTGAAGTCTTGTCACCATTCAACGGAGCTCTGACGTCGATTTTTTGCCTGTGACGTAGCCCCTATGACAAAGCTGGCGCTGATGACTACGGCGCCGCTATGGGCAGGTTCATCAAATGCTGCAGCCAATCAGCGTTTCCGGCCCTGGGGGACGCCGCAGGTGGTTTCGGTAGAGTGTACTAGTTTCGGCGGACACTCCGGCACGGCGTAACTTTGTGGGGACGAATGTCGATCGTCGCCATCCGTCACACGAGCTAAGCTGATTTAGCTTATATAGCGCGTCGTTTACAAGATGCGTATACTGCTGACAAACATAGAACGCCTTCTACTGGCGGGAGCGCTACGCACGCGACCGCGGAAACCATCTGCCTTCATGTTAGACTTAGACCGAGCATAAATAGGCACACACCCCAGCAGCTAGAGCTCGTCGCCGCCTGCCAGATCCGGACTATTGCTGAAAATCAGTTTCTTCTTCTTCTACCTCACTATACCCACACACGTAGCACGTACCCTCTCCTTCATGACAGCTTCGCCACCGCCGACCACAATAGCACATTCTTCAATCACGCTATCTTACATCACCGAGCCCCGCCGTCTACCCTTCCCACTGCAAGCACTGCGACACCCCTTTCACCACTTACCATCAATATTCTCCTGCCCGTACTCACCAAGCCCCCTCCTCCTCCCTGCAGCAGCGGGAGAGAGCTCATGAAACCGGAGCCAGTCCGCCAGCAGGCCCTGGCCTCCCGGGCCCTGGTTTCAGCGTAGTCACGAGGGTTTTTGGACTCAGGACGCTTCCCACCCCTTCCCATTCCCCCGTTTGCTCCAATTATTATTATTATCATTATTATTGTTTTCTTAAAATGGGTGACTCAAGGTCTAGTCAGGGCTTGGGTAGGCGGTAGAGCGGACGAGGGCCTCTACATTCTCCTGTGTATCCCCGTGGTACTTGCGAAAGTCCACAGAGACATGACAGTCTCTTTTGGAAGCGCCCAGCCTAAACGAAGCGACGCACACTCCTGAAGGGTCTTGATGTTCGGCGGAAGATGAACTACCCTCCCCGCCGCGAACCCCGAGCACTTCCACAGCATGTAGTGCATTGTGGGCCTCGTGTAATACATTATTCGACACCACCACCCCTATACCACCACCACCACGCGTTCCGGTCAAGAGTCTCGGTCGAGACCCAACTGCGCGGATTCACTTCCGGTCATCATTTTAACCGAGGCTAGCTCTTACTTGCAAACGGATGTAATGTACCCTGACTTTTCGAAAGCTTGCAGCCGCGTGTCCCTTATCAGCTTCAAATAACTCAATCTTACTCTCAGCATTGATCCGTTCAAGCTATTAAAATTTCTCTAAATTGTCGGCCACGTCGATTTATTTTTAGATATTCCGCAAGACTCCGGCCCCTTTTATTTCTCATCTATATTAGTGATATTAAAGACGAAATTGTATCTACCACCCGGTTTATCGCAGATAATGGGTACTCTTAAGTCGCATTTTATATTGCATTGTATTTTAACCCTTCATCAAAATTACCCAATTAATTCGCTGAGCTAACTCAGGCCCGGCTGGTAGATTTCTTTGTTCACATTACACCTTTCGCAACATTATTAACAAGGTTTGGTTGTCAGGCGAAATTCCCGCTGAATGGAAGCACTCCGTGGTGAGCCCCATTCCCAAACCAGGGAAGCCAGCCGTCAGCATCAGTAACTTGAGGCCCATTTCGCTTACCTCAACACTCAGCAAGCTCTTGGAGCGGATGGTTCTCACCCGGCTTAACTACCACCTTGAAGAGGCACAGAAAGAACCCTACTTCGACCCGGGCCAGACAGGATTCCGTCCAGGCCTCTGCACACAAGACAGCATTTTCTTGCTCCGCCGTTGTCTTCAAAAGCGGAGAGGAAGAAAAAGGGTTCCTGGCATACTGGTAGCCGTCGACCTGCGGAAGGCGTTCGATACCGTAGCACACGAGGCAGTAATCTCCGCACTCGAAGACACGAAGCCAGGAGCCCGCATCCTCAACATCGTCAGGTCATTCCTGGAGGGACGCACCTTTGAGATTCGGAGTGACATTAGGAACCCTAGGATTTACAGCAGCAGCATTGGCGTTCCCCAGGGGGCCATACTGTCGCCCACGCTATTTAACCTGGTGATGCGAGGGCTAGCTACACGCCTGCGGCGAATTCATGGTGTGCGCCTCACCATGTACGCCGACGATGTGACGCTGTGGACGGAGCCTGGTGACCCTCTCAGAACAACAGAAGACGCAGCCAACGCTATACAAGACGCCCTCAATACTTTAGCCGACTACTTGAAGACTACGGGAATGGAAGTGTCTCCGGAAAAAACAAAATACATTCTCCTGGGCGGCTCCACGGTTGAAAACGAAAAGGTCAAGCTCTGCCTCGCCGGCCAGACACTCGAGAGAGCTCCAGACCGGCACATCAAGATTCTTGGCATCCCGATACATGAAAGCGGAGGTGCGGCAACGTGGCTACGGCAGCTAGAGCCTAAGTGGAAACAGCTTCTGCATCTTGTAAGACGCATAGCCCACAAATCCGGAGGAGCCAGCACACGCACAGCTCGTACCCTCACAATGGCAATACTAACGTCCAAAGCTTGCTACGGAGCTGTGTGTTTTGACCTGACAAAATCGCAATACGACAAGCTGGAAATACTACACCGGGAGTGTCTTCGGGTGATAACGGGCCTGCCCCGCCATGCCCGGGTCGAGGAGCTGCACCGCTACTCTCGCATCCCGCCGCTCAGAGACATCATCGCAGAACGCAAGGCAGGACACGATCGCCGCCGTCTCTACACGCCAGCGGGCCAGTCGCTCCTAGAGCTGGACGGGGAACAGCTGGGTGAAGAGATAGAAGTGCTCCGCGCGATCGCTCCCTGGGACGACGTCCAGGTTCGTGTCACGAAGCCAGTCACGCGCCGACGCACGAAAGGGGATCACACGGCCCAACGAACCGCCCTTGCTGAGAGGGCTGACTTCCAGGACAACGCCATCTTCACGGACGCCGCCTGGGACCCAGACACCTTCCGGGGAGCGGTCGCTGCCGTCCGAGGACAGCAGCGGGATGCGCAGGCGTTTCAATACTGCCAAGAGCAACCTGTGAGGTCACTTGAACTGCAGGCCATCCTTTATGCACTAGAGAAGTTGAGTGAATGTGCAAGGACCAGCCCACTTTCTGTGCGAGGACAAACCTTCACAATTTTTACCGACTCTTTGGACGCCCTCAAAAATCTGACGAAGACACCTAGAGCCGGCACTTTGGCGCACAACGTGAAAGTCGCTTGCGCAACCCTTCACGAGCTCTACGGCGTGATGGTGCGGGTGGACTGGGTCCCGGGGCATGCGGGCGGCATCGGAAACGGCGCCGCCCATGACGCGGCGAGCGAGCTGTTACGTTTCCGCTCGTCCCCCCTTGACACAGTCCCTCAGGCTTCGCTGCTCTTTGACCCGGACGAGGAACGCGAGCGGATGAAGATGCAAGCCAAACGAGAACTGAGGGCGAAGGTGCCGCACAATCCCCACCCACTTCCCAAAGGGCTTCCGCGCGGTGCGGAAGTGCTAATACACAAGGCTAGGACAGGTGCTGCCCTTACGGAAGATGTTCTGGTCAAGTGGCGAGCACACACTGCATCCAAAAGAGCTCGTGGCGGTGACCCACAAGTGGACATCACCGATCAGAACGAGGAGGGCGACCAGGCAGCCACTGCGACGTGCTGCACGTGCAGTACCGGTGCCTCTCCAACGTTAAGGCACCTACTGTGGGACTGCCCCGGCCTTTCGCCGCTGAGGAACAGGCACAAGGGCGCCGGCGTTACATCATTGGAAGAATGGACAACCCCGCCCCCTCACTTGGACGCCGCGAGCACGATCCTTTCTTTGTGGGAATTCGTGCGAGCGGCAGACCTGACCGGACGACTCTGACGGCCGCCCCACTCCCTTTCCCTTCTCCCCTCTTCCCCAACTAGGCTACCAAGCCCCCCGTATCGTTAATAAAGTTTCATTCATTCATTCGCACCACTAAACTAACCCTCAATCTTCTCGGCCTTTCAAATTCGCCGCAAAGTGTCTCGAACTCTGCCTTTTACACAATGTTTTTATTTCTCTTCACAATGGAATACAGTTCTCCGTATACTATACAGCCTCCTTGACTTGTCAAGTTTAGAGCGCTTGGGTGACAGATTTTCAACAAATCCTTTGAAGATATACATAACGCGCACGAACTCATAATCAAAGTACACAAGCCCTTAACATCCAAAGTGACAGCTCATTTCATTCGTTCTAAGTTCTATAACTGTTGTTCTTGCTTTCATGTGTACCTATTTTTTTCAGCGGTACTTTTATCATGATAGGGAGTCACGTTTATGCTTGAACCATTGACCATCACCTGTCGTTGAATTCTTTGCTTGCCCATCCATTTAGGTAGCACCCCGTCAGGGGTTTTAAGGGCGCAATAAATAATGCTGATGATGATAATAATGATGAAATAAAAGCTTGTATAAAACATGGCGCTGTAGCTTTAAAATATGGAAACAAACCGGAGTCTAAACACACATTTAAATGCAAGTATGCACACATTAAATAAAGCGGCCGCGACTTCTTTCTTTTTCATTTACTCGAGTGCTTCTTCGTCTACTTTGAAGTACGCTACTATACTACGAAGAAAAAGGCGGGTGCGCTCGTAACAAGCGATCTTGAACATTTCTCGCGCCGTCCACTCGTTCATTTCAGAGATTGCTCGTGGCCCGAGATAGCGCTATTATGATCAGGTTGACACTTTTTAAAGCGAAACTTTTGATGTGTCGCGCTAATGGCGTTTGTCGCGTCGATAACGCTCGGCAGGAACGCCAACTTTTTGTGACGATCGTGATGATCGTTGGTGAATTGAAGGAAGAAAAAAAAAACGCTTCCAGTGGTCAAAATCGAAACGGGGTTCCTTGCGTTATGAAGTCGACGCCTATCCGATCGCGCCATTCCGACACGGTCGAAGCACTTTGGATTTGGAGAGGGGTGCATGGACGTGCAATATTAGGCAGAAAAATCACGCGCCCCTACGTCTAACGATGAGGGTGGTTGAACGCGAAGCTTTCTTCGTGTGAAATGAAATGGCGAAAGGTCGAAGTGAAAGCGCTGGGATCAGAAGCCCAAACTGCCGGCGACTAAAAGTCAAAGCTCAACGAGCCAAAGTCCGAACCGTCCGAACTCAGACGACAACCAAGGAATCCCTTACGAGAAAGCTTCGAGTTTAGCCATCGTCGTCGCCAGAAAGGGGTGCACGATTTTTTCCCCTTTTTTCTTCCGCTTGTTTTTTACCTTTCTTATGACATATCAATCTGTCATTTTTCCAACTTCCCCGTTTCCTTCTTTCGTAATTCGATCCACTGACGATACCAAATTCGTGTTGCCTCCCCCGAAAGGGTATGCGCTTTTTTTCTATGGGCTATCAATATCATCATCGTCGGCGTAATTTGAGCTTCGTGGAACGCAGTTAGGCCCGGCGCTGCTTCCAGGTATATTCTGACCGCCCAACGCGGCATTTTCTCAGCCGGCAGGTAGGATATCTGCTCGTGGGCTCCGGCACTGCCCACCGCAGTCTCCCCGGCGAGTCCACTGCAGCCTGCCCGCATTCGTGCCGGCGTGTTCGCTCGGGTGCTGCGTGTCCTCGCACCATTACGCGCTGAGCTGCGAACACGTCCATGCAGCGCCGGCTTCGCGGACGTACGCACCCTTCCTGTTCGAAGAGTCGGGTGGACGGCAAGAACCTCCGGCTGCGCAAGTACGCGCCCCAACGACACGTGCGCTCCGCAGTTCTCAGCGGTCTCGGCGCCTGCATGCTGTTGGAGCAGGGAGAACGAGCTCACCGACACCGGACCTCTGCACGGCACGTCGCGCCATTTAGGCGGTGAGTGCGCCTTCTACGAGGTCCTCTGCTCCATGAGCTTCCAAGACCGCCCTTCGGTGTGACCTCGCCGCCCACGTCGAATCTTCCCACCTCCGAAGTGAAACACCTGCAGGCCGTGATTCAGCAGCCGGGTATTGCCTCATCGCGCCCCACGACCGAGACGAGCAATGCGGCTTATGCGGTCGGATCTGCCGCCTCACTCGAGGAAAGCCATTGTACTCTTCCAAGGCGGGACACCTGCGGAGCTGTGTAATGTTGTGCCAGAGCGCCGACGCCGCCGAGCCCAAATTCGCTGCACCGGGCGACGCGCCAACAGCGGGAGCCGAATTCAGTGTTGCCAACCAATTTCGACCCGAACGCCCCACACCGCACCTCAAAATGCCCTACATCGCCCTACACAATATTGGGAATAGCCCTACGCCCCGCCCTACGCCAAAAAAATTGCAATTTTTGTATTTGAAACGGTTTTGTTTTGTTTCTTAATATTAAAATTTTTGTTTGTACTAATTTTAGTTATTTAGCTTCGGCTACAGAATCAATACATCTGCTTGCTGTGGAGCTTCGGGTCCCCGTGTTCCATGGTCATGTTAGCGCAAGTGCGTCCACTAGCTGCGAATGCCGACTTGATGACCAGCACGGAGTTGAGGCACTTTTTTTGTTTTCACGTCGGCCATGTGCGAAAATCCTCTCAGTAGCGGCATTGGAGTGGGGCAAAGATAGTGTCAACTGACCCAAGGTTACGATGTTGAGAAACTACTGCTTGTCTCCGAACGTTCTCATTTGGTGGAGATCGGCCCAAAACAAAGCAGGTGGTTTGACTTCCAATGACAACTTCTCATCTTTGCTGAAGTAGGAAGGCAGCATTCTCCATTCTTCCTCGACTGTGTGCGTAGCGGTTCTGTAGCGTCGGCAAGGCAGGTAGCTTCCCTCCATCTTCTGTGCTGAGGGCTGTCTTCGGGATCACGAACTGACAAAGTGTCATGGCAACCGGGGTCATAAAAAAGAGCCCGGAAACTGGAAGCCTCTTTTTGACCTCAACGGCGGCTGTCTGATAAAAAGACAGACAGCGAATACGAAGGTCGCAAACCGGCACACTTCTTCAGCACAGAATTGCACCCTTCGCCTAGGTATACCTCTTTAAGGGGCAGCAGAACTCTTGGGTCCATGGTACTTATGTCATCCATCTCCAGAGCAGATGGCTGGACAAAATTTTGCAGCAGACATCGGATGAGGCGTTGACTCTCTCTGCCTGGAGTTCTCCGATGAGGTTTCCGTTGCCTTCCGTTTCCGTAGCCTGTGAAAAAATTTGAGCACGAATTTCATAAACCTGAAATAAGCCTCTGTGACAATGTAGTCATGTGGTTTAGAATGAATTCGGCGGCCACTATTCGGTCTTCCACGGAGGCTTGCAAAAGAAGGAGTCCCGGGGTTTCCCATTCTTTTAGTACGTGCTCAACGCACGCATAAAGCACGAGCCATCGGGTCTCGCATGGCCTCAGAATCTTCCTTTTTTCAGTCTGGAGGAACTCCTGTAGTGCAGGTACTTGTGCTTGTCTCTTGCTGTTTTGATGTTTCGCAGAAGATCTTCCAAGTATCTGGGACGCTTCATTGCAGCTTTGCTGGCAACAATGTGGGGCATATGCAGCGAATGAGCACGAAACTCCTGTCTGCCTTATGCTGAAATTCTTGGGCCAGGGAAATATGCTCGCCAACCATAACGCTGGCGTTGTCACATGCCAGGCCCAGGATGTTTTTCAAAGGTAACTTTTTTTTTTGAGAGGCAGTTTTCAACAATTGACGGCTGTAAAAATGGAAAGTCGAAAATTATGGAGCAGGCGCCCCGCGATCTGCGAGATCTCCAATCGGCGCCTTATCACGGGAACACAAGTTCCGAAATGGTTTCGACATGTTTTGCCGCGGCACTGGCTCGAAAACACGCGCTCCACCGGGGGGGTAGCACTATGGAGGCACCCTACATGCTAGCCCCCATAGCAACCGTTGTACCACTGCGCTGGTAGCAATTCAAATCGCGCGCGCGCGCCTCCCGCGCCAGCCCGAACATGCCCTCACGCTCTTCCTTATAGCTACACCCCCTACCAGCGGTGGACACCAACTTTGCGACGCAGCAGCCTGTTCTTGCCACATGGCATCCACAGGGGAACACCAGAGTTTGATCTTTTGTGCCTTTCCGCTGCGTCTGCTCTTCGCAAGCTTTTCTTTCCTCCATGGCTCTTCATTTGCTCCCTCCACTCCCTCTCTACCGAAAGATCGGGTTGCGGAAGCGTAACCTAGCGGTAAAAATTTGCATTACAACCAGTTAGTTGAGGACATAATTTCATATTTTCGCGGCTTCATGTGGCGCAAAAAGGAAAGTTCAACAGAAAAGTTTAAAATCGCCCTACGCTCGGCGGAAAAATGGCAGAACGGCCCTACGGCCCTACGACAAGAAAAAATTTCCCAAAACCCTACATGTAGGGCGAAAACCCTACAGTTGGCAACACTGGCCGAATTGCGCCTCGGCCAAACCTTCCGCGGAAGGCGTGACCGAACTTGTATGCGCCGCAGAGTCGCCTCTCCTTTTCCCTTCTCAACGGCTGATCCGATTCATACCACGTACGAACGGCCCGCGGCAGACGCGCAGCGACATGCCTGGAGATGCCGCTGTGTCGCCTTCCCTTTCCCCGTCGTGGTGGCTCGGGTGACGCAACCGCTTCGCCTCCATTCGTCGGATTCAAACTTGGGCCAGCGAGAGTCCTGATTGGAGTGATTCAAACCGCTCGCGGCTGCAATGGACCCCCGGGGGTATAAAACCAGCCCGGAAGCACAGCGAGCGCGGCACTTTTCGGAGGCACCGAGTTGAGACGTGCTGTCGCCTTTGTGCGTGCCATGAAACGCTTTTGTTACCCTTGTACATAGATGTATATAAATGTTTCTTCAACTCTTCTTCGGCTCGAGAACTTCATCGCTCTGGTCTGCGCGGCGTCGATAGCGGACGGAGCAAGGGAACGTCGCTACACCGGGAACTGCGCCCGGATGGCCAGTCGCAACAGTGGTGGCTGCGGTGAAAGGGCCTAGTCCCAACAGTTGCTACACCGAGAAGGGTGCGGGATGAAATAGAATAATAAACAATACAAATACAAAACGCGCGGAATATTTATGCATTTCGGCGCTTAATCACACCGCGCACTTCGTGACAGTTACTCGATTGCCTTATAATTGACGTAGTACACATTATTGGCACCGAGGACACTATTCCGACCTTTTCTCAAAATCAGTACGGGCGCGTACACCCAACACCGTCGAAGTGACGGGTCCAAGAAGGTTTAAACCTGCGTAGACGGGCCACTGTGGGCGTGCAGCGCCAACTTAAGGCCTTACGCTAACCCAGGGCCTCTGCGCTAACCGATACATGGGCGCCCTCAGTACGGCCACGGCAGCTCATGAATGCATTATCGTTTGCTTTGCCTCTTTATACAGGGCGGTGGCTATCTCTTTGATTGATTGATTGATTGATTGATTGATTGATTGATTGATTGTGAGGTTTAATGCACCGACGATACACTGGTGGTGATGCGCGCCGTACTAGTGGAGTACTCCGGATTAATTTTAACCACCTGGGGATATTTAACGTGCCCCGAAATCTCGAACACACGGGAGTTTTGAAAACGCTTTTCGCCTCCATCAGAAAACAATTTTGATTCAGAAACGTGAATAATAATGGTAGGGAGGCAAATACAGGTCCGCTGTAAAAGAAAGCTTTTTTCTGAAGGTGCAGCTAGCAGGCACCCGGGAAAAAGACAAGAGACGCACCTTGAAGACGTCTTGAAGATGTCGCTCCTGAGCCCACCGAGGACGTAAAGGGGAACAACGAAAAGCTGTTCCTTGAGAACCTAGTGGAATCAAGGTAACGAAGGACCGCCTTCTGGCATTCGCGATCGCAGCAAGGACTACCCTGCCCGTGGATGGAGTAAACGTAGCTGCTTCGAGTGCCCCCTTCGAGTGGCTGTGGGAAACTATTCGAGACCACAGGTCGATGCAAGTTTCGCGCAAGTGCAGGAACATTTCCTTCCAGTACTCGGTGAACTCCAGGTTCCAAACCATGTTCATTCCGTGTAGTTCTAACCACGTCGAACAAAATAACATGTTCTGAGCACACACAACTGACCACCTCCCGGGAAAAATCATTTGGTTACGTCAAAAGATCTCTAACCCTCTGTTCACCACAAACCCCGAAACTATTTTACGAAACTTTCACCGGCATTAAACTTGATATGCATGTGATAGCCGGAACCCTCATGAAAACTATACCCAATTATATACCTCCCTTGAAGCAGATCAGATTCGCGCTGCTAGGTTTGTTTGTTCACGTTACAATACCGGCTCAAAATTTAATACGTTAAGAAGTACCAATGAATTGACCTTCAGCCGTGTCGGACTTTTGAATTCGCCGCAAAGTGTTTCGACTCTGTATTTTACACTAACTATATTATAATTTCCCTTCACAATGCAACATACTTCTCCTCTCTCCCGGACGTTCATCGCATCGATTACCCCTAACGCCTTAACGGGACAGACAACAGATTTTTTTTAGAGTATCTGCTCTTTATCCCACATGAAAGGGCATCACTTCAAACGCCTCGAACCGAACCGGTTTTCCGCGATAGGGCCCTAGAACACTTGAAACCGAAATTTCTAGATATACCAGCCATATGTATTCTGCCAAAACGAATGCTGGGAACCATGGCAGTGAGCGGCGCGGCAACACACTTTTAAGTGTCTGTATTTCCTGCATAAGGTACCTCCTCAGGGGGCGGGGTATATACAAGGTCGAATTTTTGCTAACAAAGAGACGCCATGTTTTTCTCCACATTAAATTATAATTACTGTAGGGTTTTCCTACAGAGAAATCAACACAACGTGTGGCTTGAGGTTTTCGTTATTGCTCCGAACGTGGTCACCGGTAACCGGTCATACTTTGTCCATTAAAAGCTCTGTTCTCCCTTGTTCCTCCCCTCGGTAACCCTACCCGATTTCCCGCGTATTTTGTCTGCTGGTTTGTCTTTCCGCAGCTTGTTGAAACATATTTGATTGGTTGATTGTAGGGTTTAACGCGCCGACGCAACGCAGGCGATGAGGCGCGCCGTAGTGGAGGGCTCCGGATTAATTTTGACCACCTGGGGATCTTGAACGTGCGCCGAAATCTCGCACACACGGGCGTTTTTGCTTTTCGCCTCCATCAGAAAAGCGGCCGCCGCGGCCGGGAATCGAACCCGCGACCTCGTGCTCAGCAGCGCAACGCCTTAGCCACTGAGCCACCGCGGCGGGTGTTGAAACATATTTATCGTCGTATTTACTGAATTGACGCTTATATATATAAAGCGCAAAAAAAAAATAATCACGGCACGATAGCCAGAAAACCGGCCAATGAAGGCCGCGGTTAAGTACGGACCGGCAACCGGCTAGCTGTCTAACACCGGTGTTGCCCCCAAAACCGGCGCGGTGCACAGTGCCCCACGACGGTGCGTACCGGCACGGAGCGTTGATCGAGGACAAACGGGGCGGTTCTACCCAGGCGCCATCTCTTAATCTAAGAAATCAACTCATAAAAACATTCACAAGTAACAATACAACACTGTAATGAGACACAGCTATATTTGAAAGTGGTATTTATTGAAGGCCAATGATTATATGTACGCACAACTTAAATCCGTTACACATGCGGAACAACGTACCGCCACCGCTTCCACTAAACAGCTACATACAAGCTGCTTCTAATCTTCGTTTGAGCCATAATGCGAGTGCCTGTTTTGTTCCGCCCTTCCGTTACAGCAAAACAAGTAGGTCTTCATCGTCTAGGCACTCCGGTAACAGTTCATGATAATTCGATCGAACGAAACGAATGTCAATCCCCAACTTTCTGGCAATGCATGCAGCCGCCTTTGAAGTACACAAAGTTCGCGTCCTCATTTACAATCACTGGCCGTTGTTACCACCCGTTAGGAGACTGTCGCATCGTTGCCCGATGAATTCACAAGCACGCCATCCTTGTCAGCAACAATACACAGCTCCGTCCGCCTTGACACGAGTGCGGCGATGGCGCCGTCGCTGCAGCAGACGGCGGAGGAAGCTCCTTCGCCGGCATCGTCCGCGATGCATCTCGGGACTGCACGCCGGCGCACCGTCGACTCTCTCGGTGCGCGGCGGTGCAACCAAAAATTGCCCCGCGATGGTGCACCCCGGTTTATCGAGGACGGACGGTGCACACCGGTGCGGTTTATCGAGGATGAAAAGGCGCACCGGTGTGCCCCGGTGTGCACCGGTGCGGTTAATCGAGGATGCTATAAAAAAACCGGGCGGGCCGGTCAAAAGCCGGCAGGTGGCAACCCTACAGGACCGGGTGGAATCCTTTAGCGCTCGAATCTTTGCGAATTTTGGCTGAGTAGGCCTCACTCAAGGAGAACCCAACACCTCAATTGCCCCTTAGCACGCTGGGGGACTAGGTAGTTCCCATTCTTTGCTACTCAAGTGCACGATCAGCATGAAATGCAGCTGATCGCAGTGCATTTTCTGAGGCCAGGCCTCGCGAACTACGGGCTTGGTATAACAGACAGGCACAATTCCAATAAACCACCGCCCTCAAGAAAGTAATTAACCGCTCTCAAGAAAGTACCTCCAACTGTGAAGAATCACTCAGACAGTCCGCGCGTACATTGCAACGAATCAAGTTCATTGAACGTCGAAGTCAGTTTGCTAAAGAGAAACGGAAAATGTTTTTCTTTTTTTTATCTCAAACCATGTGCGTGTTTGATTTTCTATTATCAACAGATAAACTCCCCGTGCACGGCTTTGGAGTGATCTATACTTTGATTTCGCCCTAACAAATTTCGAGACACGCGGTCGCTGGCATAGAGTTTCACACTAATATGTTGTTATGGGACTGTATGGTCGCTGGGACAAGCGCGTTTGACTGACCCGCCACATTCTTTGGGTGGCGGCGCATGGCGCCGGAACCTTGCACTAGCGCCGACAGCGGCTACGACATGGCTACTGCATGGCTACGACCAACCAATTATTAACGTTGGCTATGGCTGGCTGAACACAAACTTTTTGTTTGCCTGTCTGTGAATATTCTAATTTGACAAAGTGTTTGCTTTATTCACTCAGACAATAAAATTCTTATTTGTGTTTATTATTTAAATTGTCATTACAGAGGTAGTGTACTGGTACTGCCAAAAAAGGTTGAACAAAGTCATCATCATCTCAGTCGTTTGCTATTGTTATTGTCTCGCGGTGTGCTCCTCACGTTCAACAGTTGGTTACAAGCAAAGTTGTTCAAACTCTGATTTGTGCTGAGAAAACAGCCGTTTTTCAAGTCGGACACAACAGATCAAAGCAACGGAACTGACGCTACTCTATCAATGAAGCATGACAATGCGACAGTAATGAGGCGCCCGTTGTTTCTCCAGTCTACTGCTTGGCGTAAGGTAGTCGGTGCTTTTATCACTTTTATCAACACCGCAACAACCCATCCGCGTGCATTTCCACTCAGCCGAGTTTAAACGCATCATTCACTCAACCAGTCGACGATGAAGCGCATTCGGGCCGTGCTGCGTCTCCTTTCGGAGTCTGAGGCGGACCGCACCCAACCCCTGCACGTTCGGATCTCCCGACGCGATGCTGACAAGCTGCTTCTCGGAGGCCCGTCAGATGACGACACACTGGCCCTTGCCGCGCCCGGAAACGTCCAGCTCACATCTCCGGGTCTTTTCGTCAACTACCTAATCGTCGACAACGGCGAAGCTACCACCAGTTCGTCCGCACCATCGGACTCGGTGGAGGTTCTGGTGACGCGAGAGTTGCTTAAACGGTGCGCGCTCAGGGACGGGCAGGCGATGGTCGTCGTGCGGGGCGTGCGCTGCCCGCGTCTCTCGAAGGTGTCTCTCCTGGCCAGGAGTGCCGAGGTGTACGCGCAGCTCAACGGGCCCCAGCTCTGGGAGGCGCTGAGCGGAGGCTTGGCGCAGCGTGGCGTCCTATGCCGCATGAACGACAGCCTGGCCGGATTCGACGGACACTCGGTGCTCGTGCTAGACTGTGAACCCACTCGGCAAGGGCTGATAGTCCCGGAGACGCAGGTGGGTCGCTTTTTTCGCCCTCTTTTGACCGCGCCTTGCGTCTCTCAAAGACGGAGCGAAAAGCGCTGGTGGTTGTGGTGCTCCCAGTGTTTTCTTGGTGCTCTTTGCAGCATGTGTTTCCCGCGATAGACCGAGTGATCAAACTGCGACCACGCTAAGAAGGGGACAGAAACGGCTCCTTTGTCCGCCTAATAGCCACGTTGGCAAGGTCCTCGGAGGCGTTGCCAAATCACCCCCCTACCCGGCTGGGTAAAATCAAGACAGACTGATCAGTTGCAGTGGCGAAACGACACCAGCGAGGATTGCTGTACTGGATGGGATCAGTCTGTCTTGACTTTTACCCAACCGGCCAAACCGCTTCCGCTCACTGACTAGCCAGAGTCACTATCAATAATTAACTGTGACAGCAATACTCGCTGGTGTCGTTTTGCAACTGCCACTGATCAGTCTGTCTTGATTTTACCTAACCGGACAAGCCGCTACCGCTCACTGACTAGCCAGCGTCGGACATGGGTCGCCAGGTAGGGGGGTGATTTGGCAACGCCTACGAGGACCTTGCCGCCACGTTTAGTTCAGCTCTGCCACCTCCTAACTGTCACTTCGGAAATTGAATAGGCTCGCTGCCCTTGGAAGTGCTATGGAAGTGCCGTTGGCGTATCCCACTTGTCAATGTGGAGGGAGCAATTGAATGTGCCACACGGGTAGACAATTGTGCCGTGAGCAACCAAATTCAAGTTAACCAAAGAACACGGACAGTGACGTACTTCATACTTTTGAGTTTGTGAATACTGTGGTCCAAACTAGTCAGTGCACCCTTTCTGGGTCCAGTGCTCTGGGGCATCGCCCCCTGTATTTTACAATGCCAAACGCATCGCCCGCTTCCCAATGGGAGTGAATGGTACGCCTGCGGTGTCCATGTGTCGCAAGGTGGGGCCGCGAGCTGAACCGGCATCACCCGACTGTAACTAAATTCGAGAGCGGCTTGTGCCTGGTTGCCAAGGCAACCGATATTTGAGGTTATCGGAGTAACGACGCAGAGCACATTTTCCCAATGTTGCCGCTTTCCACCATGCGTTGCCCAAGATGAACAGGTCACATGACTAAAGCGCTGGGAAGGCTAGTGATTGGGGGAGAGTGGCCGGAGTAGAAGGAGAGGGCTTGGTTGGCCGGTACGGGCTGATGCGTTTGGCATTGTAAAAATACAGGAGGCGATGTGTGGGACCACCGGGGCACTACACTGGTTCTGTCCCGCGCAGGTTGTGGTGATCCGGTCGTCACAGGAGAGCTTGCCGTCTGCCGAGCCAACCATGTCACCTGGGGATCTGTCCAAGTGGGCAGGCACCATCTGGTACACGAGCTTGCTCATCCAGTCGAAGCAACGGCACAGCCAGGACCAGAGGTGTGCAGTTTGGCTGGTGTTGGCTTGGATCGGCTTGGATGGCTGTCCTACGTCGGCAATTGGTGAAATGAGTGGAAATGAGTGCTCAAGAGTTGCAGGTCGATTACAGTCAGTGTTCTTCAATATACACCAGTTGCTAAACTCCGCATCAGAATTTGGGCAGTGCGGGCCTCCCTACTTCATTAAAGCTGAGGGGCAAGTGTGCCGGCACCTAGGAAACAAAACCTGGACTTTACTTAACATTTACGTCATAGTAAAACTTAATAAAGTAAAGCTTGCTTTTTAGGTTAGAAAGCCGCAAGCACTAGAGTACCACTTTAACTTTCTGCGACAGGCCCCGTGCTTGATCCTGTTTGCGAGCGGGTGGCCAGCCATCCGCTTGGGCGAAATCATGCACGCAGCATTTTTTCGCATGTGGCAGCACCGTGAAAAGGGCACCCAGCACAGCTCAACCAGTTCTCCAGCTGCCTAGATGGCCGCCGGCGGACCAAGCACTGTGCCACCAAAAATGTCGCTTCTGCTTCGTGGCTGTTTGCATGATTCGCTGGAAAGTGCAGTGTTGTCTGCTACAGAGCTATTTTGAATGCTTTTAACTGATAAAGAGGCATTTAATGGGGCTGCCACTCATGTCCCAGTTGATTTGGGGGTACCTACTGCACATTCACTATAAATCTGCCCAATGTGAAATTTCGGTGCAGTTGGCCGTTACAGGAGACAGGTGACAAGTCTAATTCAGTCTATTCAGAACCATTGGGCGTGACCCAGCATAGCAGTTGCAAGCTGGAAGTCGTCACTAGAATTACAGGGTTGTACGGGGCCTGTAGTTAATGTGCAGTAAATGGCTGGGAAATGTGGAGTCGTGCTCTAAGCCTTTGAAGGTGATGCTCAAATTCCCCGCTGTGGCTGCAGTGTGTTGTGCCGCAGGGGTGTGTCCACATAAGAGTGAGCTTGACAATGGCCTGGGTTAGAAACTCACGACTCATTTATTGGAAAGGTGGCAAGGGCTGTATACAGCATTATATACATTCCGTGTACTGTCATAAAACACTGATCCTGTGGAGGAAATGAGGGCAGAGAGCTTTTTTGCATCATTGTAGCATTCGGAAAGATGTCCCACATCTGAAAGGTAACCAGCCATGATTTTCCTTGTTTTCTATCGCGCGAGATTGTATATGCCTGGCTACGGTGATAAAAAAAAATTGTTCGCGTGCCACTGTCGCGTATCCCAGTAGGCAATGTGGAGTCTGTCTGCTCCTCGTAGTTCCTGTTTTCTGTGCTATTCAGCAAAGTAAGATGCATAGCCAACTAGCCCAGTGTCAGACTTCTGTGTAGGCTAGCTACAGTGAAAAAATATTTTGCCCGCACGTCGCTGTCGTGTACCTGACTGGGGAGAGGATAAAAGCTTGGAGTCACAGAAATGTTAAGACGGCATTAAATGGCTCATTGAGGAAAAAAAGGGTAGCGTTTCCGAAACATCAGACTTGCATTTTCATGGGCGTATTCCCAGAAATAAAACACAAAGCAAAATTTGTGCATCAAAAATAACACACAAAAGTGAATAGGAGCCGACGTTTTGTGGCTGCATGGCGTGTGCCTCAGAGCTGAAACACATGTACTCTGGGCACTGCCTTGTTCAGTAGCACAGCAGTCGGCAGCGAACCAGGGCAGTGTGCATGGCACGCTGCTACACTCCTGGCTGGTACTGCGGCCAAATCTGCGCCGAAAGCACAGGAGCACTCGATCACACACTAGCGCTTCTGCATTCACTGCAGGATAAGAAGTGCTAAGGTGTTGTCATTTTTTGGGAATTGTGTGGCTGTTGGTGTTTTGGAACGTAAGAATTTGCTATGGCAGGTGTAATATAAAAACAATAAGAAAGGGAAAAAAAAGACTACTTCCCACAAAATATGTGAACTAAGCCCAGAAGCCTTAAACAACAATACCAAAAGAAATTAATTGCAAGCAATCCACATGCTGACCCAAAAACTACAAGCCACAAAGGCTTGTACAGTAAGGCATATGAAAGGTTCGTTTGTTTCCACCTAATACTAAGATGATGCTGAATGCTGGTGGCATGTCGCAGCAGTGTTGCGGTTACTTCCATGGGGGCGATGGTTGTGCTGTGGTGGCACAAGTGGGAAACTGATGGCAGTGTTTTTGCCTGGGTGCTTTTGGGCCTTACTCGGGATGACCGATCACAGGTGGACCGGGTGGATTGCTGTTAGGCCACACAAGTGACAGAACACAAGGGTGGTGAAGGGCAGAAAGAAGTTGGCCACTTGAAGTCGAAATGAGAAAATCCAGGATTGAACACAGCTGACACAAGTGGGCGTAGGTTGCTAGGACATACCGTTGCTCCTCAGTGATCGTGACGGTGTGTATGAGGCCAACCATTACAGCATGTGATAAAGGCAGTGGGAGCCTAAAAGTAGCCATAATGTTTTGTCCCGAGTTTTAAACAGTGTCATATGCTGAAAATAGGTATGTCTGAGAAGGGTCATATTCTAAAGATGATGTAAGGCCCTTGACTTTCAGGTGAAACCAGGTATTGCGCAACGTAACCAAGTGATGTTCATCAAAGTCGGGTTAAACCTCCTTTGCCCTCAAAATCTTGCTTTAGCCAGTATGTTTATGTTGGCCGAAGTCAGCTGAAGCCTGAAGTGAAACTCTGCTGACTACCTATATCTCACTGTTTTGTATCACATGATTACTTCAGTTCTTTCTGTTCTGAGGAAAACTTCTTTGCAAGGAAGTGCTTGGAGAGGATTGCCGAAATGTAACTATAGGGACATCTTTGCAAGGAAGTGCTTGGAGAGGATTGCCGAAATGTAACTATAGGGACATCAGTCGAATTGCTAGATGCCCTCACACCACCCCGAGCCAGTGTTTCGATGACAGTATTTATAGTTACAAGTTGAAACCGGCCTTAGTCGTAGCATGACGTTGATTATTTTTCCGGAACACCTTCAAAGATTTTGCAAATTCAACTTGCCTCAGTTTTCTGCTGTTACCAGTTGTTTCATGTACACCGCCACTGTTGAGGGTTTTAAATTTTAATGTGTAAATTGACGATGGGCTGACGAAGAGTTTCTTGAACGTTATTAAAACACCAATCTCCCCCCTCCTGATTTTTCTCATTCAAGACAGCACCAGATATTGAGGCCTGAATTTTCAAATTTCGTTTAACAAGCATTTCGGCACGATGTAACCTTTGGGTCTGCTCTACCCTCTGCAGAGCGGGGCGTTCGAGAGTGGCGGTGTCCTGCAGGGGCTCCCTGCGAGTGCACGTGCTGCCCCAGTTGCCTGAGCGGCTGTTTCCGGCAGATGTGGACCCCCTCAACTGCGTGTTCCTCCACTCCAGGACGATGGAGGCGCTCAAAATCACCCCCCATTCCTGGGCCCAAGCGTGTCTCGACGAATCCTCCTCCGAGAGACAGCTCACGTGAGAGGAGGCGCATTTGCGTTAGCTGAAGGGCTGGTTTAAGGGGGCCATGAAGACAAAGTACAAGTTGGGTTCGCTAAAAAGATTTTATCGCAAACTTAGAACAGGTAATGGAGATATTAATATTAAAAGGGAACATGCGAAGCAGTGGCGGCTCCCCAGCCACTTTCCGGCAGCTCCTCTATCACGTCACAAAAACTTGTTTGTTTGATTAGCGGCCACCGACCTAAGCCATCGCCAAGAAACATCATTGGGCAGTTAGGGGGGGGCTCCTGATTCGTTTGATTGTATCACTTGACAGCTAACGTGCAGTTAACACTGATAATTGCGTTTTTAGTGCTGGCTGATAGCAAATCACTCCTGCCCATATCATGTCGATGTCGCGTAGAGGAAATTTTAGAGCAGTTGTTGTGTTTTTTGCGTTAAAAAAACATCTTTTGTGGCCGGAGCTAAGTGATGGACTGAAGGCCAGTTCTTTCGAATTAAACCAAGTTGTATTTTGTCTTCATGGCGCCTTTACCACAGCACTGACATAACTGTGGCCCTACTTGCCCACTGCCGCATTTCCACTTCTGTTACACTATCGCGCAGCTTGGCCCGTGTTGTCGTCGTGTGTCCTTTGTGTTACGCAGGGTCGACAGGGGCACTGGGTACTTTTCTGCCAACGCCCGCACCTGCTTTGCCCAGCGTGTCGGTCCGTGAGCAGGAGGCACCAGTGCACTTTCATCTCAAATGCAAGCTTTGCTGGCGCTTCCTGGGTGGTGAAACACAACACCCCCCTCCGTATCACCCTGCAGCACCTCATTGGGGGGGGGGGGGTGCGAGTAGTGATTTTTGATTCCAAAGTGAATACAAAGCGAATAATGATTTTGTTTTTGGAATATTGTGAACTGAAGTGAGTATTTAGCGACTCTCATTAAGAAACCTGAAATTTGCACTTGATCAAGCATGTTTCAGTAACAACCCTGTCGTCACTGGCCCTTGAGGAGTGCCAGTGACAACAGCATTATTACAGAATCAGTGTGGACAGGGCTTTTTATGCGAAAAAGGAACGTGGAGAAAGAAAGACTTCTTTTCACATCCTGATGACGTGGTCGCACTCAAGCTGCCCTAGTTAACACTCTCGAGGTAAGGAAGCCCAGCTGCGCCAGCAAGCCTCCGTTTGGGGAAGTTGATCTTCTTCTTAAACCTTTTAGGTTCCTGTTTTGTTATGGGATATGAGACATTTTTTTTCCTCGATGACAGAAGACACAGGGCAGAGTTGGCTCAATGCCAAGGACATAAGTGGGGCCCCCCAAAAGTGCCTTCCGCTTGCCGTTTGGCCACATGTCACCAAAGCAGTGTGGGAAAGCCCACCGCTGCGAGCGGGGATCACCCAATGTTTGTTTTCCAACTTTGAGATACTTTGAAAATTTATTCGAAATTTTCTAATAGTGCTACTCAATCCGAAGCTGAATCGAATTTTGCATTATTTGCTTCGATATTTGAAAGTTTCGAATATTAGCACATTCCTACGTTACGTGTAGTATGGTGTGACTGCAGAGTCTACCCAGCTGCCTCCTGTTGTCAACGGTCTAGATATTCTCGTGCACGACAGGGGGGCAGAGGGCTGCTTAGGTGTATGTCACGCCCGGAACCGTCACTGACTCCCACAAGCTCCACACCACCCCTATTCTTTTGAACAAATATGGTACTTTGGTCTCCAATTCTGGCATATCCACTCTCTCTCACATAGTGGGTGTTCATACCTTGTCAGGCAGTCTGCATCTGTTGACAAAAGCCCTCCGTGGCATCTACATGAGGATGTGTATGGAGGTGTCTTTTCTTGTAGAGTCAGAGGCTCCACATCCCTCATCCTTTACTTCTTCCCATCGCAGTACCATGCATTTGCATGCACTGAAATGCAGAGATGAGCGGGGGTCCTGTATAGCACCTGTTTTTGTTGTTGAACAGGATCATAACTGACTAAACGGGATGCAGCGAAGAAGGTGGAAGAGCGCGAATGAGGAGCGCAGTGAAGAATGGATTATGGGGATTGCGAAGGAGTGCGAGGAGGAAAGTGGAGTACAGCAGCACTTCCACAGTTATTTTGCTATCTGATCAAAAGTCATCAAGCTTCCACAACACCAGCTTCCTTGGCTTCGTGGACGGATGCCTCTCTCTGTTGGCACAAAGATAAAACAGTCTGGTATCGCATTAAGCCAATGGAGAGCACCCCGCATGAGAAGTGAACATTGGGTTTTTCACCCTGCCGCCTTGTCCCCGATGCATACGAGCTCTCATCAAAAAAGTGAAGCTAGCTGAGCTTTTGTTACAATTTATGTTCCTCAACAAATCATTAGGATGAGGTCTGATCTTACAAGTGCACGGCCCTAGTGGCAAACTGAAAGCCCATACCAGAAGTCATCAATCAGAACGCATGGCAGCTTAGATAGCCAGCATATGGGCCCTAAGTGACAAATTCCAATTACAGCATTATGCTGTCATGGCATGTGAGTTTGTTGCACGTGCGGCAGCTTTACAGTCAGCACCAGCTCGTATGACGTGCGTGGAGTTTGCCGCATGTGTGGTCACTTCCATGCCTGCGTATGGGTAGCCATGAAGCTACCGGTTTGACTGTAGTCATGGTGCCCTGTGGAGGAGCTTCTTCTGTGGACCCTAATCAGGACCCCTGGTGATTCCCCTTGCAGGCGGCAGGTGTTGGTGTGTGGCCTGGAGTGGCTGCATATGGACTCTCTCGACTTGGCGGCTGGCCGTAGTGGTGGGGAGGAAGGCGTGGCGTACATGAGTCCCCACCTGTGGTTCCACCTGCACAAGCAGGACGGCCCCACGCTGCTCGTGCGACCCACGGCTCGCCTTCGCCTGGTGAGCAATCTCTCTCACACTCCCTGCCTGCATGACTGGCTCTCTCTTTTGGGCAGCAACCTTGTGTGCGCCGAGCAAACATTCTTCCCTTTGTACTTTATTCGTGTCACTCACTCTCTCACTCACTCACTCACTCACTCAATCACTCACTCACTCAATCACTCACTCCCTCCCTCGTTATCTTTTTTTGCACGGTGGCTGCTTTTCTGATGAAGGCAAAAAATGAAAACGCGTGTGGGTTGAGATTTTGATCCACGTTAAAGATCCCCTTCAGGTGGTCAAAATTAATCCGGAGCCCTCCACTACGGTGTGCCTCGTAGCCCATGTGCAGCTTCGGTGTGTTAAACCCCACAATCAATCAATCAGCTTTCTCTTTTGTGCGGCGATCTCGCGTGTGCCGGGCAAATGTCCATCCCTTTGTACTTTACTCATTGCCACAGCACTCTGATTGTAATTGTCATCCCTATCACGACCCATGAGGTATGAATGGGACCACGATTTCGCTCCTTGTAGAAGACAATGCTGGATCGTTCCACTTCTCGCGACAAGTGGAATGGGGATCAGTGGGTGCGTCCAGCCGTTGCCCGTCATCATATCCGTGTTCTCCCTACTGATCTCTCCTGAGCAGAGGTTCACAGGGAACTGCTTTCGCTCTTTGTTTTTCGTGGTCTACACAAGTAGTAGTAGTGATATTCCGAGGAAAAGATGACAGCTTCGAAAGCTGCCCAGTCGTTGAGGGTTCCAGCAAGAACTGTGATAATGCAACTTGCATCCGGTTTGGTTATATATAGGCACACCTTTTGTAAAATCTTTCTTTCTGCAGTGTACCGTACTTACCCGATTCTAACGCGAACCTGATTTTCCAGGCAAAAAGCCGAAAAAACTTGCACCTCCAATTGTAACATGCACGGAACTTTGTGAGCAAGAAAAACGAATGTGACAGAAACAGGCGATTTATTTCCCGAAGTAATCTCACTCATCTCACTCCTTGTCGCTCTTTCAGAGTTCCTTGTTGCTTTCCGCTGATTACAACATTTCTTCCTCGGTGCCGTCAAGCGCGTTCACGACGCCACACTTCTAAACGAACGTTCAACCATGGTCGATGGGATCGTGGCCCACGCCTCACACACCCATCCCGTGAGCTTCTCCAGAGGCGCATGCTTCAGCCAACTGCTCGTTGTGAACGCATGGGTGCCGCTCGTAAGCCGTGGAAGCGGCGCACCTTCGTTGCCGCTGCTGCCATTGCTGTTACGCAAGTGGAACAAGTTGACGATTTGTGTGAACGCCGATAGAAAAGCCTAGGCGTCTAGGCTTCCTGCGTCCGAAAAATCGTTGCTAAAAGCTTTGGCGCCATCTTGAGATGGCGATGGCAATGGGTGGGATGAAATTTCAGCTGTTTCGGCAGTTTCGGTTTCCTATCCGATTCTAACGTGCATGCGATTTTTCGGCCTATTTTTTGGAAAAAAGTCTGTGTTAGAATTGGGCAAGTAAGGTACGTTGTGCATATTCCCAAGGGGTGCCGATATATAACATGCGAGGTGCATGTCAGTCCTTGATTTTTGAAAATTCAATATTGAAGGGCCTTCAGTGTTCTGAAATTTTGTCTTCTGCATGTAAACCCTCGAATTCTTTGGGCGGTAAAGAGGAGGCCTGGTTGTACGACCTTCCTTTCATGGCTGGTCAGCTTGGTTCTGCACACTCCCCGTCAAGAGAATGCTTTTACAATTTAACGTTAGCTCAGGATTGCATGCGGGTTGCATTATACGACGGCTTGGGCAGAACTGAATGTCCTCGCATCATACGAGAGAGAAGCTAGCACCTTCTCTCGTTTGAAGCCCTAACCACATAGATGCGAAATCACGCGTCGCGCGAACGTCGGCGGCGTTTGGCGACAATGCACGGGCACGCAGGAGAAGGCGAGTAACCACATGAGACCGGCGAAGTCACGCTCCAGCCACTGCGGTGGCGTGCATTGCTGGACACGTTTGTATTAACACCATGCCATCCTGTTGAAGTTATGTATGAGTAGTTATTGTCGATTGTTGAACTGCAGTTATCAGGACCTTAGCTTCACACACAAAAAAAGAACAAACATTTGATTGATTGATTTATTTGATTGATTGATTGATTGATTGATTGATTGATTGATTGTAGGGTTTAATGCGCCGGCGCAACGCAGGCGATGAGGCGCGCCGTAGTGGAGGGCTCTGGATTAATTTTGACCACCTGGGAATCTTTAACGTGCACCGAAATCTCGTACACACGGGCGGTTTTGCTTTTCGCCTCCATCAGAAAAGCGGCCGCCGTGAAAAAGAACAAACAAATCACTTGGCAGTCTTTATTCATTGCTAAGCATATTTGCGGGCAAATATTGAAATGCTGCGAAATGTATTTGAAGTCATCACTGAAGTCATCACCCTCAAATCTGAACAAGATAGGACAATAAACGAAGACGCACTTCGTACAACTTCTTTACTTGCTACTTGATTTAAAGGGAAGGTGAAGCGGTTTTAGAATTAATAGACAAGTTGACTAGCAGCAAGTACGCATTGAATAGTTCCCAGGTACGAAATATTTTCTCAATACATGCAACAGAAGCAGCACAATTTGCAAACAAAAGTGGCCCGATGCCCCGCCCCCATCTTGGCGTGCGATGCCGGAAGACTGAAGAGCGGAGGCGAAAACCGGCCGGAAAACATCATACCTGGACTTCCAGCCGGATCGGCCGTCTCTGCCATGCTCTTTTCGCCGTGTTTCGTGTAGATGCTCGCCACAGGAAGAATGATACTTGTTGTTGTTGTTGATAGCACTCATTTGTACAATTTTCGTGTTCAAAAAGTATGCACGAATGCCGTACGAGGCATGCGTTACCATGCCGTATTCCTAAGCAGGATAATACCACGCCGGGATGTTTTAAAACATACGGAAGCGACAGCCGAGGTGGCTGTGCTTGATGACAGAGAATATACTACACTACGTTAGATACTTTGTAAAAACGCTCCAATGCATTTTTCCTCTTTTTTTTTTTTTTTTTTTTGATGCGACGGACCCGAATGTTCACATGAGATGCTAGATTTAGGAAGGATGGTGAATACTGCTATACTTTGGCCCGGGATGTTTCGTTCAGTTCCAGAAACAAAGTCACATTTGTTCAGGAAATACCTGTTTCGTTAAACGCATCGCTTTTCTTTCCCTGATGGGCTTAGAACAGTGTTCACAAACCCAATTTTTGGCGAAACTAAAACAAGGTGCCAATCCTGATAGTTTGTGCCGGATAAGTACCGTTGTGCAGAGTTTTACAGTGACGTGTCCAAGACTACAACTTCTGTGGCTTGTGCTGAGCATGGGCCAAACTTTCGTGCCAGTAAAACAATGACCTTTTGTAGCAGTATATTCACAGTGGAAGCATACGGTATTTTAATGGTATGAAATCACATAGTCCAACATCAAATCTTAAAATCCATCGTGTACACAGACTCTCTTAACGTTGTACGTGCACTTGCATCCATAAAGCGTTCTAAAAACTTTGTCATCAATAATAAGGCTATCATGTCTGCATATGCATCAAACCTTCAAATAACTTTCTGTTGGGTTCCAGGCCACTCTGGAATTGCCGGGAACGAAACCGCAGATCGAATGGCCACTGCTGCTACACTCTTGAATACAATGGACATAGCAACAGTGCCATACGCAGACATGAAGCCACACATCAGACACCAACTTCGCAACAGATGGCAAACATACTGGAGTGAACAAACAGATAACAAGTTACACGTTATAAAACCACGCTTGGGACCATACACCACTGACACACGCAACAGATACACAGAAGTTGCCCTTGCTAGGTTACGGATAGGGCACACACATGTCACACACTCGTATCTCCTCACGGGGTCTTCAAGACCTCTGTGTGGCAGGTGTGGAGAGGCCCTGTCCGTAGTTCACATACTCATTCAATGCAAAGCACTTCACACAACACGACGCAAACACTCCCCACAACTGTACAGACTACACATCCCGTTACACCCAGCTCTTTTCCTGTCTCACGATCCCATGTTTTCTATCAAGTGCGTTTTTAAATATTTAGAAGAAGTTGAATTTTTAGACCTAATCTCGTACCACGCATGATCACTCCCTGGCCCTATACACCAGCCATGCTCATTGTCGTTTTCTGGCTTTACTTTTGTTTTTGCTGACCTATCTCAGTGTTTACGGTTTCAGCTCTCATATATAACCATTGTTTCGGCGCTCTTTGCCCTCAGTTGGCCTTGTGCCATTAACATCCAACCATCATCGTTATCAATCCTCACGGAAGTTCTCTCCTGGAATAGGTAAACAGTATTCCTACAAAGTGAAAGCACCAAGACCACCAGATTACTTATTTTGCAAGTATACATGCCACGAGAAGGTAATATTTGTCTGGAATGAAAAAACACCGCTCCTAACCACCACCGTACCATAATTTGGGAGTGACCAAGGGGGGGGGGGCCTAATTCTTCGCCCAAGATTTCGTGTGCCTGCATATTATAACCTGGCAAGCACTTGTCGCCGCTGAACCTCATGTGTGCTCCAGCGATAGTCGTTGATATATATAATGATGAGACTAAAAAAAGTAGGAGCAAAGAGTAAATATACAGCCTTTATCCGACTAGTGCGGTAAATGCTTAAATCTAGAAATGCTGAAACAGGCCAACGATATATTATCACAAACGTTTGGTGATTGTTACTTAAAGTAACGTAACTACAACATAACTACAACCTTGTCCGACTGGTCGGTTAATTATAACGAAGTGGCCGTAATATTGTAGCAGAACGCGCAACGCACGCGCGAAAATCAAGCCCTGCTAGAGCTGATAATGCTGCAGAGGCACCAGTATGCTACAATGTTTTCAGAATAAATGCAATTCAAGCAGTAAGACGCCACTCGTCGAAGTGCAGCCAACGATCACGGAGGCGCCTTAGCGCCGCTGCCCAAACGCGCGCGCGTGTGTGGGTGTGTGTGTATGGGGATGAGTAAGGGGGGTGGGGTGGGCGACAACGAACAAAGGAAATTCGGAAGCAGAGTCCACTTGTTGGTTTATGCGTGTAACGGTAACATGTCTCGCATATACGTTTACAGCGCATGAACGTTATATTTTCGCGCAGTGCACGTACGTGCTTTTTGCTGGTACATTGTTTATAAAACCCCGCTTAATCTTGGGCATAAATGGTTTCGTATATAGTAACAAACAGTTCAGGCAGTACCTAATATTAGCATAAGGAATAGAAACCCCCTATGCTGGTTGCCCAGTTCAGAAATATTCTGACGGAACCCTCCAGCTGTCGCCACAGTCACTGCTTTGTGGTTCTCAGTCGTGTAAAGCAAATTCATGCTCTAAGATACTTGAGCCAACAGCACGGGAAGTTGTAAAATAAGCCTGCAGTCGTGTGCGAACATTAAACTGCAAGCTAAATTGCCGAAAAGGCAAGCGCCGCTGCCATGCAATCGTTTCCAATGCTTCCGACAACCCGCGCGGCCGAAGGGTGTCCTCCTTTGACGTCATGACGGGCGCAACCAATCAGAGGCGTCAAAGACGAAGAGCACGCGTCTTTCAAACAGGACTGCGCATTTTGCAAGATAAATGCCAGTTGGACTCATTTACGATAAAATTCAATGTGATATTCGGAGTCAGCGCACAAGAAACTATATAAACGTGCCTCTAACTCAATTTTTTTTGGAAAGCGCTTCAGCTTCCCTTTAACCTTCATGTTATGTACTGACCGCAGCTTCATGAATTCAAAGTGTAAGCAAAACAAATTTCAGCGCTGCCTTGATACTAAGGTTACGGTCGAACGTCATTTGTAGGTAAAAAGGCAAGGTACTCTGGCACCCTTTGTTTACCCTGTGAAAAGAAAAAAAGCTGATCAGAAGCGCACCAAAAAAAAAGGCGAGGTTTTGCCGAGATTCGAACCATGGACTTTCAAAACAAAACCCAAGGACCCAACCGCTTGACCATGCCAGGAGACGGGGCGAGGGGCAAAAAATTCGGAATACTAATTGAGGCTGCCAGTGAATGTTGTCCGGTGTGTTTTGTTTTGGTCGCATTTGAAATATTTGAGCAGTGGTGACACTTGTTTCTTAAGCACTGATCTTGGAGCTGAGGACAGTTATCCTAGTCCTACAAGCAATGTAACCACAGCTCCCTTATTTGAGTCAAAAAAAGCTATCGCACATCCCCGGTCTCCCCTACGCAAGCCACGGTAGCCACAAATGAAATGGAATGCGCTGCTAGCATTCTGACATTGATAACGCTTGCTCGTGACTCACCGATCTTGCGCACAAGCCCCATCATGCTAATACTACAAGCGATGTATCCAGAGCTCCGTTATTTAACTCACAAAAATCTGTCGCAAATCCCCGATCTCCCTGATGAAAGCCAAACAAGCCACAAATGAATCAGCGCTTTAGAACAGAAATAGTGAAATAGCTTGTAATTTGTATCAAGGCAACCGATTACCGTGAGTTAAAAAGAAACTGATTGTTTTCTGCTGAAAGGAATGACCCCAAATCATGAGAAGGACAGGAAACCCGGTTGCTGCTGCCCGCTTTAACAGTGGCCAGGCGGCAGCTGCCGATACTTTCTCGCGCTGCGTCGACGCCGATATTTGGCGAGCATAGACACTGGCACTGCTCGCGCGTCAGCTCGCGTCGCTTTGCATTTTTGGTGGCACGCGCTGATGCGGGAAAACGTAGAAAGTACGCTGCATGTGGTTGGGCCCTGACACTGCTTTCTTCACTGCCTTGTCCTACGTTCATTCTTCTTTTCCTTCCATAGCCATGCTCCACCACAGCTGTGTTCCCCATGTCTCAAAGATGAACTGTGCTGAAACTCCAGGATGAAATAAAAACGAGCACAGATATGCAAGGCTAGAAATGTGAGAACACAGCAAATTTAGCTGCTACACAGTTTTAGTGGAGGATGTCATTTTGAAGGGTGTGAGGACGGTTAGTCAGTGAACTCCACCCCCCACTAGCCTCTAAATATAGAGGGTTGGTGGTGAGGCTGTTGTTAATCGAAGTTTCTCGAAACTGCATTAGCAGCAGCATTTGCAGCACTCAAAAACGTTCAAAACATCACGTCGTGTGTAGTGCTCCCACAGTATTATTGTGGTTGCGGTAAAGTCCTATCAAAGTGATTTGGGGGTGAGGTCTTTTTTTTTTTTTTTTAGCATAAACTATTGTGAGCAGAACATTACTAAAAGTCTGGCACATGTGCTGCACCTGTACCCTTGAAAATGCTCCGATTTGGACCTTGAAAGCTCTTGAGAACCCTTGTATTCTCACCTCCGAATCCAGTACGAACTCTGCATCTATGTTGTCCAGTATGTGTTCTGAAAGGGAAACAACCCATGATGTAGGGGGCCAAAAAGGACAGGGAACTCTGGAGAGAGGGTTTTTTCGGTGTTAAAAGAAGAAAGAGGTAGAAATTTTTGGGAGAGGCCTTCCTCCTGGAGTGTACACAAAGGGAGTGTTGATGATGATGATCGTTTAGGCAGCTAAGCTCCTCATGTTGAGTGCACAGCTACGTGGTTTAGCTGCCCATTGCTCTACCATCCAAAGCCTTGCTGCAAACAAAAATGCAGATTCTCTAGTGCACTTTTTGCCGCCTTCTACCTTTTTTTTTTTTTTTTGTAATCGTGACAAAGTCATCTCTCGACTTGTATGTGTCACTCTACCAACTAAAGTGTTTATCGTCGTCAAACACAGTATCAGGGGGGTTCGTTTCTTGGGGGTAGCGCTTTCTTCCCTGCAAAGAGTCGTTCTTCCCAGAAGAGCCGTTTTTGCATGTGGATATTAATGGAAGTTGCTGGGCAGCTCCAATCAATCCTAGGCCACGTACAGCAGTGTGCACTCAAAGGTCAGGTGTAGTTTCGATCTACTCCGCCCTCTCTCCTTCTCCTGCATCCTTGAATGCCCGCTCAAGTAGTGACGCAGGTTCTCTCAAGAGACTGTCGGAGGTTTGTGGTAATGTTTTACTGTAGAACATACGCTGTGGGCTAGTGTATGGGATGACAGGGCACCCCGACTGGCTACACTAGAGTAAGAACTAGTAGTAAGCTGTACTAGCCACGCTGAAAAACCAGAAGATTCGTGCACTGGTTTGAGACTCCACCCTTCAGCAAGGAAGTTGTGGCTTTATTGCCAGGTAAGTGCAGGCAATGTACCAAAGATGCCACCGTTGCTCACAGCGGAGTCAGACGCCCTGCTTGCTCGCTATGCTGTTATGACGGAGACTCGGGTATCCGTCACCTTGACTGCTGGGAAAACGTACCCCGACAAACCAAGCCCAACGAAATCTCCAAGAAGGGTCCCTGTGTATGCACCATGTGAGTCTGAACTCGCCTTACTGGAGAGAGAGAAAAACTTTTATTGAGGTGCGCGCTTGCTCATTGCTGAGCTGGGGATGCGCCGGGGGGTATTTTCGGCGGGCGAGGCGGTAATGTGGGAGTATGTCATGATACCTAATTAGGCGGTCTCTGGCGGATCGGGCCCCATGGTAAGGAACTCGGCTGGCTCCCGCTCGGATTGTGAATCCTCGAGCCGCGTCATGGGCCGCCTCGTTACCCCCGTGGGAAAAGGGGTTTTTCTGTGACAGAGGGGGCTGACCTGGTGATCAATGAGAGTCCGTCCTCCGGTGTCCTCATTCACAAGTCGCGTGGCATCGCGGGTACTGCTTAAGCACGGCCAGCCTGGGAGCTTGCATGTACATGACCTCGCCGGTGGCCAAGATGGCCCAATCACATGTGCGAACACAGCATGCATTCCCTCAGGCCCCGACATGTGGGGCCCTAAAAGGCTCCCACAACACCTGGCTGCATGCGGAAATTTGTCCGTGCATAAATGCGTCACGATGCATTGGCGTCGCAAGCCGTTCCTCACAGGCGAGAGGGACCCTGTTTTTGTGAGTGTCAAATTAATCGACCGCGGAGTAGTACGATAGGCTGTTATTGCTTTTTTTTTTAGCAGAATCGTCATGCCTCTCCTACTCGGGGATGGAGATATGTCAGCAGAGTGAGAAGAAGCTTGTACTATGACATCACTACACTTCAAGGTCATCATGATGAACAACAGTTCATCATGACTAAAAGGCATGAATATTTGTCCATGCGTCGGATGATTGGCCGAGGTGGCTGCCTCAGGACAGACAGCTGTCTTTAGTCTCTCCCCCCCACTTCCCCTTGCTCTTCTCCCACCTAATGACGTGTGCTGTCGCCCTCTACTGCACACAGGTGGCCCCGGGTGGCCGGCAGCCCCCAGCTCCCCCCGACACTGCCGGCGAGTTCAGCTTGGCCCTGGTGCGGAGTCCCACGTACAGTGCGAGCATCGAGTGCCAGCCCCTGCTGGAAGCACACTTCCGGAGGCCCCGGTGAGGGGGAGGGGGGTATACCAGCCGCCCTCGGTTCGTTCGTGTCTCCGACCCACATCGTTCGGCGCCAAAGCAAAAGGGATTTGAGAAAGAGTTCATGGTGGCCTTGTCACTTGAGTAATGGGCACAGTTAATTAAACCTCGATGTTACAGAGTTGTTGGAATCGGTGCTTTGCTTCGTTGCATTGAAGGTTCATTCAACTTGCATACTCCCATGCGAACCATTTATTTGTACAATGCACCAGCTACAGGTAGGTGAACACCCTTCTTCTTGAATTGCTCTCACGCACACCTTTGAAAGATTGCTTTTAAACACCTAGCTAAAAACAGTGAAGCAAAATGAGTAAAAGGGCAATCATCTTTTGCACAGTAGTAACTTGCACAATGCAGACTTAGCCAATCCATGATTCACTCGTTTTCTAATGGCTGTCAGCAAGAGTTGATACGTGTAGAAATCCCAGGCCTGTCTGGTCACATGTGTGGGTAATCTTTTACGAATCGGAGAGGTACTGAAACTCTGGCAGATAACAGGCAATGCCTGTTCTGCTGCTCTCAGCATAGGAAAATCTCTGTTCTGTGGCTGGACTGAGTGGCTGTACATGCCGCTCTACCCCCCCCCCCCCCCATCTCTCCCTCTCTCTCTATCTCCCTATCTCTCTTTCTCTCTCTTAAAAATTGTTCTGGAGGGGAGGCCTTCTAATGAGTGTGAGATAGAAAGTTGATAGCAAACCACAAATCCCGGATACATGACGACGATGCGATAAAGTAACACACAAGATAATAGTGAGCATCAAATATTCAGCGGGTATGTTGTCTTGTCGGTTGACGAGCAACGATACAAGTGTACACACCGATCGGTTGCTGGAACTCCACTGCCTTTATTCAGCGAAGAGAAATGGCAAAACCCCCCCCGGTCGGTTGACGAGCGACGATACAAGTGTACACACCGATCGGTTGCTGGAACTCGACTGCCTTTATTCAGCAAAGAGAAATGGCAAAACGCCCCCCCCCCGGTCGGTTGACGAGCGACGATACAAGTGTACACACCGATCGGTTGCTGGAACTCGACTGCCTTTATTCAGCAAAGAGAAATGGCAAAACCCCCCCCGGTCGGTTGACGAGCGACGATACAAGTGTACACACCGATCGGTTGCTGGAACTCGACTGCCTTTATTCAGCAAAGAGAAATGGCAAAACGCCCCCCCCCCGGTCGGTTGACGAGCGACGATACAAGTGTACACACCGATCGGTTGCTGGAACTCCACTGCCTTTATTCAGCGAAGAGAAATGGCAAAACCCCCCCCGGTCGGTTGACGAGCGACGATACAAGTGTACACACCGATCGGTTGCTGGAACTCGACTGCCTTTATTCAGCAAAGAGAAATGGCAAAACGCCCCCCCCCCCGGTCGGTTGACGAGCGACGATACAAGTGTACACACCGATCGGTTGCTGGAACTCGACTGCCTTTATTCAGCAAAGAGAAATGGCAAAACCCCCTCCGGTCGGTTGACGAGCGACGATACAAGTGTACACACCGATCGGTTGCTGGAACTCGACTGCCTTTATTCAGCAAGAGAAATGGCAAAACGCCCCCCCCCCCGGTCGGTTGACGAGCGACGATACAAGTGTACACACCGATCGGTTGCTGGAACTCGACTGCCTTTATTCAGCAAAGAGAAATGGCAAAACCCCCCCCGGTCGGTTGACGAGCGACGATACAAGTGTACACACCGATCGGTTGCTGGAACTCCACTGCCTTTATTTAGCGAAGAGAAATGGCAAAACCTCCCCGGTCGGTTGACGAGCGACAATACAAGTGTACACACCGATCAGTTGCTGGAACTCGACTGCCTTTATTCAGCAAAGAGAAATGGCAAAACCCCCCCCTCCCCCCCCCCGGTCGGTTGACGAGCGACGATACAAGTGTACACACCGATCGGTTGCTGGAACTCCACTGCCTTTATTCAGCAAAGAGAAATGGCAAAACCTCCCCGGTCGGTTGACGAGCGACAATACAAGTGTACACACCGATCGGTTGCTGGAACTCGACTGCCTTTATTCAGCGAAGAGAAATGGCAAAACCCCCCCGGTCCCCGATGGCACGGTGGCCCAGGCGTGGAACACGATAAGTCACTCGTCATACATCCGGTGGCTCAGGTAACTCGAACCAGCCGAGCACAGTGTGGAAAAGGCACCTCTGCCTTGGAAGTGCACCTTGAAGTGCGCATCCACTACACAGGTGGAAAAAAAAAGGTGAAAACAATATATAGAGTAAGCTGCACACCCAGGCAATCAGATCAGTACATTCGGTACATTACAGTACTACCAGTGAAATCAAATCAACTCTTTATTTTCCAGAAATGGATTCGAAAGGGTTCCCTGGCTACAAGCTGGGGAAGAAGCTTGACCAAGGCTAGAGAACCATTTCATACTACAGTAGACGGCGTAGAACACACTATTATACATTACTGAAATCATGGTGGCCGACTTTTGAAACAGAAGAGACGGGGGGGTAAAAGGAACATTCTGTAATCAGCTGTTACGTTAAAAAAAATACAAAGAAATGCCTGCATGCTTCCTGCAAGTCTGGCAGCACTGTATTCAGATGCCCAAATCATTCGTGCAAGCAATGCCATTGCCTCAAACACTGTATTATGAACAGGAAATTATCCTTCTGGGCAAGCTTTTTTTTGTTTCAGTGCTGCAGGCCTTGTCGTGTGGAAGTTATGTCAAAATTAGAGAAAAATTATTTGTTATTTATGTTATGGTGAAACAGCTACTTGGAGCTGTAACTGTTCATGGCTTCACCTGCCTGCTATATTTCACTAGATGTTGGTGCACCCCTACCACAGACTGCCTGGTACAACGTTGATGCATGGCTTCAACTTGCTTCCTTGGTTACAGCGTCACACCAACAGTCTGCCCCCACCTCCGACCATGTTCTCATCCTAAATTTGTCTGCCACGACCAGCGCGTGTGGCTCTGTCAGTTGCTAGTTCACCTGCCTGCTGTACAAACTGCCTATGTTTGGTTCCCACTTTGAGTGATCTGTTCTCTTCTAATGTGTTGCTCTTCTTTTGGGCAGCACGAGGACGCGGGTTCTATTCCCGGCCGCGGCGCCCACTTTTCTGATGGAGGCGAAAAGCAAAAACGTCCGTGTGTACGAGATTTCGGTGCACGTTAAAGATCCCTAGGTGGTCAAAATTAATGTGCAGCCCTCCACTACGGCACGCCTCATCCCCTGCGTTGCGTCGGCGCGTTAAAACCTACAATCAAATCATTCTTTTGGGCAGTTTTTCAGCAGAAGTAGCAGCGGCACTGTTTTTTTCTGGCTGTCCACATTTTTATTTCCCTTTCTTTTCTTTTGGAACTGAATTCTGCTGAAAATTTTACATCGGAGTCGTTGGGCCTACTCTGGCACTGCCTTCCTGTTGCTGTTCAGTTCTGAATGCCCGTGTTTGGCAGGAACGGGTGATGGGCATTTTCGGTGCTTATGTTCAGCATTGTGCAGCTGGTGTGGGTCTACTCGACGGGTGCTTCTCGAGTGGTGCACTCGCTGATGTGCCTCTTGACAAGCACGCTGTCTGGCCTTGTGTGAGTGGGGCCCGTCTTTGGGTGCACTATCCTCACCATAGGTAGGCGCACTCATTCGTGAATACACTCATTAGCCCTTTGAGGGTTCTTGCCGTTACGGCGGCGGTTTTCCGTCCCGCAAGGTCTTTGCCGTACGGGTACGACTTCGAGCATCCGTTTGAAATTTCGCGCCATATTAACGATGCATGCTCCCTGGGAGGTGCTGCCACCTCCTGGGACTTACAAGAAGTGTTTGAAATTTGATTGTGCTACCTTCTTGCGGTGAAAAACAGAACTCTCTGGCTTCGGCGCGTTACGGCGTCTGTACGTGTCAACGCATTTCGAGGTTTCAGTTTCGCCACGTGATTGCATCGGAGGCGCGCGAAACTTGATCGGTGCTCGCTATCAGGGGCGGCGGAAGTTGATTTCGATCTATATTGGCGCTGCTCTTATCTTGTTTACCGTATTTACTCGCATAATCCTCGCACTTTTTTTTCGGAAAAGTCAATGCAAAGTTAAAGGTGCGAGAATTATGCGGAAAAAAAAAATCCGGTGCACCAATTTGCCTTATGCCAATCCCGCTAAATGTAGCGGTCGTTTTTTGTATATGTAAGCTCAGTGTTGCCAACAGCAGCTATTTCTTTTTATTTTATTATTTACAACGTAAACAGTCTCCCGTCGATCAGCGATCATGAAATTGCCGCCTTTGCTTTCTGGCGCACGCCCTATCTCGTCGTCGTATGTGCGTGCCCTACTCCAGTAACGCACGTTGAAGTCGGTGACGCCGAAGTGCCTGCCTGCGGCACGGTTGCCGTGTTCGATCGCGTACTCTTTCGCTTTCAATTTGAAAGCGGCAGTGTAGCTGGCGTTCTTCCCCATGGCGAAGCGGCACCAAGCACAAAACAAAGAGATCAAAAAGTTCTCAAAATGGCAGCGAGCTATCCACCACTGACGTGAGTGACTCACTGACTGCTGCCGCTCAACGACGGGACCACGACGGCGACACTACAAGACGGCGGGCTGCGCGAACACCGTCTAGTTGCGCGCACGCGAAACATGCGCAAAACCGGCTCAAGGACAGTGTGAGTAGCGTGTTAGGGCACCTGTTAGGGAGTAGCCATGCAGGTTATTAGGGCGCCTGGATGGCCTTGGATACACAGCGCTCTTCGCCGAACGGACAGGCGGCGGGGGAGGGCGCGCGTTGGAGAGCGCGTGCACCATGCGGGTTTCGCGAGCAGGCAACTTTCGCCGCTGCAAAGTTGGGGGTGCGAGGATTATGCGAGGAACCAAAAAATCCAAGTTTTGGTGGCTTACATTAGGGGTGCGAGGATTACGCGAGTGCGAGGATTACGCGAGTAAATACGGTATTACCCACGCCCGCTAGGTATTCTTGCCCTCCTTGCTTGGAACTGAAGTAGCCTACTCGGAGACTCCGTTGCGGGGGCGGCGAAAGTTGATTTCTATCTATACTGGCGCTTCTGTTAGCTTGTTTATCACCGGCGCGCACGAGTTATTCTCACTCTCCGAGTTGCCTTCGAGTTCTTCAGATGCATGGCAAAGCGGCGATATGGCCCAACGAACTTCCCGTTCTGATGACACCGACCCACCGACCGTGATGACTTTTCTGACTCTGAGTTTGCTCCTTTCACCGAGTCTGAATCGGAAGACAGTCTTTCTTCGGAAGAAGACAGCTCATTTTCGGACACGCACTTTATGCGTGCAGACTGTGATAAGGCACTGTGCGTAGACCCGTGTTTCAAGGAATACCACACTCTGAAATACTATTGAACATTTTTCAGTTCTAAGTGATGCTGACCCCAAAATACTGTTCCTGATAATTTTTTACTATTTAATCTAGACTTTAGATATTTTGTACATTCCAAATCCGCAATAAACTAATTTGACCACCAGGGAAAGTTTTTTTCAAAAAAATTCGACCCTCAAAGGGTTAGTACTCGTTTGTTCTCAGACTCACGAGTAAGCACAATGATGAGTGAGTACAGACCCAGGCAAAAAAAATTACCTAGTATGATGATGAGTGAGTACAGGCCCAGACGAAAAATGTGAGTGTGATGACGAGTGAGTATAGACGTGAGTACATGTTCTTGCAAGTAGTATTCAGAGTACTGTACTCGTGAGTACTGCACAAAACTGCCGTTATTGATTATGAGGTTTAACGTGCCAATGCTACACAGGCGATAAGGCGCGTTGTAGTGGAGGTCTCTGGATTAATTTTGACCACCTGGGGATCTTTAACATGTGCTGAAATCTCAAACACACGGGCGTTTTTGCTTTTACGCCTCCATCAGAAAAGTGGCCACGGCCCACATTTCTGGGCTCAGCAGTACGACGCCATAGCCACTGAGCCACCACGGCGGGTAAAAAAAAACTGCCGTTATTGCCATTCCCTCTCTCACAGTGTTGCTGCACTCTGGGCTCGCTTGCCACGGGGTTGCCATAGTGAAAGCAGAGCCCTTCAAAAGCATTGAAGGACTCTAGGGAAAGCAAGGGCAGGCATGGTGGCTTCACTAGACTTGCTCAATTAAAATATAGGTCAGTAGACCTGGTTGAGCGCGTGAATGCAAGTGGTTGATTGGGGTAACAGATTCCTAGAAACACTTTTTAATACAAGTAAATGTGAGTACAGATTTAGTATAATAGAGTATACAAATTGAGTACGAGTAATTGAGGACTAATGAGTTTGAGTACAGACTGAGTGAGAGTACAGGTGAGTACAGATGATTTGAGTACAAATGAGTACCGATTGAGTGCGAGTAATCGTGAGGACTAATGAGTTTGAGTACAGATGAGTACAATTACAAAATGAGTTTGCGATTATTGAGTTCGAGGGATTTTGAGCACAGATTACCTTTTTGAGTCTGAGTTTGTGTGAGCAAAGCGTGGAGGAAAAAAATTGGAAATGAGTGTGAGTGCGTCCTTTCTGTTTTGCTGACCTATGGTCCTCATAGTCTTCTCTGTTCCCTCGTGCCGGCAGGTACATCTGCAAGGGAGACATTGTCACCGTCAGCATCCTCAGTGAGTGCTCTGGCCCTTGCCCTTACCTGTGAAGCATTTTGTGGGGATCCAAGTGGAGGAGAAATGTGGCTGCAACCGAATGTGGTTATGTGCTGGCTGTCCTCGATGTGCAGCAGCTTTGATGTTGCTCTTGGGCCTGTGTTTTCTGGTTCTGCTTGATGATTGCCCCTCCATCACCAGCTGGGCAGGGTTCTTTTCTTTTTTACCATTGCATCAGCTTCCACAACACTTCTTGAGGGTACAACGGACAGTATTTGGTTAGGCATACAAGGGGGGAGTGGGGGGGCACAGGACATGTGAGATGGAGTTTGCTTTTAGTGTAATGTTTCATGCAGCCAACCTATGCCCTAAAAGGGTTGGCCTCCTCTTTCTAGGCAGGCTGTTTCTCTGAAAAGAGGGTATTAACTCGTTGAGGCGTTTTATAGCTCTGTCAGGATCGGGGATTTTATAGCGACGTAGCTGACTCTCGAGACTAGGCCGCAATGCTGGCTCCGCTGAACTGCACCCCGGATTGCTAATTGGTGTAGTGGTAGAGAACAGCCAGGAATGCACACGACTCGGGAATGGCCAACACCAATGTTTATTGGTGCTCCAATGATGCACGCTGAATGCATCGCTCAGTCACTGACAAAACCAACTGGCAAGGTTGGTAGAAATAGTAAGGAGCAGACAAAGGAAGGCAACGAACGTACTTACGCCTGCTGTGGTCGCCGGCTCGTATCCAAAGAAGCCTTCCCTAGGCCTGCACAGCCAGACCAGGCTGTTGGAATTCCAGTTAGACCAGTTACATGGGAGGGAGCGCTGTGACGCACTTGCCCCGCGGCGAAGTGTGCAGCCACTGTACGGGAGAGAGGGACCTTCCCCACTCAACTCCGCAGTGCACTGTAAAGAATAGGGAGCATGGTGTAACTCAGTGGTTCCCGCAACACTTACGTGGCAAAGCAGCTGACTGGGACCCACCTGTGCCCATTTTGGTCTAACGTAATACCTGAATACAGTAGCTGTGACCCAAGTAACTGCCTGCCTGATATCTGAGAGAAACGGGGTTTGGAACTTGGTGCTGTGAGACCCCCACTGGTTGTGCCAGATGTTTTCTGCTTTAGCACTTGGCCCCTGAGGCGCACCTCTAGCCTGGAGTGTCAGAGCAACGCGAGAGAGAGTTCCAAACGTTGTCAGATTGTCGGACCAGATGAAAGGCTACAGCGTGCAAACTATGTATTTACAGGCGTTATTTGTTTTTGTTTTTTTTTCCCCAGGAAAGTTGCATTCGGATTCCTTTTGCACCATCCTTTTGTCCCGATTTAATGCCGTTGGCTGTGAACGACATATTCATTGCTCTGCTTGGGGAAATCGAATGAATTGCAAGCAGGTTTAACGTGGGTAAAGTCTACGTTAACAAATTAGACGTGAGTGTCAGCAGCCAGTAGGTGAGAATTAAAATGTTGAGGACTGAGCTACTGCCAAGCCACGTTGCAAATGAGGTGTGGTGGTATAGTAGTAACGTTTAAGGTGTCTGCAAAGAAGTGTTGTCCCTTCTTCTGAGGTTTACGGATCAGCCGACACTGTTGACTTTTGCAAGAACGGTGAGATAAATGAGTGAGCTATTTAAGTTTCATGATGCAGTAACATATAACACTTTGGCAGGTTCACTGCAGTGTCCCATTGAAGCTTCGCTTCCCCATTCGGCGACTTCGTCAGTGTGGAGTCCCTGGGGTTGGTGTGGGCGGGAGTGGTGCAGTTGTAGTCCTCTGTAATGGTACACTTTGGATGCTCCTGTCTGTACATGACACAGCTAATGTTATGTGTACATTGTTCACACTGAAAGTGATAGACTGCCCCATTACACGTTGTCATGACAGCCCTCCGCATTCAGCTGGGCAGCCTTAGCAGGGCTTGTGTTTGGGCTAGTTGGTATTCCATAACATTCATCTTGAGCACACAAAAATAATACAAAAAAGACAAAGACGAGTGATTGTCCTTGTCTTAAGTGCACATAAATAGCACGGACAAAGAATACAAGGACAAAGCGCTTGTAATTGTCTTCTTTGTCAGTGTATTGTTGTGCGTTTATAGGAGCACTGACACGAAAATTTTGTTACACTTTTATTGCTTTTATCGATGCTTAATTGTCTGGCGAACCTGAAACAGCACTTCAAATACTTCAGCGCGCGATAGTTAATTACATTGAACGGCCTGAAAATCGTTTGTTTCAAATATTGCGCTTTCATCCCGAACGGCGCATATGACAGAATCCCGGCCTGACCTCACCGCTTTGTGCGGACGTCACCGGCGCCCGCTTGAGAGGGTGCTGCGCCCGCTTGCCGCTCGTGGGGCAGCGCGCATGAAGTGACGTCACGGGTTTTTGGCGAGCGCTGTCGCGTCACTTCTTTTGGCTTCACGGGGTGATGTCACGCTGATGTCCATTTGCTGAGTGCTGCTCCACGCGCTGCTCCGTCGACGCGATAAATCAGATCCAATTAAACTATGTTCTTCGCGTCGCAGGCCGCTCATATTTCAGCCAGGGTATTCTGTTGAGTGAAGGAAGTAAACTGTGCAATAATATTAACGCCGAAAATTGTGTCAGTGCTCCTTTAAGATGAAGGTTAAGCCTTAGCAGGTATGCATAGATTCAGTATCTCGTCATTACTGTCATCAATAACACAGTGGCACCGCAATACATGTTTGTGTGGCCGTTATGGTGACGTGCTTGACCCTTGTTCCGTCTTGTGCAGGTGCCAGCTGCCCTGAGAAGTACCGCCCCGACGGCAGCTCTCAAAGGTATGGGTGAATTTTTTTTGTCTCCGTCTGAAATGTCAACTTTGGGGCAAACAACTCAGGTTGACTTGAAGCCTTCCCTGGGCATAATTGAGAAATAGCGCAACTTCTCTACAACTCAGTTGAGGCACCTGATCTGAGTACCTATCTTTGAGCATTGCAGCACTTTTGTCTGAGCTGTGAAAAATGTGTCCAAAGCCTGAATGTACTCCTGTGTGTTGCAGCATCATGGGTTAATCGGTTGTGAGGTGTTCGGTCTGTTGCTATTAATATTTTCTTTCTCTTTTTTTTTCTATTCTACATCTCTCTTTGCGTTGTTTCTTTCATGCCCCTCGCCAAAGGCATCATGCTATTTTTGGGCACTTACTTATCAAATTACAGTGGAATCTCGGTGATACGAATTCGGTTGATACGAATTTCGTTGTGATGCGAATTTTCAAAATTCCCCGGCGAAAATGCATTGTATGCAATGTAAAAAAATTTGGATGATCCGTACGCATTTATCACTCTGGTGCGGGTGATACGAACACGCGAGCTGCGAGCAGACAACTGCGGCATGGACGGGAGGCAGGAGTGTTGGTGCGGCCATGCGGCCTTGGTTGCGTGCGGGCACAAAAGCATTAGTCCTCCCCCGCTGACGGTAATCCTCCTCGTGGGGTGTTTACAATAGCGGCAGGAGAGGTGCTGTTCCGAACGAACAGTACGTTTCGCCCTCTCGACGCCCGTTCTTTCTCCCCCCCCTTCTTTTATCTCCCGCTACAATCTCTTCTCTGTGTACCTTTCGTTTCCGCTGTCTGCAGCTCGGGTGCCTCCAGCTTCCTTTTTTGTATTACACTTTTTCAATAAACCACGGCAATCAAGCGTTCCCTCATTTCTGAAGGTGAATACCTTCGCCATTTTGCCTTCTCCGCATTCCTCGCTTGTGAGGTCTATGCTCCGTGCTCTAGTTACCCTGTTGTCGCCTTGCCGTGTTGCCTGCGCCACTTGCGCGTCGATTATGTTGAAGTGTGAACCACATGGAGCGTTTTCTGCTCACGAAAAGGCGCCGCGAATACCACCCGTACTGCACAAAGGGTTAAATGTTTTTATATATCATAGTCGAGAAAAAAAATATCAAAATCAAAATTTTTGTCAAGTTGTCGAAAAAAATGATAAAAAAGGACTTGTGTTATCAAACCACCGGTAGTATAAAAAAATTAGGATATACATTTTGTAGGGAAACATTTAAAAAACATGCCCTAGAAGAAATTTCAAATTGCGCGGAACAGTTTGTCAGATATCAAAAAATATTAGCACGCACGGAAGAGATGGGCAAAACGGCTCACTTCAGTGAGCGGCTCAGAACGGCTCAGTTCACTGAAGTGAACCGGTTCATTTGAACGGTTCAGCGGTTCATTTAGGTTTGTAACCTGTGTTAAGCGTCCATAATCTAAATTATTACTCAATTGTTATTTAGTCATTTATTTTGTAACAACATCCGCTGTATTTGTGCTGAAAAGAATTGGCCTCACCATCATTACAAAGGTTTTTATGTGTCAGTGGTATTTCAGAATCACTCTCGGTCGATATATATAGAAGAAAATGCAACTTTTTGTCAACTTTATAACCTCACAAATATGATCTCTACTAGTGAGCTGTGACGCCAGAAAAAATGATTCTGGACATAATACAAGAAACTAATTTTAATATTGTGGTGGTGAACAACACTTTGTTCAGTTTATTCGAAGCGAGGTCGACGGGTCCGCTTTCTGGCAGCGATAATAGATAACGCGAAAGTTGCACACAAGACCCAGCTGGGTCGGCCGATACGCCTCTAATAACTCTTCCGGAACGTGCCGACACGACTCCTTCAGAGCCATGCTCAGCACGATTCTCTAATCGAGCGAGCAGCCGCTGAACGTCGGTTCTTAGGAGAGCCGCTCTGCCAAAGAACCGCCAGGAGCCGATAATCGCCGCGGAACTGAGCGGTTAAGAAGATGCGGCTCGTTCCTGACTTGGACACATGACCAACTTTACATCGGACCTGACCAGCCAGCGGCGCTCTATGGGAGCGCTTGCGCCGAGTCTCGTTTCGCGCCCGGCCGCTAGGGGCGCTTTTACGCACTGTTGCGGCGAGCGGCGGCTACGCTGGGGCGGGCATGCTCGAGCGCTAGTAGGAGCCGTCTGGCGCCGGAATTCGTTTTTAATCAAACTACAGTCTACGCCCGTTACAACGGACCCTCTGAATCCGGAAAAAAACATCCGCTGTAGCCGAAGTATGCAGTATCCGACGGGGGGGGGGGGGGGGGGGGGGGGGGGGCTATGAGCCCTACAGTGGGTACTTTGACCGATATTGCATGCATAGTACATACACTTTGTTCTTTCTACACGCCTGCAGCACCTCTGCACAGTGTTCGCGCGAGGGCAAAGAATCGCGTAAACACCGTTTCCAAAACTTAGCACCGGCACTTCGAAAAGGCCTAGCGCATGTGGTCAAGCGTGTAAATACGCAAGATGAGCTGAGCAAATAACGCAAGAATATAACTAGGCGCAATTATAAACCAGCTATAAAACATCAGTCGTGCCCATCAGCATTAGCTAGGCTCTTTTAAATCCCTTCACGACGAGGCAGGTTTTCCTGAAACCGTTCGTCAAACAAATCGGATCGCTGCCAGACGTACCCTCAAGGCAGATTCCACATTTTTAGCGATTTTATTCTGGTCATTGAAACAGATGTAATGAAATAATCTGATGACGGTCAGCTGTAAAATCGAAAGTTAGACCAGTTGGACTGCGCACGGTTACCGGCAGATTGCACACAATGGATGGGGAACAACCCCTACTTGAGGCATTTCTTACCTTTTTCGCCGAACAGAACGGGAACGATGCATGCGTGGGAATAATAAAAGCCGAACTTCACTGAACCCGAGTTTTTTATTACATAAAAAAAACTGACGAGGGCAGACTCGCCTCCGAGTGCACCACTTCGAGTATTCGATTGCCCTGTTTTCAATCTCACCAGGGGCGGTATTCCCGAGTTTTGTCCCTTTTGCGTCCCTTTCAAAAGTGTCCCTTTTGGCGAGTCCTGACTGGCTAAAAGCAAACAACCGGAAGTGACGTAACCCGAGCGCGGCAAACCTACTGCCAACTTTTCTTCATGCTGCCCACGTCCACTGCTTAACCGGAAGTACGTCACGATGAAAGGGACGCAAAAGGGACGTTTTCAAAAGGGACAGTTACGAGAATACCGCCCCTGAGTCGCGTTTATCGGCAGCGGCCTTGTTCTTGACGGTACAGCGGACACTGTGCTTAGACAGGCCTGTACTTCTGGCGATGTCAGCTTGTTTTTCCTCGTGTTCAACAGCGTTAATTACGCCTAATTTATCCGACAGTGAAATCAGCTACCCTGCCGCTCATGGCGCTGGTCGCACAAAAAAAAAAGCCACTGGTTTGGCTTGGCTGCGCCAACGACCCGGCTGCCAGCAATGTTGCCAGACATAATATTTTTCTTGCCAAAATAAACGAAAAAGCACACCGGGCGCCGGCCCCGCGGAAGTCCGCTATAAACGTTCAGTCGAAACAATTTTTGCCTAAAATTTAGTCTGTTGTAGCCGATAGTCTGCTCTAGCCGGGTCCGTTGTGAGCGGAGTGGACTCCATTTAAAATGCATGGGTACCAGACAAACCAACAGAAATGGTCTGTTGTAACCGAAAGTCTGTTGTTGCCGGATCCGCTGTAACGAGCGTAGACTGTATAGTTAATTGATTTCGGTAAATCCGAATGAAAAAGTAGCAGTTTTTCGGGGACCAACTCTGAATGAATGTTTTTTTTTTCTGATTAAGCGTGTTAAAGCGGGGCGGGGCCTCCTGATTGGCTTACCCGTTTTGAGATGCGTTGCGGTGCACGCGGCGCTGTTAGTTTCGTGGTCTTATATGAAGTGATGACGATAAGAATTAACATCATCTCACGTACTGACAACGGAACTGGCTAGCCAACCAAAGTGTACAGGTTCATAATCGCAGGGGGAGGTTATTCCCGAGTATGATGTACATTGGGAAGTTCATAGCATAAACCAAACTTAGGTCATAAAAGCTTCCCAGGAACTTTTTTCGTCATAGTAAATACAACAAAATTGAAGCTTTCTGTTAATATTCCTCATGAAGTGTTGCAGTAGCAGTTCTTTCTTACTATAAGGTTGCGGAGGAATTTCATATGCTCAGAAAACAAGATCCATATACAAGCTCCGACGATGCCAGTTGCGGTCTTTCACGCACTAATAAGCGACGATGGTTTGGCCCCTTCTTTACGAATAAATTGAAAATTTTTATTGGGAGTGCATGTGAAGTGCTACAATGACCTGCTACACTACTAAATCAATAGCCTATTTACAGGCTGATTTTTTACATTCACAATGCCACGGTTTAGGCACACAATGCTACACTGTAGTCAGGTTTTCAGAACAATATTGGACGCTGGTATTGCACAATCTTTTTCACTTTGACATTCTTTTCAAGAGTTAATTTTCGTTCATAATCCTACACTTCACTTGAACAGTGAAGCACAAGTAGTCACTCTTTCAGCTCTTTTCTGAAGTCTGGTTTTTTCGCAATCCTTTTTCCTTTGCACTCTTGGCCGTTTTCTCCGCAGCAAAATTTGTGAAAAAAGGTCGGCTAAACTTCTCCAGCATGATCTCGACCACTGCCCTCGTATGACTATCCGATGAGCCGTCGTGGCTGAAAAGCTTGTTTTCCAGTTCAGCTTGTAGCATCATTTTAACGAACAGCGCCATCGGTTTTTTGTAGGATATCGCAAGTTCTGCGAATGCTTGGGCCACTCTATCCAGAGCACAGACGAATTCCAGGAACTCAAATCTGGGATAAGATAGCCCACCCCGGTCGAAATTGAAGATCACCGCAGCGGCAGGTCCAGATGAGCAAGGCGCCTTTGATTGATTGTGGGGTTTAACGCGCCGAAGCAACGCAGGCGATGAGGCGCGCCGTAGTGGAGGGCTCCGGATTAATTTTGACCACCTGGGGATCTTTATCGTGCGCCGAAATCTCGTACACACGGGCGTTTTTGCTTTTCGCCTCCATCAGAAAAGCGGCCGCCGCGGCCGGGAATCGAACCCGCGACCTCGTGCTCAGCAGCGCAACGCCTTAGCTACTGAGCCACCGCGGCGGGTCGAGCAAGGCGCCTTAAGCCGCTCCACGCCAAGTGAGCACTTAATGTGTTCCCCAACGGTTCTCACAAGGAAGCCTGCAATGAGGCCCAGTGTGCTGGCCTTGATAACTGGAACTGGATAGCCTAAAAAAGCACCAATAAATTTTGTGTAAACATGACAGGTAGGCTCAGATGTAAAGACAGCGCACCGCTGCTCGTTTCTATTTCACACCAATCGACCATATTAAAATGCGATAACTGCGCAGCGAAGCATGCTAGCTTCAATCTGTCACGATCGCTCGAGCGATTAAAGCGCATAATTACATAAATCAAACACGATTGTGAAGGAAAAAAAATTAAAATAAAAGCAAGAGTTTTCTCAGCTTTCCTTGAGATTGTCTTTATCCATTTGTATCGAACTTCAGTGTCGGGGAACGCGTGAAAGGAAACATTTGTCACCTTACCTTCTTCAGATCTACAATAAGGTACGAAACTGTATACCATCGTGCTCCTTCAAAAGAAATACTCGGTTCAGAGGATTGAATAAGCTGTATTTTTTATGCCTGAAACTTCGTGCTTTACATACAGCAGACGCAACTTACGTTCCACGCCGCGTCTGCAATATTGCGTTCTGCATGGCTGCGCCCGCGCGTGTGGCGGCCGCGGCCGAGGAACACGGGCGGTGACGAACGACAGTGCGTAAGTAGCGCCACACCACTTGCAGCGACAAAATTTTTCCCTGCGACGGCGGTGCTGGGGCTGCGCTTGCTGGGCAGGTCCGAAGTATAGTTGGTCGTGCTTGGACAACAGCTACACGCACAAATGTAACTGTAGTGATTCTAGTGAATTATATGGTCACAGGAGTTTATTTTCCTATTACTTTGAAAATACAGACGCAGTTCGTTCACTGCTGCCATTGCGGCCTCCCGATCTGTCATTCACCGCCGCCGCCATCGCGGTTCCCAAATGGCGCCTCAGAAGATCCGCTTCGCGAAGAGCGGCTCTCGAAAAGAGCGGGAGCCGTTCTTCGGTTCAGTAACTGAGCGGAAAGAGCCGGAAGAGCCGATGAACGGGTCAAAACTGCATCCGGTTCTCCTGGCTCGAATTGTCTGCTCCCACGACAGGAGGCGCGCTAGAGGAGTTTGAAAAATTAGCCCCAGCCGGCCCGGCAGTACAGTTGCTTTCCCGCGCCGATAACAGATGGCGCAGAGCGACGGCTCATTTGACCCGGGTCTTCGGTTCTTTCGCTCAGTAACTGAGCGGATCCGCTCACCGGAAGAGCCGATGAACGGGTCAAAACTGCATCCGGTTCTCCTGGCTCGAATTGTCTGCTCCCACGACAGGGGGCGCGCTGGAGGAATTTGAAAAATTATCCCCAGCTGGCCTGGCAGTACAGTTGCTTTCCCGCGCCGATAATAGATGGCGCAGAGAGACGGCTCATTTGACCCGGGTCTTCGGTTCTTTCGCTCAGTGACTGAGTGGATTCCGCTCACCGGAAGAGCCGATGAACGGGTCAAAACTGCATCCGGTTCTCCTGGCTCGAATTGTCTGCTCCCACGACAGGGGGCGCTGGAGAAATTTGGAAAATTAGCCCCAGCTGGCCCGGCAGTGGAGTTGCTTTCTCGCGCCGGCAATAGCTGGCGCGAGAGAGCGTTGACCCGGCTTTTAGGCTCCGTTGGCTCTTTCTCCATGGTTTGCAGTGCTGTGGCTCGCCCCGTTCGACACTGATCACTGAGGGGGCGAGAAGGGTCTCCCTCTCTCCAAAAGAACCGCCGCTCACTTTTACTGAGCCACGGCTCACTCGTTCTTCAAAAAGAGCGGCTCAAAAGAACCGGATCACTCCTGAGCGACGCATCTCTAACGCACGGTGCTCGTGTCATGCAGTGAAGCCCAACCTCCAATTCAAAATGGGCAATTTCGGGTGGTTCCCTGGAAAAAATCTGGTGGTTTGACATACCGTATTTATTCGAATATAGGTCGACCTTTTTTTTCCGAAAATGTGCTTAAAAATTGAGGGTCGACCTATAATCGTGACCGAAGAACCTCGACCTATAGTCGTGATCAAAAATGGCGAGCGCACCGAGCGATCCGTTTCTCCGTCGCGCCCGGCGCTCCTCAATTTGAGGCGGCAGCGCGGAGCGTCTAGAACAAAGACAGGCAAGAAAATAAAGGAAAAAATAACAAAACAATCAGCGTAAGAAAACCACCCACAGTCACTGCCGGCTATCGCGCATTACCTGCGGCCGAACTGGACACGAGCGAGCTGACGTACTGGCTAGAGAGCCAGATTGGCTTGGCTTGGTGTCTTCGGAGCCGCGGTAGCGGCTAGCGCGAGGTGGGGGTAAAGGTGACTTTCGCCACCTAGCGTAGCCACCTCGTGAACGGAACGGCGTTGCCTGCTTCGCTCGCTGTCTCTACTATCTCCCGTTCTCCGTTTCATGCGCTTTCTTTGTGTTTGCTTCGTTGTGATTTCCGCAGATAACGTTTTTCTCGTGCGCATTTCGCGATGTCACGTCGGACTTTAAGCGGTGGGTGATCCTGTTTGCTGAGAACTTGAACAACTGCGCCGCTCAGTGAGAGTTAGATGTTAATGAAAAGCTGATCAGGGGATGGCGGAAACAGCGGGACGAACTTTTTGCTTGTAGGGGACTGCGTCGTGCATTTCGTGGCCCTACAATTGGGAGGCACGATGCTCTCGAGAAAAAACTCCGGCTGCACGTGGAAGAGGAGCGTGCGATATTCAGACCAAAGCTCAACAGTTAGCGCTGCGAGGCAGGATTGGCCGTTCAGCCTTCAAAGCCAGTCGGGGGCGGGGGTGGGTAATGAACTGCGGCGCATGCGGCGGAAGTTCCGACGACGACGCAGTGTGTGGCTCCGACCAGTGAGGTGACCGCATTGTAAATAAATGGGAGTTTTAAAAAGTTTCCTCAAGTTTTTTCTTAAAAGTATGGGTCGACCTATAATCGAATATATTATTTTTTTTTTCGGCGACTTCAATTTTTAGGGGGTCGACCTATATTCGTGCTCGACCTATTTTCGAATAAATACGGTAATCAGAGGCACCAATTTGCCCCCACATAATGTACAGACATCTTGTCAATGACTGACTTTGCATTTACAGTGAGCACAATATTTGGGACAAGCACGCAATGCGGAAAAACATGCATGAAGTTGAAAACGAAACTCCGTGGTTGGTGCTTGTTGACATTCACGGTCAGTTATCTCTCAAAACACAAAGTTGAGCTTTGTTATCATCTTCTGACTCGCAATTGTAGCCTTGCTTGCAGGAATGAGGTGCGATGCGCTAGAATCGTGCGCTGCAAACTTTGGCCGAGTAGCTGTTGCGCGATAAAAAAGATCAGCACAACAAGCCTCCTCCATTGCAGCGCTACCTAACATTTTTTTAAATGAAACAGTACAAAAACTTATCGCAGACTCCGTCCGAATAGACAGTACAACTAAGCAGCAACACTAGACCCCCGGAGATACCCTTGTATGGAAACGAAACTGGAAGGCGAACAGCTGGCAGTGTGTAAGGCCGGTTTGAAGCGCTGTCTTCGTTGGAACAGATATCTGGTGACTGGGTGTGATCCTTTGACTTGCACCTGAAGTTCTTATCACAGAAATCGGGTTGGGGGGGGAATCAGGGGCGGCGTGCTTTGTTTGAGATCAGTCGCGGATTCTCAAGGCGCCATGGCAGGTAGCCTTGAAGTTGGGTAACTGCGTAGTAGCACTAAATATGAATTTCGCGATGCAGAAGCGAAACCGGAACTGTTGTAAACTGTTCGTGAATGGTCCTGGGGTAAGTAGAACTACCACACAACTTAGAACTATGTGCGCAAAGGCAATAAAACTGCCTAAAATCATAAATTATCTTTGCAAACAGGCACTGCTTGACATTTTCAGCCGATTTCTGGGCTTATTACTGTCAGAGTGCGAACCTGACGATTGAAAATCGTTTACTGGTTCACCATGCATATGCATACCCTGATATGCATATGCATGGGTTATGAGTGGCACGCATTCTTCGCTGGTAGCAGCGATGTGCGGTGACCACGCCTCCTTTCCACACCCAGGTGATTCAAATGCGTGTCAAAAATCACGTTTTTGTTGCAAAAATGAAAACAAAACTGATTTTGAAAGGCCATTTTCTGATCTAACTCCAAACAGCTTTACTTGTTTGAGCAACGCCTGGAACACTATGAAAATGCGTTCCAAAAGTATCGTTCAAATTGAACGACTTTGAATAAGCGCAGTCGCGAAAGAGTTAGATAATGGAATGCCCAGCCAAAAATGTTTTCCCTTGTTTTTTTTCCGCTCTCTCTCCAGGGGCAGTATTCTCGTGTTTTGTCCATTTTGTGTCCGTTTCAAAAGTGTCCATTTTGAGCAAGCCCTGAGTGGCTAAAAGCAAACACCCATCTGTGACGCCATGCAAGCTTGGCGGAGCTATGAGCCGCGGCTTCTTGGAGCAGACAATTGGGAGCAGGCGATTGGTTGTCGCTTTGTTGTTGGTTCGCTAGCAGAACAATAAACACATAGAAGATAGTTTAAAATAGGTTTAGTCATTTAAAATGTGTTTACAAGAGCAGTTGCGCAAAAGTCAACCCAAAGCCCACCTACAACTGGAAGTACGTCAGAATAAAATGGGGGCAAAACGGATGCTTTCAAAACGGACAAACACGAGAATACCGCCCCTGTTCGGTTCGTGTGTGTGTGCTCGCTCCTGCTTCCCCTTTTTGGAAGGCACCGCTTATTGGCAAGCAAGGGAATTTTCCCAATGCCTTGTTTGTGGCTGCACCGTATTGTTGGCCTTCACTACTTTGTGGAACTTCGGAGCCTTAGTTCGTGCTTAGTAAGGCCGGGAAGAAGAGGAGCAAACACCGTGTGCGTCTTCTGTGCGTGGCAGTGCAAGTGCGTTCCCTGCCCTCTCTCCGTCCTCCACCAGGCACCACGTGGTGTTCTTCAAGGTGACGCAGCTGCAGGGACCTGGAGACGCTGCGGGGTACCTCTGCGATTCCAGGCACACCAGGCTGTACCAGGTGAGGGGCGCTTGCTGCCCTGTCTTCTTTGCCCCTGTCGCCTGGCTGCTCTGGTGCGTACCTCTAGGGGGATCAGACAGTCTGAACACCCTATCTCAGGAGAACCGTTTTACAGGATACAAAAGATGTGAACAGAAAAAACTGATGGAGGTAGAAAATGGATAAAGATATCAAGGAGGCTAATAGAATGCTACAGTAAAACCTCATTACAAGAGACACTGTTACAAGAGACACTTGGTTATAAGAGACATTCGAATGAAAGCGGTTTGGTTCGTTTTCGTATGTTTGCCATGTTAGCAACATTGCATACAAGAGACCTTGGTTACAAGAGACACGTTCCTTGGGTCCCTTGAGTGTCTCTTGTAATGAGGTTTTACTGTATTAGCATTCTTAAGATCAATGTGTGTTTTCCAAGAGTGCTTGTAAGGCATACTAGTGGCCGGCATAGGACCAGGTGTATGGTTGCAAGGGTAGTTAAGAGTTAGCAACTCTTGGTCACTCTTCCAGGCCACTATTTCCAAGAGACGTTATGTGGTTGAAAAGTTTTTGCGCAAACAGCATTCAACTTCATCTAATGTATACCACAGTTAATGCATGCTTGTTCTTGTGCAGGGCCTAGCCGTGTGAGGTATTTTTGCGCAGCTGCGGCGTTGTGCGGTAAAGCCTCCCTCCTTCCACCAAACAATGGGGGCTGTGGGGGTGAAGTTCGAAAAATTTGTATCTCTTGCAGCAGAGGCAACCTCTATTGCCTTACCATTTGGTAATTTTATCACCTCCTCCCACCCTCCCCCCCAAAATATCGAATGCTTCGAGTTGTGAGGTTCCACTGCAAATCGAATCAAAGAGCAAATGTTGAGTATTCAAGGCTTTCACGTTCGTGCACCTCAAGTATTTGAAAAGTGTTTTGGGGTGGGAAAATGAATTGAATTCGAATCAGGTAGTGTTGTATAGTGGCCAAAAACATCAAATATTGAATCAAATATCAAATATCAAAGCTTTTATCTGAAAGAGCAACTACATTGGACACTAAAAAGCACCTGCACATCTCCTTGAGCTCTAAATACACAAGGTGTTAAAAGAATTGCAAATTATCATGAAGAAACACAAGCTGCTCCACATGACTTGTCTTCAGGCTCTCTTGCTGTGAGGTCGCAGTGTTTCCTGAAGTGGAGAACATGCGTTCGCTAGGCACCTCAGTAGCGGGGACAGGAAGGTACTGCAAGGCAATTTTCGCAATACCAGGGTCGAGTGTAGCTTCATGCCCTTTCTAGTATGTCATTCTTCCTGGTTATCAGGGGCTCATTAAAGTACTCCTGTACCGCCTGACTTAGGGTCTCGGGTTATTGCACTGGCTTTTCTGTGACTCTAGCAATTCTACAGTTTCCCAGACTGTTTGCAGGTTTTCCTTAGTGCAGTCATGACTGCTTGGTGGTTTGGAGAATATAGTTGCTGCCTTTGAGACTGCTCTGAAGGAGAGTCCATGCAATCGGACTCTGCTGCATGCAGCTCAACAACCTGTGTCTGGTCTAAAGAATTGATTCAGAAAGTGGGCTTAAACCTTTGGTCACACAGCGTTGCGAGCATCATAAAGACAGGGAACCTGGACTTCAAGCTCTCAGTAAAGTTTTTGCAAAATGGACCTGCTTCATTTTCTATGTCACGTGTCACAGTGTCCCTTTATATTTTGCTCTGTTCCATAGAGAAAAGGAACAACCAACGAAATAATATACTTCTGGCCAGTCAAATCTGCAGTCGCATCTACAATGGGCAGCAGGGCCTGCACCATGCTTGCTGCAACAGTCCACTCGCTTGGTGAAAGGCAGCTCGCACTAGTTCTGATGTTGCCATTTCGAGGGACACAGCATGTTTCAGCTCTACCAAACGGCTCAGCATGGCATGTTCACTGTTCCAGTGTGTGTCTACATCTTGAATGAGACTTGCATTTGGTAGGTCCATGTGCGTCTGGCCGTCTTCGAGTCTTCGAGTTGCCTGAGCACTATGCTTGTAGTGTCCCACTATGGCTTGGACCTTCTTGCACAGTACAGACACAGCAGGGGTCTCTTCTTTGGAGTCCTTGGCTGCCAGCTGAAGAGTATTTGCCAAGCACTGCAGAGGGGTCCATTCCATTTGGCTCACGGCTGCGCGGATATTGTGGCCATTGTCTGTGACCACGTACACGGGCACATTGCTGAGGTTGAGGGACCAGTCCTCGATGATTTGGGTCAAGCAGGTCTTGATGTTGTCTGCAGTGTGGCTTCCTGGCAGGTGAGCGAATGCCTTGATCGTGAATGGCTGCGTCATGTAGTGGCATGTCAGAGCAATGTAACTTTGACTGGTCCTGGAGGTCCACATGTCAGTGGTGAATGTGATCGACTCCACTGAGTTTGCCATATCTGAAGCGATTTCATCCCTGAGTGAGGCAGTTGTGCTTCGGTACAGCTACGGTTCTTGAAAATGTAATCCTATGCGGGATCTTGTACTTGGGCTGCAGGTGACTCATCAAGTCTTGGAATCCTTTGTTCGCGACGAACTCGTACGGCTGAATATCCCTCGCGATCATATGGGCGGTGAACATGGTTGTCTGTTTTTTAGCACTGTACAACAAGAGGGCTTTTCCCTTAGTCATACCTAGCAAGGTTTGTTGGCTTGGACCTTTAGGCCTCTGGTTTGCCTTGCCTGATTCTTTAAACTTCAGTTAGTGAGCACGGTGCTTGCTCTTCACGTGATTCATGAGTGGGCTTGTCGTGCTTCATGGCGTCTTGAGCGTGGAGGCGCAAATCTTGCAGATAGCAGAGCACGGACTTGCCTTCTCACACTACAGTACATTACTACTGAACTACACTACTACACTGAAGCACTTGTGATTGAGGTCACCTCATAAATTAAAGTTTGCCTCGTAGAAAAAATATCCCATTCATGACTCTAAAAGTGGCAGGATAGCTTCTCTATATTTGTTGCTTAGCACAGGAAATTTTCGAGAATGCTTTTACATGAACGTTCCATTTTTCTGCTGGCTAGCTATTGAAGCAGGCTTCATAAAATGTAAATGCGAGGTTTCTCACTGGAAATTGCTAAATACATATTTGCTTTGATTCGTGACTATAGACGGTATTCATTGAAAAGTTTAGCGGGCGATTTGTTCGCTTGGCAACACTGGAAACTGCCGTGTCTGTGCTGCTGTGCCTGCACATGAGCATTGTGCCCATGCCTCGCAGAAAAACAAAAAAAAAAAAACACCGGTGTGTGTCATCTGCCCCGTTTCAACCCGATTCTCGGTCGGGGTGTTAACAGATCTATAAATAATCGCACTCACACTATGTGGGGGCACTCACCTTGCCCTCGAGAACTTTGCATCACTGGAGAATGAAACCCCGGCTGTGAACAAAAGCGATGCAGCGCACAAGAGGCCGACGCTGCAGACACCTGCGACCATGGATGTCGGCACAAGTGCTCTCTAATGCGTGGTTCAGTACAAAAAAGACTGGAACAGCAGCATAGCGACACCTCACTCAACACACACCGCTTCGGGATCTCCTCGAGCAAGTCACACCAGCGCCATGTCCGGCGGTTAACAATGCCGGCTCCAAGGGCGCCATGGGGAGCAGCCAGCGCTTTTTCCACTGCTCAAGTATTCTAGTTCACTGTAGGCGCCACGCAGTCACTCCGGCTAGGGCCGCTCGATGGAAAGGAGGTTTTCATGAAGCGGCCGTGCTCCCGCGGTCCAGCGCATCTCCCACTTTACCCCGGCAAACATGGGCGAGAGAGAGAGGGAAGTAATGAGAGGGGGAGAGGGAGGGAGGCGATTCGAAGCTGCTGCCTGCCACGAAATTGTATTCAACTGCACAAGAAAGAACATCCCCCTCGCGAGGGGCACGATCGAATGCAGAGCATTTCTGGGGGCGCACGACGTTAAGTAGTTTGCGTTACGTTAATGTTGTTGCACTTGTGGCAACTGCTGACGAGAGAGCGCGGCGATGAGTGCGTTCCAGCCTCGCCGACACCCGGCTTTATCACGCCACGATCGCGCCACGCGCAGGGGTTTCCCCAGGCACCGAATCAAGGGGGGGTGCCTCAATGGCTCGGGGGGGGGGAAGGGGGGGGGGTTCATAAACTAGAAAAGCTGTTTTTTTATCCCACTAGTTAAATAATAGACGTCTGTTAACCAAACGCTCATCCCCGTGACGAATCGATATGTTATTTATTTGCAGTTCTTATAATTAAACTTGCACACGTCTTACTTGACGCAGCGTGAAAGCAGCGCTAATTATCCAGGGTCCATAAAAACAAAAGCAATTGAAGACCGGGCACATGGTACTAGGCCAAATAAAGACGCTGAAAAAATCTTCGAATATCGAAAGCGTGAAACATACAGGGGTGAGACAGCTGCGCATATTGCGCCTTTTTGATACGATTCCATTTGCCTGCGCCAAGCTGCTCCAAAAGCACGAAAACGGCGAAAATTGCGCCAAACTGCTCCAGAAGAGCCTCAATGGCTCGGATTTTGATGCTCATGTCAGTTTCGGCGGGGACGAAAGCCTCCCGCATCCCGGTCACCGCTTTTATCGGCGGTCAATCGCAAACACAGAAATGGCACAAATAGAAAGACTGAAACGAAGCAAGCGATAGCTTCTAAAACTCGATTCGCTTTCCGACCGGGTTCGCTGAAACGGCCTTCTGGATTAGGCGTCGCTGTGGCAACAAACATGGCCGCCGCCTGATCTGGCTGCTACCAACGCGCTCAGTGCGCATCGCCGATATTTTCCCTGGTTTATTTTGCGCTATCAGCTGGGTTCCAGTCTTTTCATTCTATCTGTTGTGGCTCTGAACAGTGACGTTAACGCGGGGATATGGTTTTAGATTGGTGCCAGATTACGGGAAGTTGCGCGGCGCGAAAAAAAAGTTCATTGAAATGTGGGCCCGGGCCTAGGACTTCGGCGTGGTTTGTTCTTGAGTGCGAAACGCGGTGCGCGCGTCTATAATCGGGTTCGTGAAGTGAATTTTTTGGCTCGTTGTGGTGTTATAAAATGCTGAGGTGTTGCTGTGCTTCGAAGCGCTATCGCGAGCCTCGGGGATGGAACGGTCGACACGAAAGTTGCGGGCTGTGCTGCGGCGCCGCGACCTGTTCACGCCGCGACTACACGGTTGCCATAGAACGCGACTATAACACTTGATGTATGCAAAGTGAAATTGAATGCCAGAATCTAGGTGGCTATAGACAGTAACGCTAGTCAAATGACCATAGGGTGAACCTGCGCCCCGGGGGCTGAAACGGGTTATGCTGGTTAATTGGGCCATGCGACCGTTAGCTCGAAGTTGCTCAACTGTAGCCGTGACTACAGTCGTTCGTACAATGCAGCCTGGGATTACAAAAATAATAATTTTAGCATTAAAACGGCAAAAAAATGCCACAATTGCGGAGCCCTTAAATTTGGTAAGAGTTTTAGCAGTCCGTCTGTTCCGTCGTGTACGTAGTTACCGTGCTGACCGGGACTCGTCTGGGTAGGTTAGGTTAGGTTGGGCATTCGTAGCAGTAGGGGGATTAGTTCCGCGGGCCTGCCTTCGCCCTGTCCGCGCCTCCTCGCCCTTCTGCGCGCGCAGGCGCTGACCGGTCCCGGTCAACCCGGTAACAAAATAACCAACAGAACAGACGGACTGCTAAAATTCTCTAATGTTAATGGCAGTTTTGTTGTCAGTGTTGCATGCAGCCGCAACACAATATCACCAGTTAGGAAAAAGGTAGTGCAGTTAGTACTTTGTGATACTCTTAAAAACTCTTTCAGGTACGGCTGTTTCAGTGTTCTGTGTATTCAAAACTGATTTAAATGTCCACTTGACCCTGCAAATTTCTGAAATAATGATTTTTTAAGCTCACACGACGGTGTATTAAATGTCCCTAACTGCTCCAAATCAAGATTCTTCTGCTCCAAAATCGAAATTTTGCTGCTCCGAAAACTGCTCCCAAATCTGTTTGGGCTGTCTCACCCCTGAACATACGAACTTGCCACGAGCTGTCGAAAAAAAGGAAATAAATACGTGCAACGCTAACAGCAAGCTCGGGGGGCGCACTTTTGTTTATTTTGCCCGAGGCTACTGCCAAGAAAAGCACACGGGCAGCCCGCGCATGCGCAGATTGATACTGAAAAAGGTCCATACAAGGACTGACAAGAGTGAAATTTGGGGATTCAAGGGGGGGTGTCCAGAAAAACTAGGGGGGGTCTACACACCCCCTAGGGGGGGTGTAGGGAAATCACTGGCCACGCGCGCGTGATGCTGACGTCACGATCACGCCACAGATGTTGTTGATCCCGCGACGCGTGCCCCCACCTGTTGGGCGCGAACCGACCGCAGAGAGAGCGCGTGATGCGAGCGGAGAGTAGGCGAGGGGGAGCGGGGGAGAGGGCACACCTGCGAGCGATGCGGACTACTACGGACGCCTAGAACGGGTGACATCGTGAGTTAAAGAAATGCTCTGCATTTAAAATCAAATAATGCTTTTGAAGAAATGCTTCACACATGCGCCGATTCAGATATGATAATAGCGTAGCAGCTAGTTCGTGTGAGGCCTTCTCCTGAGCCGTGCCGGGCTCGCAGCACTCACACTCCCTATTCTGCACAAGCGCTGATGAATCACAAGCGCCCTTCGAACAAATCACTTGAGTTTGGCTTTGGCATGGTGAAATTGTCGGCAACGATATTTCTGGTTTTGTCCTTGAACAGGGGATTTGATTTTGATTGTGTGGTTTAACGCGCCGACGCTACACATGTGATGAGGTGCACCAAAATGGAGGGCTCCGGATTAATTTTGACCACCTGGGGATCTTTATTGTGCGCCGAAATCTCAAACACATGGGTGTCCTTGTACAGGTGACAGAAACGAAGGGAGTGAGATGGGCGTTCAATAGCATAAGCACGTGACTTGGTCCATCACGATGCAGTTGGAAGGCTCCGAAGCTTTTTACCGCTCTACCTAGTTGTGCGACAATGTCAACCGTGTCTGGCAATAGGTAGATCGTGTGGTGCTGCATGAAACAGTATTTGGCATCGAGGCATTACTGTGCGTTTGGTTGGGCACAGTTTGGAGCATCAAACAGGTCTTGCAGTTGTCATGTATAGTGCTTCATTGGGTGCCAGTGCGGCCAAATACCGCCATCTCGTGGAGCCCGATGTAACACCAGACGCTGCGGTACATACACGGCAGTGCACACGCAGGGTTGGCCGCAGGCGTGCCACACCAGTGAGTACAACCTATTCGAACAAAATTATTATTTGCTTCGTATTCACTTCAAAAACAAAAATCACTATTCATGTACCCCTACCTTGATGTGGCATGCCAGCTGCTGAGGTCAAAAACCCATGCTTCAAATGGTATTATACTTCAGGCGCCCGCGTTTTATAAAAAAACAGTGTGCTTCCTCATTGGGTTCTATGGGAGGCAAACCAGTGATCACAAAATGCGTTATATCCAGTCCCGCACTGTAACCACTTAAAAAGGGCTGTGAGCTCGGCGAGTTGGTGAATAGTCATCATTAATGATGAGCGCACAAAAACCGAACTGTCGGTTACTGCCTTTTGTGTCTCGTCTTTGTGCACTGACCATTAATCGTGCACCTGTTGTTACATTATAAAATGGTCCGCACCAAGAGCAGAAAGGAGATCGCAGAAACGAGGTGGCGCTTGGCTGCTCAGCTTGATTGGGGGCGTTGCACGTGCAGGCAGGCACCAAGGGGTGCTACGTCCCGGCGGCCATGGCGGCCTACCACCTGGAGGGTCCCCCGCACCCCGTGTGGGACAGCCCCCAGCCCCCACACCTGGCCCCCACCGTGGAGCGCCTGCAGTCCCTGCTGCTGCCCTTCCTGCGGTCGGGGTGAGCGAGCGGGGCTGGGCTTAACCGGGTCACCAGGCCTGGCACTGCGCTGAACCCTATCTCTCTTGGGAGTGCAAACATGTGACGGCCACGGTGATGGTCTCTGGGCTGGGAGGAAGCTCTGCTCTGTGGAAATGGACAGAGCGAGGGGGATAGGCGAGGGAAACAAAGGATGGGGTGAAGCGCTGACGGGGACTGTTTTTGCGACGTAACTTGTCGGTGCTGGGATTTGCTGCGCTTGTCATGTGGGAAATTTCGCCGAGTATCACGGATGGACTGCAGAGTTGGGTACGCTTCAGTGTACTGCAAGCATACATGCATTGAGCAGCTCATACGTACTGAAGGGGGTTAGAAAAGTGTGCAAAAAATGTGCTTCCGTCGGAATGATGCTGCCACTTTCGAATTTTATACAGATATGCCGAGAGGCAATACAGTATGCTCAATCACTCACGCCCCTGCCCTTGAGGCTTGCCTTACACAGCTGTTCTGCGAATTGAAAGTCACTGAATGCTATGTTTTAAGGAACCTTTGAGACTGCCCTTATAGTCGTGCCTTTTCGCAGCGCAGGCACGGAAGTCGTGCGAACCAAGTGATGCGATGCCATCAGCTTTGCGCGCAGAAGGCAGCTAGCTATCTCAGATTTTAGCGCTTCACCAGCTTTGTGCTGTGAAAAGGCTTTTTTATGTAGATCACTCACCTCTTCAGGCGTACTGTGGATATTAAGTTATTTATAGCAGATGCCTTCATGCCCACTGCTGTGCGTGGAGTAGTGGCGACAATGATTGTCAGGAATTAATAATAAAATAATAGCCAGACAACATTTCTCACAATTCATTATGGGGGAGCTGTTTTAGTGTGAGTTTTTTTGTGGCATTTAAGCAACCTCGAAAATTGATATTATAGTTGCTCCAAACACTTTACCATTAGTTTCGGAGCATGAAAAATAACATTTTTCATGCTCCGAAAATTGCTCAAAATTGTTGAGCATGAGTGACATCTCTGCATTTGACAAACACTCTGGAGTAACGAGCAGTTGGCTACCTCTGTCACTAAAAAGAAAAGTATACAACCAGTGCACACACCAGGTGATGGCTTGGGGCGACTTGCTAAGGACGTTAACTCTTTCGTTACCATGGCAAATTGACCGGTTTTTAGGGGTCTAAGAAAACATATTTTTGTGCTTAACTAATTGGTTAGGCACATATTGCAGTGACATAATATGCAGATGATCGAACGCCCTTTCCACCAACACCAGTGTTAATAACGTTTTCGTGAATACCGTAAAAACCCGCATATAGCTCGGACCCGCGTATAGTCCGAGGTGTAATTCGGGGATAGCAAACGCGAGAAAAAATGTTTTCACGCGAATATAGTTCAAGGAAAACAGAAAAATGCAGTTATTTACACACTTGATTATTCGTCGTACTCGTGTGACGCACTCTCTTTCGAAGCTCCCTTGTCGGAAATGTCCTCCCACAGCACCTCATCCTCCGTGCCATCAAGGGAGTTTAAGATGGAGCACTTTTTGAAGGCACGACAAACGAGCGCCTCGGGAATGCAGGCCCATGCCTCGGCGATCTCTGAGCAGAGCAGAGCTGGCGAGGCCCGTTTCAGCCGTCCGGCAGGGGTCACTTCTGGCTCTCCAGACCTCATCCACTCCATATACAGGCGCCTGATATGGTCCTTAAACGGCTTATTAAGACACACATCAAGCGGCTGCTGCAGCTGGGATGTCATCCCTCCCGGGATGGCAATGAGCTCGGTGCGGGAGTCGCACAGCAGTTGCTTCACGGAGTGCGCCAGATGACACCGAAACGCGTCGAGCACAAGCATCGATGGGAGCCCCAGCAGTGCTCCGGGCCGTCGACACCACACGGACTTGATCCAGTCCAGCACTGGCGATTCGTCCATCCACCCCATAGTCCTGGCAGCGGACGACAACATTTTTTGGGAACGTCTCCCCCTTCGGCAGCGTCTTTCGTTTAAACACCACGTAGGGTGGCAGCTTGCGACCATCTGCCGTGCAGGACAACATTACAGTTACCCGCATTTTTCGTCCCCCGTTGATCACACGGTAACTTGCCTGGAGCCTTTTTGATGATGCACCGTCAGAGCCGAGGGCATATCGAGGTACACCGGCGTGTGGTCAGCGTTGCTGATCTGGCCCAACTGAAAGGGGACCGCCTTTCGCAATGAAATCTCGTGCTTCTGAAAGGCCACAAGCAGCTCTTCGTAGCTTTCTGGCAGTTTCTGCGAGATCGACGTAGGGAGAACCCAGCCCGGCGCATGAAGCGAGACACCCAATGCTTGCTTGCCTTGAAGTCCGCCCGCTGAATGCCTTCGTCTCGAGCGATCTCCCTTGCCTTTGCTTGCAGCACCTCGATGTTCACAGCGAGATGTGCCACTCGTTGCTCCCGAACAAAGTCCGTCAGTTCTCGTTCCACGTCAGGAAACGCTCCATTTTTTGGTCCCTGGAAACTTTTTCTCTGGCCGCTGCATGCAAAAAGGGCTTCTTTCTGCTTCCTCCAACCGCGAATGCTCCGCTCGATCACACCGAACTACCACTCTGCAGCAGTTACCGATAGTTTCGGCAGCAGAAATAACTTTTCTTTTAAAGGCAGCCGAGTACTGCCTGCGCGGTCCTGACATGGCGTAAAATCACAGAAGTAAAATCGTGGCCGTCGTGATGTGCGCCAAGTGATTGCAATGGCCACTGTTGCACGCCTGTAGCTGTAGGTCTCTAGGACTAACGCCACCAACGCTACCTAACGCAGAAGCGCGCAAACACCTGATGATGATGACAGCACCGCCTAATGCCGAAACCGAAACCAAAACTGTGAATTCGGGCCGAAAATTTTTGGGATCCGCATATAGTACGGGGCCGAAATTTCGCATCCTAAAATTTAGAAATAAACCCCGGGCTATACGCGGGTTTTTACGGTAATGATTGCGAAAAAATTATCAAGTTCAAAATTTTTGTTCAGGCATCGAAGAAGATAAAAAAAAAGGAACTTGTATATAACAAACCACCAGTAGTAGAAAAAATATAAAATATACATTTTGCAGGTAAACATTTCAAGAACCTGTTCTAGAAGAAAATTGAGTTGCACGGAACAATTTGTTAGATATAAAAGAAAATGTTAGCATGCGTGGTTTGTGCCTTGTGGTGAAGCCCAACCTCAATTTCAAAATGCGGAATTGGGATGGTTTTGTGGAAGAAATCTGGTGATTTGACATTATTAGAGGCACCAATTAGTCCCCACATGATGTAAAAACACCTTGTCAGTGATTACGGCCTGCACGAAATTCGGGACAAGCAAGCGATGCAAAGAAATCCGTTTGGAGTTGAAAACCAGATGCGGTGGTGGATGCTTGTTGAAGTTCTGATCATCACTAATTTGTGAGAACTGTCATTTGCAGTTTATTATCATTTTCTGACTTGCTATGGTAGCCCTGCTTGCAGGAAAATGGTGCGATGCGCTAGGATCCTGCCCAGCAAGCTTTGGCTAGGCAGCTGTCGTGCTATGAAGAGAGTTCAGCACTACAAGCCTCCTACATCACAGTGCCACCTAACATTTTTGAAAAGAAACGATATCAAGACTGTTGGAGACTATGTCAGAATAGACAGTTCTACTAGAAGCGACACTGGACCTCCGGAAATGCCCTCGTACTTAAACTAAACTGGCCGGTGAACAGCTGGTGGTGTTCAAGGCAGATTGGAAGCACTCTCCTTTGCTGAGCTAGTATCCAACAACTTGGTGTTATCTTTCGACTTTCAGCTGAAGCTGTTATCGCACAAGTAAGGAGTGGGTGAAGTGGAATCATGAGCGGCGTGCTTTTTTTTTTTTTCTTTTTTGAGAAACAGTAGCGGGCGACGTTGGCGCATTGGCAAATCAGCTTGCAGTTGCATAACTCCATAGTAGCGCCAAATATGAATTTTGCAATGCAAAAATTAAACCGAAACTTCTGGAAACTGGCTGGAAAAGCAATGTCCAGTTGTTAGACATGCGCGGGACCTTCAGAAATAAGCTTTCGCAGAATAAAGCTACCCTTTCTCCGAACCAAAGGTCACTAGTGAACCCCTAGTGTCATTTTCAGGTAATTATCACCTCTCAACGCTATCAGATTACAAAGCTGACAACACAATTTGGTATTTCACTTGCTAGGAGGCTTTCCATAAAAAGAAATTGATGGTAATGCAGCATAACCACGAGCGACCTGCCTTTTTGGGAAGTGCAGCAGCCGTGTCCCCTTTCACAAAAACTCGCGCCTCAGCTCGCAAAAAATGCCATAAAAAATCTCAATGTCGCCGGAGTGGGAAAATTTAAGTAGATTCTAAAAGTGCAGTGCCTGCACTAAACACTTGGGTACATTAGGGGTACGAGAAACGGCTGCAACATCTTGAAATTAGCAATATAAAGCATCAATCACTGGTGATTGATTTGAATAGGCGTGGTAACGAAAGAGTTGGAACCGGTAAAACATGGAAGTGAAATGGGCCTTCACAAGAGCAGTTGAATGTTTATTGTGCATCGATATGAACTGCACATCGCTATTTATATTTTGTCGGCATGGCACTGTTATGTACATCAACGTTAGACAGTGGATTGCACGCGCTGGAGCATTGCGTAAATCCGACTGAAACCACAGGCGCCCGCAAACCATCTGTGCAAACGAAGCCGAGCGGGTTGTCAGCGAATCGTTTGGAGAACACACGGTCTGCTGCAGCGAAAGGAGCAGCGGACCGTGTCACGAGCGCGACATTCGCAAGCCGGCGTTGTTGCCTTACAGGCTCTGCCGCAGCTTACGCTTCGTGTCTCCCGTACGCGTAGTCGTTGGCATCAAGGTGCCAACTTTCGGCGCTCAGTAGCGTCATGATGCACTACAGTCGAATCCCGCTACAACGAAATTGACGGGACGCGTGAAAAATTTCGCTGAAGCGAAAATTCGTTGAGGCGAAATCCGCCCCAACACATTACGGAAAGGTCCGAAAAATAGCCCCGTATGTTTCCGCACCATTGGCAGCAAAAAAACAATGTTTAGAAAAAGGAGTGACGCGCAATAACGTCATGTTTATTCGGATAACAAACATACCAATGGTTATCTGTGTTCACTGCACGCAAAGAACGCGTTACGGAGGGGGGTGAAGAAATGCAGGCGCAAAACGTATTGCTGTACAACAAGGCATGCCCACCGAGCTGATTACTTGCAGATAGCTGCTAGGCGTCGGAAGCCCCCCTCTCGCTTGTGGCAAGAGCAGTGCCGTTATCTTATCCTCTGACGGGGCACGGCAGCTACTGACCTTGGCAGGCAAGACGCGCGCGCTTGCATTTAACATGACCGCGCGCTCGCGACTAAGATAGGATGACTTGGCTTCAAGACCAAACACGAAAACATTATTTTTGCTCTTGGCTATGAAGAATGGTAGAAGGAAAACGGCAAGGACAGCTGCTCACGAGTCACAACGAATACATGACGGCGCCGCGCCAGCAGCGGAGCACATTCGTGCGATTTCAATTGGATACAGATTGGCTGTAGCCACTGTAGCTCCGGCTTGGCGAAGCGGGCCTGTGCCTCATGTAAAGACGGCCAGCCACATCGTTATCACCATCAAACAATGGCGTCCGCCTATGAGTTTTTTTTTGTTGTTTTGTTTTGGGTGGCGGTGCGGACGCACCGCGCATGTTTTCGGTGAAACTAAGTGTCCTGAATGTTTAAAAAGTTACAGATAGCTGGCGCTATGCTTATTTTATTGTAAAATAATTGTTCAAACCCAGCTCAATTCATCGAAAATTTCGTTGAAGCGAAAGCAAGCCAGACAAATGGTTCGTTGTGGCGAGGACTTTGTTGCATTGACTTCTATGGCTAGCTGATGGGGAATTGGAAATATTTCGTTGAAGCGGAAATTTCGTTGAAGCGGACTTCGTTGTAGCGGGATTAGACTGTACTTCGCTTCGCGTCTCCTAGACGGCAGCACCATCTGAAGGAAAGGATATAAGGTGCGTTCGTCGTCTTGTTTATGCGTCTGTTCATAGCGCTATTGGGAGCGTGTTGTGTACCTCCCGTTGCGGCGAAAGAGCTCGTGGCTCGAATCCCGGTGCAGCCGCGTGAATCAAAGTTTTTCTGGCTACGTCATTTCCGTGACGAATATGACGTCAGGGAGATCTTAGTGGACCCTGGCATAAAACACTTGTGTTAAAATGGCCGCCATCCGGCCCTGTGAAAGGGGATGTCCAGCAAAGCTGTTGTGAACAACTGCACATTCTGATGTGGGAGGGGATGAAATGTTTCTCATCGTCTCGGCGGGCTTGGCGCTTGCGCTCGGCTTTTCTGGCGGCAGAGCCTGACGCACGCGCTTGCCCTCGAATAATGTCAACTCTCCTTTTGGCAAGCAGGTGCAAACCTATTCTTTACAGGGAACACATGGGGGGGGGGTCCCATTATTCACAGGCACCCTGTCATCCTTTGTGCAGTTTCGATGCTTGTTTTGTGTTTTTTTTAAATAAATACTGAACTGTATGCTGTATGCCTGATTGCAAAGAAAGATCGCGCTGAGTTTCTCTGGCGGCAAATGCTGGGTCCTGCCTAGCGTGACGCATGCGCTCAGTGTCTTGGGCAGGAACTGCAGGGTCCTGTCTGTGCTTTTTGTTTACGACACGAAATTTTCCTCCAAACAAGAGGCTAACAGCTTCGCTGTAAAAAGCTTACTTCAGACTATACTTGGTTACAACTCAAGGACGGCACCACCTCATGTAGTGTATCACTCCGCCAAAGCGCCAGACCCGTGACGTCAGTGCGCGCGCGTTTTGAAAGGGGTTTGCTATGAATGCGTGATATCGTCTGCCTTGTCTCACGCAGTTTGTTTGTCGTCACTGGAGTCGTTTATAAGCACATTAAGTCCAAAAAATCACGGGAAGGGCTCACGCCATGTTCCAAATATTCCCAGTAACGCCCTACTTGCGCCGCGCGGAGAAACATCCGGCTACAGTGATAAGGCACAGCGGCAACTTCCGGTGCCGTTCTTAAGTTGTCACCGAGTATAGCATGTGTGTGTGTACAAAATAAGTGTTCAGCTGGTGCAGGCTTGTTAGAGCCACGTCATTTGTGAGGCGAGGTTTGGTTAGAGAAAAATAGAGGCTGAGGTCAGCCTCCTCATTTTGTTTTGTAGTAAGTATGTGCTGACAGTGCTGCGGCTGGGGTATCCTTCTCAATTCATGACAGCTACTGGCCGACCAGAAGTGCCTCGAGACCTTCCAGCTTGTCGCTTTGCGAGGCTGTATTGATGAGCCCCTGGTAGGTTCGCCGAAAAAGTAAGGAATAGGGTGGGTCAAATGCTGTCCTGCGTGGGAGACAGGGATAAAGCAAGGGGAGCTGCCTTCGTGTTCATTCGCATGTTAGACACTAAGGTATGAGCATACCAATTATTGGCATCAATAAGGAATGTGAGGTCGAAGTTTGTGTAAGCAATGTGCACAAACTAAAACTGAACGTGCTTCTTTCGTTACCGCGGAAAATTGTCCAATTTTGAGGGGTCCAACAAAACATTTTTTCTGTGCTATACTTTTGGTTAAGCACACATTGCAGTGACAGAAAATGCAGATGGCAAGGTTCGCACAGGTCCTTGAAAACTTTGAAAACCCTTGAATTTAGAAGTGTAAATTTCAAGGCCTGGAAAGTCCTGGAATTTTTAAAGGGTCCTTGAAAACCCTTGATTTTTCTGGAGATAACCAATGGCCCTATCTTTTCACAAGAATTTAAAGTGTTCGTTGTGAATTTTATGTGTTACAAATGTAAAGAAACATTGTAACAATCAAGTTTCAGTGTATTGCGTGAAATTACGAGGCAACATTTGGAGCAGCACTCCTCAATAGAATTCATGTCATGTTACAAGTCCGTGAAAGCCGGCTTCTGTTCTCTATCTTGCATGTTCCATCTAGTCTGTGGACGGCCTTTCATTGCATGTTAGCTGTGCCTCATACGCTCCATCTGCATTTGCTTTTACGTGCAAATGGTGGACGTGTACATATCCTGCCTTGCAGCAACACTTGCTGAGTTAATTTCAGCTGATACTCTTGCTGACAAAGCAAGAGATGCAGGCAACATTAACTAAGTTTTAAGGGGGGACGTGGCTTTCAAAATCAACTTTTTTATTTCTTTGTGGATTTTGATGAAAATTGGCACAGCAACTGGAAATGCTTCTGTGATAACACCATAAAAATTTGAAGTTAATATTTTGATAACTTTTTTATGTATGAAATTTTCTTTCTGTTCAGCTTGTACCGAGCTTGAGCGGCTTATAAAACACGATAGAAAACTTGTTCGAAGTGCTTTGCATTCCCAAATGAATGGACGAGGTCGTGACAGTTTTAGAATTTTTTTTTTACAACACAATGTTTTTTAGTTTTCATTTTTTTAGAGGTTAATGTGCAACAGGCATGTCAACTGTGAACGATTATTTGAATAAAAAAATCACAAAAAACAAATCTGGAAAACCAAAAGTGTCACGACCTGAACAGTTCATCAAGGAATGTAATGCACGAAACGGAATCAAAATAGACCCAGCGGTCACGAAGAAATCCCTGGGACAAGCGACACAGGTGGCAAAAAAAACTGTTTTGAGAAAACGGCTTCCGAAGTTGCAACATAGGTTTCACATATCAAAAGTAGTCACGGTTGTAGCCTTTCATGTCCTTTTGAACATGGGGCTTCTGGAAGGCCTTGCCTTGAAATTGGAGTGCCTTTTCAGCCTTTCTCTTCCCAGAAAACATCATTTTCAGCTCCTCCGTGAAGAGTACATACCCCCCTTTGCAAACCAAACGGAGGGGAGATGGGTTTCAATGGGCTTTCAATGCAAAGTAGGTTAGTTGGTTGGCTGTATCGCACTGGACAACCTCCTTTTGCAGTGTTGTCACCATGGCAACAAGTTAAGCATTTTTTTAACTTAAATTTGAACATTTTTGGCTTTTTTTTCATGTTTTATCTTGCCTGGCACAGCAACTTAGTACTCATAGTGCAGGTGTTCATTGCCAAAAGTTTGCATACCACAAGGTTGAAAATGAGCTACTTTGAAGCTTGGTAGAGTATTCTGCATAACTCCCAACTTCAATGCAAGAGCATATTTTTTTTACTACTTTTGACATTCAAGGCGTCCAATATTTCTCGCAGCACAGCCAGTATGCCCTGAGCAATGGTATCAATAATTTCCCTAAAAAAATCACTGTTAAATGCTGCCACAGTAACGTACATTTTTAATGCAGAGAGCATATTTTTATTCCTATATTACTAACTCAAACCTGTTTGCATGATAATTACAAGTGCACGGGAAACGTTGCGCAAGAAAGGCGATATGGCTCGCGCGCATCGCAGCGCACGCTTACCGCGACATATCGAGCTTTGATTATACCTGATATGGCTGGTCAGGTCGCTTTTAAGATTAAAACTAACGTCGCAGGCATTAATTACAACTACTGGCGTTCAATCGTAACCGGTTGCCCAGTCATGTGATGCGCCAATGCGCGTCGGCTATGCCGTGCGCGCCGCAGCATTTGACGCGTCGACCGTTTCTTTCTCAAGGCTAGCGAGCCCACAGTCAAAACACAGCAATAACTAAGCGTGTACACATCGCAAATCCGACTAAAAGTTCACTTCACGAACCGCTATCGCAAGCGCGCACACCGCGTCACCCTCCGGGCATAGAGTTTCATACTAATATACACTAGAGGGGACACTGGCGCTAGTGTCTATGCGAGCCGTTGATCGTCTGCTTCAACCCCCATGAGGGCGGCCATGCCAGATAGACGTGTGATTTTCGAACTTGGCTTAACTATGCCAACATCTTGACTTGACTCGAAATATCTTTTTTTAAATTAAAAAGCTACAAGTAATGTTTATTACAGTATAAATTATTAGTCGCATAAAGAACTTGTACGATACGTTAAGTTTTAATTAAGGTTTAGAAGTACTGATTTATAAGAGGGGAAGTGATTTGTGAACGGCATACGCGGCTGAGTTTAGCGGGGCCGGTGGTTCGGCGGCGAAGCGTATTTTTTTTGGCAGCGTCTCCTGCCACGCGCGTGGCAGCAGCCACGCCCCCCTGGCAACGGCTGCTGCCACGCGTGACGTCATAATGACGTCATAACATTAATAATTGTCATTATTTTGTGTAGTGTAGTCCGAAATACACATTTTTTTTTATTTGCAGTACAAAATAACGCACCATTGAACTGCTAAAACTTTTCTAAACAAACAATTTTTGTTCTTGCGGGAGCAGCCGGCGATGCTGCTGCTGCTGCCAGCTGCCGTATCGCGCACATGGAGTCGCGTATCCGAAAGCGTGACGAAGCTCCGATTTTCTCGGGCCGACAACGTAGATAAACCGGAGTTCATATTGTTAGAAGCACTATCTGAAAACGTGAGAAAGTTGCTTGTGATTATGTATTGCGTGGGGACCCAGCCAGCCTTTCCAAACCGCAGCAAAATAGCCGCTCTCGAGTAATGTTGACCTGTGACCGCTTGGTTATGCTTGGTGTACGCCGATGGTACCTGCGTACAGTTTCAGCGTACGTGAGACGACATCGCACAGCCGACTGGCCTCGTTCGAACAAGCTACGTTCCACACAAGAAAAGACACCGTCCGAGCGTAATTCTGTGAACCTTCCGACGCATGTCGGCGCGGCGGCATCTACTATCAACAGTTTGCACCACGGCAAGTCCAGAATGCTTAAATGGGCGACCTGAAATCGCGGTGTGTGTTCTCGAAATGAAGACAACTTAGCAGCGCCAAAAGATAATCAGAATGTACAGTGCCGAGGACGAAGGGTAGTGGCGGCAACCGTTTTTTACTAGGCACATGTGCGCATTACAATTACAGACAATTGCGCCGAGAATAGGAAAGGTAATCTTTGGTGTCCCCACACATGTACCACGTACGTACCACTACAGTAGATCTCCTCTTCTGAAATATTAGCAAGGAAAACTCGAAAATCGGGAAGTTCTTATTTTCTAGTGAGCGAAATTGTAGCTTAAAATTTGTTTTACACCCACGATACGTTTTATGAGCAGAAAAGTCTTGTGAGCATGCGCCACAAGGATCATAATTGCGTGATATTCAGCGCTTAAAAAGATTTCCTAGTAGAAACCAAATATTTCGTAGTAGGGTACATGATTCTACAACAGTTTAGGACCTGCGACCTTCAAAAGGTAGACTAGCTAGACGCTTCATCTCATAGCCACTGCACTGGTATAACTTTCACATCTCACTGTACCGTGGTGTACGCTATGTTGGCCAGACTTGACTGAGTCCCTCATGCAAAGGAAGTTAATTCAGGACACACACCCAAACGATAGGGTCAGAGAAGAGGCTGTAGAGACGGCAATAGGAAGGGTATATGCTTGGCCGGCCATCATGTCTAATACACCTACATGCACTCCAGCATATGAAAACCTATGGGTTCTGCACAGGCTCAATAAGCAACGTCAAAGAGAATCTTAAGATGTGCCTGGAACGTGAAAGCATCTACGGATTGTTTGTGTAAACAGGTATAAGCAGCGAGCATGCTGCAAATGTAATTGATAGGCAAACGTCAAGGCTATCATGGGGCGAATTTAACAAAAAGAAATGGTGCAAAAGATCCCAATTTCAAACTACATTGATGTTATATGTGCATGCACTATAAACACAGTCATCAGTATGTTAACTGTACGTAAACACTCAAGTGATATGATCAAACGGAACTAGAGGCCCCACTGCAATCGCCCAGTTATGTTTCTTTGCAGTGGAATAGGTCGGTATCTGTTAGTCGCACAAACAAGATTCTCTGATGGCATGGAGAAATAGCTGGAAAGTGGCTATGGAGCTCCAGCTGCTTTACACATTTTCTGTAATACCAGTTATTTGTTTGAAGTTTTGCAATAAAATTGATCTCATTTGTTAGTCTTTTTAATTAATGAACGAAACTTTTCATGGCCACAAAACAGTGGTCGATAAACAAATGCTCACTTTCTTTGGTGGCTTGTAACGATTCACTAGAATTTCACATGGCCAACCCAAGGAATCCATGGCTCGTACACTGCAGGGTAGTGCTAGTCTCCAAAAACATTTGCCAGGACGACTGGAAACTAGTGCGGCCCACAGGCTCCATAGGTGGAAACCAGTAGCCCAACCACAGTGCCATAAAACAGCTAATGAATGGAGTGAGTCTCTGCTAAATATTAAGCAGGTTCAAAGGGTAGGTTCGCATTGATAGATTTTGTGCCATCGTTCACTGTGCGTAGATTAACTATTTAACGGGCACAATAGTCATTTTTGTTATTTCGGACAGTTGAAGGGTTGCCTAAATGTTCTTTAACAAAACAAAAAGTGAAAGCTCTCAGGGATTTTAAAAACATTGTTTAGCCTCTCCAGCAATTGTCCCAGCCTGAAGGAACTCAGCTGATAGTTGGTGCCGACTGTCGTCCTCGCTTGCTAGATCCCTGACCAAGCACATGAATGCAGTGACTAAGAAAGATGGTGACCAAAGTGAGAAGAGAAGGTGGATCCCGTACAACAGCCCTTGATCATCTAAACACCAGAAAAAAGCGCCGATGACTCACAGGCCACGACTAGGGCGTTAAAATACCTTTTGACATACATTTACAGGGCATTTACAACCTTTTATCAAAAAAATCTTGATTACACACACTCCCTCCATGGAAGGGGTTTGTTTCTGACAAGGTCGTTGAAATTTGTTATTAGTGACAACATAAACTCATCATTGGTCCCTTTCATTCAGCACACTTACGGGCTTCGTTTTAAAAACCCTGCTGTTTCTATTTCACGTATAAATGAACTGCTTATGCAATATTCTCTTATTTACCTATGTTCGAAGTAAACTGTGTTATACCGTAAAATGTGATGTGCCGAGTGCATGCAGGTGTAACATTCTTCAATGGGACATGCAGAACATGAAGCTCAGTGCTGATAAACTTAAATCAGGGAAAATAAAGCTTCCCATGTTGCTTCTTTATTTTTGTAACTATTCTCTCTACCAAATACCTTGGTGGTAAACTCAACTAAGCTCACCTTTTCCCTAGGCCTTTATAATTGTTTTGCTCTGCAATTATACATTCTCAGCTGGAGCATGCCTGCTGAATTCAGGCCCCAACCACGCTTTACTATTTCTCAATTGCAGCTGTATGAAATGTTGCTCTTTAGGTTTTGCCAATGATTTCCAACAGGCCATTTAATTGGTGTCAGAACCATTTTATACCTTTAATTGCTATTTATAGCAAACAGTATTATATCATTTTTCATAACACATTTTGTTGTAACCTCATTCAATGATTTTGTTACCCCGCCAGCCTGGTTCATAAATCTTTGCGTGAACATGCCCGTCTTGCAGCTAATCTGCATTAACAGACACCACACATTTTGGCTTTCCAGCGTAGCTTTGGTGCCCGCAAAAAGGAATCTTTTTCTTGGCTCCTCTGCAGCGCTTTGTAGAAAAAGATCACTTGCTGGTTTGGCTTTCCCGCAGGGCTCTAGTGTAGTGCAAGAAAGTATCGCGTGCTTATTCCTTTTTTGTTGAAGTTTTAATGCTGTGCATCTTCCAGAAGAACCCTGGCATTTTGTTTAGAAACGGAACTTCACAGCACAAACAGTGCAGAGATAGTAGAGCTACTCACTTTTTGCATAGACACGGAAGTTTGGCAGATCACTTGTCATTGACAAGCAAGTGTTTGATTTCTGGCTTAAGGTGCAACGCTGGGATAGTTTACTAGCTGGGGGGAAAAACACAGCACTGATAAACGGTACTGAAGTACTAGGAAAGGTGCCGTGATCAACATGGTTTCCATGTGTTGGCAGCTTTTTGGTCCAGTGTTTTTCATGAATATTTGCCAGGGGGCCTTAACATGGCCTGCTTTTGTGTAACAAAAATGTCAACAGTGAAGCACTTATCAATGCTCACATGCTGCTCATTGATACCAGAGCAAAAGTACGTTCAGCAGTCATTTTATTGTTAAAGCCACCCATGATCCATACACCTTCCAGCTGTACTGCAACTTTCACAAACACCGACAGACATTCACATCTACGCACGTGGCCTTGGCTCCAGTTCTTGCACAAGGAATTAAGAAGTACTCTTGGGAGTGGGCAATGTCACGCTCGACACCAACCATTACCCCGAAGTTGTACTTGAACTATTTTTTACGCCTGTTGGCTTAAAGGATTGTTTAAGTGCCCGTTTTGTGGAAGAAAAAGAAACAGCTAATGGGCACACAACACACAACCCGTGAATGTGTTTTCTAGCAGCTGGCTTCTGACGAGACTTGCATCATTGTTGGGACATTTTATAAAGCCCCTTACCACTAAGTAAATTCACTTGAGCAATTTTCCAAAACAGTTTACACAGTGCGGAGTTAAAAAGCAATAGAATGTGAAACGTCCCCTCACAATTGGAAACTCTTCCTGTTCACTACCCCAAAGGCTTTGACAGTAGACGCTTAAGCACGCTTCACCAGTTGCGAATACAAGCATTAGTGTCAAGTTGAACTCCGCAGAGTGCTTGGGATGGGCATATAGATGTCACAGCCACTTGGAATTTGTGCAAAGACTGCAAGCCTCCGAGATAAGCTCTCATCATCATTAGCCCATCCTGCTGAGAGTGAAAAAGTATTGTGCCTGGTTATGTTCAATTCCAACCAAGCCAAACACAAGAGTAAAGAAGGAACGAGCCTATCAAAATACATACTCAAAGCAGATGCAGGAGGAAGTTCTGTTGCCTAACCAGGTTAGAGGAGGCGAAAGGTACTGGAGCGAAGGAAAGGGAAATAAGAGCCAAGCAGTAATTTTAAGCCTTGCCTATCATTTCATTAAGACTTCCTAAGTTGAAACCACAATGGTACTAAGCAACAAATCTGAGCATAGAACTGAATTGTCACTTGTTAACCTTATGCACACCAGACTTTTAAAGGACTATTAGCAGAAGTTCCAAACTTGGCTCACACGGCGATCTTATCGGCTGCACTTCTCCCATGCTTGCACAGTTGGAGCTTGAGCCTCCTTGCACAAGAAGCCAGCCAGTCAGCGAATGGTTTCAGTGGTATCTTGAATAGATATATCTTTGGACGGGCAGTTGGGCTCCACCCACGGAAGTGCAACTGCGCTCCCTGCACGGATTCTGCAGCGCTACGTGCACAGATCGTTTCTGTGGAATAGTCAGGATACATTTCTCGGCGACAGTACTACTGCCCCGGGGGAAAAATTGCAGAAGCTACATGCGAGATCGGATTGCGTTCGATGATGCCGTGCGCTACCTGACGACACTCGATTCGTGCACACGCTGACACTACGTCGCTCGCTACGGCGCGACGCGATGGAAAATACTGATCCCTACGTTTTATAATTGAGCCAGCACTCCAGAATCAGAACACAAGGCTTGGCATGGAAGAAGCGAAGCACAAGTAGACAACAAATGCAGGCGCGTAAAGCAAATAGCACGCGAACTGCAAAACAACGTGAAGCTTACAAAATATTAAACGACAACAGTACAGTTCTAGGAGCATGTAAAAAGCGGGGCGAAGCAGCGTGCAGAAAACAATGCGTTAGGCTTACCAAGACGTGCAACAGCAAGTTCACAAAAAATACCCAATCTAAATAATTACAAGCACACCTCCCAACAAGAAAAAAGCGCCGCGAGGCAGCCGCTGTACAGGGAGATAAGGACGTAACGATGCGTCAGGCCTGCCATTCGAACCACGGGCGGAGAACATCGGGACACAAGACGCGAACACCCGGCTGCCGTCGTCAACACAAAAAAGTGGCATGATCAAATGACGTAAATATGACGTTTGTTTTGTGACGTCACAGGAAGTCACGTGAGTATTTTAACTTGACGTCACTTCTGCGTGGCAGCAGCTGTTGCCAGGGGGGCGCAGCTCGTGCCACGCGCGTGGCAGGAGACTTAACCATTTTTTTTTCGTTTTTTTTTTTTTTTTGCTTGCGAGTCGGCGGTGGCATGTATCTGCCGAAGGGCCGCTGTACAGCGTTTTAAATTTCGTTCTGGAAGACTACGAGTAGCGGAGCGACGCGTCATATAACCCCAAGTAAGTATACACGGTTGTTGTTCATTTCCACTCATAAGTGTAACTGTTGTCGCCTTACCCGACGTGCGGTCGGCATGCTGACAAAATCGTGAAAGGACGCTGATTAGCTGATCGTTTGCTTTGGTGCCTTAAACAAGCCATAACGGCCAACTCGACCACGGAACTCGACCATATCACCTTTGTTCGTCGCTAACACGCAGACGATGTTTGGCAACGGTCTAATTAGTGTCGCATGATGGCCGCCATGGGAGCAGTCATAGTTGATTTTACCCAAACGGACCAACCGTTTCCGCTCACTGAGTACCCAGAGTCACTGTTAATTATTTATAGTGACGCTGGCTAGTTATTGAGCGGAAGCGGTTTGGCCGGTTGCGTCGAATCAAGACATACTGCTCCAATCCAGTGCAGCAATCCTCGCAGGTGTAGTTTCGCAACTACAAGTGATCAGTCTGCATTGATTAGAGCAGTATGTCTTGATTCGACGCAACCGGCCAAACCGCTTCCGCTCACTAACTAGCCAGCGTCACTATAAATAATTAACAGTGACTCTGGGTACTCAGTGAGCGGAAACGATTGGTCCGTTTGGGTAAAATCAACTATGACTGCTCCCATGGCGGCCATCATGCGACACTAATTAGACCATTGCCCGATGTTTTATTGACCGGATGGTTAATCGGGTTCTTTCTTTGTTGCACTATTCGTGTATTCTTGATGTCTTGACGCACCGTAGAGCTGTTTCTGTGAGCAAATGTTAATTTTATATGTTGAGAGCGACAAGCGTAGGAAACAGGGTATCTTATCAGGCCACACAGGGAAAAAATTCTCGTACTTCATTCGTGTTAACTTTCCAGAAGACGGCCTCGTCTTGCTAAGAGCGGCAGGCATGCAGGGCGTTCTGGAGCAGTGGGCTGCATTTTACGGGAGTTCCTAATTTTGTGAAAATTCCCGTGTAGAATGTTTCTATTAGATGACCAATAACGCGCACTGATATATCTATGCACCGTGTGTGTACATTACACGCCCACAAGTACCAATCATCACCTGTCTAACCGAGGTCTCACGCCCAGATATAACCAGGTACGCGTGTTAAATTGAAGGCTCTGTATTTTTTCCAGTGCCTCTATACAAGCGTGCCGAAGCGCAGGAACAGTTGGAAATTACGTGCGAAGGTGTCAAACAGCGTAAATGTTGCTGATCAGACGGTGCTTGCCTAAATAGCAACTAAATAGTGCCTCTGGGGTGCCATTTCCATAATACACAAGCTGCCTTCATGAATTCGTTGTTCCGTAGCTGTTCCACAATAAGTTCAAAACATTTACTCATTTTGTGTGGTTGTTCAGTCTTGAATAATCCAACTGCTAAAGTCATGTCTTGTTAAAGCACGACCTCTGAAAACATTGTTGGCGTCTTGTGAGTTCATTGTATGTGCCTTCTCTTTGGTTTAAGTAATGACTTCAGTGTCAACACGGCAGCGCGCAGCTGATCGTAACTGTGTGTTTTTATATGTTGCTGGAACCATTTTTGTAAATAAGCATGCTAGTGTGCTGGATTTTAAGAGTACATACTTGTGCTCTAAATATCTGTAAAAAAGCCTTGCAAAACCTTCAATGATGCCATTCATTTCGATACAGGTCCCAGCTGTGTCAGCAGTGCAAGGAGCAGACCAGCAGGCAACACAAGAAGCTGCACCAGGCATGCAACCAGTTTCCAAGTCAGGATCATTGGATGGATCATCAGCAGCGCAAGACAAGGCAGGCATGCCGCCAAGCTGCCAAAAACACAAAAATTCTAGCAAGGGCCACCGTTGAAAAAGCAAAAGGGCTTGGGGAGAGGTTGATTGCAGCCTACGATATGTAAATAGTAAAAACAATCCTGTACATTCAGCTGCACAATAAAGAGAAAAACAAGTGGTGAGGAAAGTGCCTTGTAGTGCATGGAAGATGTTCTTTGAATCTTGCTTGTTAGGCACTCAAGATTCAAACTATTTTTCTCGGGTGCAAGAAAATTAGTTATTCGAAACCATCCATTGTATGCATAAATGTGACTTATAGCAGTGGCTTCATTTGCGATAGCCTTGGCACAGCATGAAACCAACTTCATTTAACTACTATGAGCAGCCGTTTAAAGACTTGTGTACGTGCTTATTGAACTGAAAGAATGAAGTGGAAGTATTCTGCGTGGTATTTTAGCCCACTGTGTTCCAAAGTGGTATTCACTTGAGGGACCGTGCTGAGGAGGACTGTGTGTGGTGCCAATGACTGTGAGAGAGCTGGCACGTCCTCACTGCCCATGTAAACCTCTATTGAAGCCAGGTTCTATTGTGCACCTTTCACAAACTTTTTTGTGACGCCGCCACCTCCTCCAGCAACATATTCATGAAGGTGTGACGTAGGGGATCAGCTTTCACCACGTGAATGTCAGTTAAAACTTACATTATACGTTGTGGCTGCAGTGTTTTGTTTATGCACCATTGATGTCTGCCCAAACAATGGATTGAAAAATGTTAAGCTGCCCTTTCCCATCTTGCACTGTCAGTAAGGCTCAAAAGGTTCTGATCAGTGGGGTAGAAGGCTGCCTCACCTACTTCTGGCTGTTATCAAGTTGCAGATTGTATCCACCCACGGCTGTTCACTGTGGCTGTATATTCTCATGCCGAGTGTACGCTGTTTTAAGACCTTTGTTTGTTCGTTGATCAGATATTGTTGCCCTGCTTCTACTGTGCTGGCAGATGCTGATCGAAACACTTCTGCTCTACAGCTATAAGCTTTTCTAGGGTTCCTTTCATGCAATCTTTTTACCGTAACCTAACGTCGCATTTGTTCGCCACTTACAGTAACCATTTTGTTGATTCCTGCATAAAGCAGCCTGCGTACATCAGTATGCTGGTTGCGAAAATGGCAATGCTGGTAGGTAGCTACAAACTAAATCCTGGTACCAATATGTTCACAGTGGCTCTTGGATGGGACAGTAAATACATTGATGCGACATGCTTATGCCTTCACTCATTTTCACTGCATAGTTTGCATGTTTGCTGTTTACCAGCCTTCAAAATTTTAAAACAACTTCCTCAAGGTAAGCTTGCACTCTTGATTTTGTTGTATTAAGCAATGCTGGCTCTTGGATGGGACAATAAATACATTGATGCGACATGCTTATGCCTTCACTCATTTTCACTGCATAGTTTGCATGTTTGCTGTTTACCAGCCTTCAAAAGTTCAAAACAACTTCCTCAAGGTAAGCTTGCACTCTTGCTTTTGATGTATTAAGCAATGCTGTGCTTTTTTTATTAGTGTTACAGAGTATGACTGTGGTGAGGGCTTTTTTATAAATGAGTGAAATGGAATTCTGCACTTTGCTGTTGGCACAATAAATTCACACAGTACTCGCCTAGTGCAGTCGCCAACTTTTTCTCTGTGCTCAATATGCCTGTCTCCAGGCGCTGAGCCAGGGTTCCACTAACGCAAACAGTTGCTACAGCAACACCTGCCACTGGATGGGGAACACTATTACCAATGTAGACTCACAGCGACTTCATTGAATAGCAAGCATGCATGCCGGTGATCGCCTCATATGGCTTCACCAGTAGCTATGTAAGCCATGGCCCAAAAGTACTGTAGGCCCCAGGCAATCATTTGGCCACGTTCTCTTGCAATAGGTAAAGCCATTCTACCGTTGCAGAGGTACATTTTCTTCCCCTGTCTGATACTGCACTGCATATACAGAGTATTCATTTCATTACATTGTTTTTACCTTCAGCTTTAAACACCCCATATGCGTCCATGGTTGCGGGCGGTCACAGCGATTGCGCGTGAGCCTTGGTTAAACCGGTGAATACACGCAGCTGATTAGCAACGGAAAGGGACTGTGTCGGCTGTGTTGTGCTTGCGGGAACAGCCTAGCAGACGACGGTTGCACTGGCGGAATCGTCCTATGCAAGCGGCCTACCCTCACTTGTTTCGCCGCTTTCTCCCACGATAAGGTGCCGACCCACCCGCAACATTAAAAAAAAAAATCACCGGCTGTGCACACATACTTACTGCTGATAAAAGATTTTTATTTGTCTTCGGCGCTACCGTGCTCGTGTTATAATCGCAAGCGTAGTCATGAACGTGGCTAGGATGGAACGCACTACCCGGCGCGGAGTGCTTCCCGTATCCATTCATTCCAGCCGTACAGTATTTGCGCACTGCAGCCGCTGGAATCGAACGCCAACAGCAATTCTGCCCCGGAATGACCCACCGACGCTTTCGACGCCGAAACCGAAACTGACGGAGCGGAAAAGTACGAAGCCTAGTACATATAACAATCGTCAAGCCTCAAGTTAAGCCAAGTTCGAAAATCACGAGTCTACGTCACACAATCAGCTCCATGGGGGTTGAACGATTGCAGCGCCAGTGTCCCCTCTAGTTTCATTAGTATGAAACTCTATGCCTCCGGGGTCTGGCGACGGTAGAGTCACGCGCACCACGAAGCGTTCGATGACCTCCGCCTTTCGAGCCACACAACTTCCCGTAATCTGGCTCGTTATCTCTGGCATTCCCATCGCGATAACGTCCGTGTTGAATACCACAGATTGAACAGAAACTCGGCCGAGCGAAGCGGCGAAAATGAACTCAATCTGCTCGCTACGCAGCTCAGGCGGCCGCCATCTTGCGTTGCGCCCGCGACATCCAATCAGGAGGGTCGTCGTTCTGCGCCCCGACCGGAGGACCAATAGCGCTTCAGCATCTATTTCTAGCTTCGTTTGTGCGTCGTTTCTTTTCTGCCGTTTGTGCGTTTGTGAATGAACGAAGATAAAAGAGGCGAGCGGAACCGGAAAGACGATCGCTCGGCCGATCTAACCATATCAAAATGGCCGCGCCCGGTGGCACCGTTGCGGAGATAGAGCGCTCCGAAAATTGCCGTTTTTTCGCCCTTTTGCGCTGATAGTTTGTCACCGCGCCTGACAAAAGTATTTTTTTATGCCACTTTGCGACGCTTTTCAGCGTAAGAACTTTGCAGACGCACAGAATAGGAAACATAGAAGCCGAATATGTGGGTTTCAAAAAAACGATGTTTTGGTCATTTTTCCGAAGTTGAAAGCCAACAGCCTCAGCAAAACACCAAGAAAAAAGAAAAACCTCTAAATATAAACTATGAAATAAAAAATAAAGCTGGGGGAGCATTCATGAACCCATAGCGCCTATCTAAATGTGCATTAATGTTCTTGGTTATAAGCAATATCAAAATTTTGCATTTTGTTGAAAAATTATAAATAATCCCAGATAAAACAAAAGATGGGGACCTTGAAAATGTGTTTTCTGGTCCTTGAAAGTCCTTGAAAACCCTTGAATTTTTGCTTTTGAAGCCCATACGAACCCTGAGATGGTTCCACGCGCTTTCCAAGAACACCAGTTTTAATAATGTTTTCATAAATAATGAGGGCAAAAAAAAAACGCATTCAAAATTTTTGTCCAGGCAGAGAAGAAAATAAAAAAAGTAAGTGGTGTATAATAAACCACGAGTAATAGAAAAAATTTAGAATATACATTTTGTAGGTAAACATTTCAAAAACCCGTCCAAGAAAAAAAAATTGAGTTGCGCGGTACAATTTGTCAGATTAAAAGAAAATGTTAGCGCGTGTGGTGCCCGTGCCTTGTGGTGAACTACTACTTCAAATTTTGCTATTTTGGATGGTTCTCTAGAAGAACTCTGGTGGTTTGACATTATTAAAGGCCCCAATTAGTCTCCACGTGATCTAAAAACACCTTGTCAATGATTATGACCAGCAAAATATTTAAGGCAAGCAAGCGATGCAAAAAAATCCTCTTGGAGTTGAAAACGAAACTCTTTGGTGGATGCTTGTTGACGTTATGATGATCGCTTATCAGTCAGAACTTTCATTTGCGGTTTATTATCATGTTCTGACTCGCTATGGTAGCCCTGCTTGCAGGAATAAGGTACGATTCGCTATAATCGTGCCCGGCAAGCTTTCACCAAGCCGCCGTCGTGCTATGAAGCGAGTTCAGCACTACGAGCCTACTACATTGCAGCGCCACCTAACAATTTCGAAAAGAAACAAATAGAAGGCTGTTGGAACTGTCAGAATAGACAGTTCTACTAAGCAGTGACACTAGACTTCCGGAAAAACCCTTGTATGAAATCGAAAGTGGCCGGTGAGCAGCTGGCGCTGTCCAAGGCCAATTGGAAGCATTCTCCTCATCTGAACTGATACCCCACAACTTGGTGTTATCTTTTGACTTTCAGCAGGCGCTTTTATCGCAGAAGTAAGGCGTAGATAAAGTGGAAGCACGAGCGGCATGCTTGTTTCGAGGAACAGTAGCGGGCAACGGAGGCGTCATGGCAAATGAGCTTGTAGTTGGGTAACATACTAACTGCGTAGTAGTGCCAAATATAAATTTTGCAAGCAAAAACGAAACCGAAACAGCTGGAAACTGGGTGAAAATGCCAGGCACACTTGCTAGACATGCGGGGAACTATCAGAAATAAGCTTTGGCAGAATAAAGCTGCCCTTTCACCGAACCATAGCCTCCTATATAACCTACTGTGCCTGCTCTATCGCCCCGAAACCCACTGGAGCAGCCCGTTCACTTTGGGGGCGCCAAGTTCCCAGGTTTTTCGATGGCCCTGCCGATGCGAACTGCTGTTTCAGGCGGAGGTGAACTGAAACGCACCTCGGCGTCGTCTGCTACGCGAAGGCGTCTTCCAGCTACAAAAGTCCGCAAAACGGCGAGCTTGAACTTCATGAGCCAGTATTAAAGACCGAAGCTTTATGCGTGGCGTCGAAGAACTGCTAAAATGCGTTCAGTGTACTGTTTCCGCCTGTAAGCTCGCCCTTTCAGGTTCGCCGCGGCAGTTTCCCAACAAAACGTACACATGACCTTATGGTTGTCATTGCGATAAGAGGCAGTTAACATTTCTGCCACTCTATAGGAGTTGATAAGTGAAAAATAATTAAGCTGGATTCGGTGTTTAGTGGTAATTGTGTCATACGAATTAAATTTTGTTTAATAAAGAAGTCCAAACCGTTGAGCTCCCCCTTTTTACTGACGAGTCCATTCCGTCTCGTTGTGCCACTAAAATCTAATAACGGTCCACGAAAGGGTACGCGCCCACTCTTCACCTCCCTTTATTTCTCCGCCACCGCTGCTCCACGAAATGGTGCCATCGCACATGTAGTAGATATATTGACGATGCGGTAATCGGCAATGCCGGGCTGCTCCGCAAAGAATGACGACTTCAAGATTTAGCTCAAGGCGATACTCAGTGTTTGAGGGCCCCTGTATATACTTAGGATAAGCATTCAGTTTCTCTCTATACTTCTCCCTGCTACACTCACTCTTCCCTAACTGATCAGATACCGAATAGGCAATCAATTCCCAGTGGGTCACTAACCCACTAGCAAACTCACTCATATCATTTCTGGCTGAACCAAATAAACTTTTGTGTTAAATAATTTACAAACGAACGAAGGTAGCCCAAGAAAGACCGTCTGTTTTGTAATTACCGCAGTCAAGTTTTATTTGTCTGCTTCGTTAAAGGGCTCTTGAATTTTTATACCATTTTTGTTCAATAAGGAGCTGCCCGTCAGTGCTAGAGCCAGAGTATTTTTGTATGCAAAACGCCTTGACAACTTTTTTTTAAACCACCCATTGTTGCCAGGTGTGAAGACAAATGTTGACCGTGCCCTCGCCAACACAGGAGAACCTGGGATTAGGGCGCCACCATAGAGAACGGCGGAATTTCTGGCACTGAGCAGGCACAAGGCGTTATACAGGAGGCTATGACCGAACCAAAGATCACTAGTGAATAGCTGGTGTCATTTTCAAGTAATTATCACCTCTCAATGCTGTCGGATTACAGACAACATTATTTGGTACTTGACTAGCCAGGAGCCTTTTGACAAAAACATAATTATGGTAATGCAGCCTAACCACGATCTGCATCCTTTTTTGTCAAGTGCAGCAGCCACGCCCCCTTCCTCAAAAACACAGCACCTCAGCTCGCAAAAAATGCCGTCAAAAATCTCAATGTCGGTAGAGCGGGAAAATTTAAACTGATTCTGAAAGTGCAGTGCCTAGACTAACCACTGGCCGCATTAGTTGTACAAGAAACGACTACAGCATGTCGAAATAGGCAATATAAATCATCGATCACCGGGGATTGATTTGAATAGGCGTGGTAACGAAAGAGTTAAGGAGCAGATGTCGGTGGCTGGTATGGCATTGACTTGCACTTCAAATTTTGTCTTGCATGAAGCACAAATGAAGAGACAAAATAGAATAGCACCGCGAATATGCTTGTACTGTAAAAGACAATTGGTGATGTGCTGTTGCCATCTTGATGTTGGGCACATCTGGCATGAGACTGCTGTCAGCTGGTGCACTTCAGTGTGTTCGGAGAAATGACGGTGGAAGGGTTTGGAAATACACCAAGCAACGTGTGGGAGAACGTTCTGGTAAGTTTTCTCCACGCCTGTTGGGTGCAGAGCCATGGGACTTGCAGTAACCAAGCCGTTGCGGAGACCACTGCAGAATTAACAACGTTCGCTTGAACACCTGCTTTGAATGCGTCATCGGTGACATCACGAAACTCAACATTTGGCCCGAGGATCAAAATTTTGACTCAAATTATTTTATTTCTCAGTGAATGAAACGTCTGCTGCCGTACAAGCACTGAAGGCACTATAAAACACTAAATCTTTCGAATAAAACAAATTGTGTTTTGTCTGCATGACCCCTTTACTTAAGGTGAAAGCCTTAGATCTCTGTGTTTCAAGCACGCGCGTTGTTGGGTACAGAAAATCGGGGGCATAAAGAAAGTTGAAGTTGTGGTCGGGGTGAGCGTGAGCTGGGTATTGTGCACTGGGAAAGGGCAACAGCAGTGCCCCTCACGTGCGATACGCGCCACCTTGAGAGGTGGAGTCTTCGACGGGTGCAAACAGGAGGCTCCTGGTGATGGCGACCGAGTGGAGTTCACCAGGGCTGGACCAGGACCAGGGGGCTGGTCAAGTGGTGACAGGTGCAGCCCAGAAAGTTTGACAGCAGATCAGTGGAAGGTCCAACTAGGTCTAACCATCCTCCGAAATTCTTGTCTCTAATTTGTAGTTGAACCTTGCCACGCCGTTTGCTGCCCAGTAGCTGTTGTGGTTGCAGCTTTTTTTTTTCTCTTCTTGGATGCAGGCCCCTGCGGAAGCGGTCGGCACCCTGCGTGCTTCTGACTGGACCTCACGGCTCTGGCAAGAGCACCACCCTGGCCGCCCTGGCTCGAAGCCTGGGCCTGCACCAATACAGGGTAGGGATGGTACATGTGCAATACTACCACAGCCTGCTTGGCAAAGTGTACATTCAAACCCACATATCACTAGGGCTGCTGGTTTACGCAGTTGATTTTTTGGGGGCAAATCCAGAGTGCGGTTTTCGGAGTTTATTATTTGGGGAAAACTTAGTGTCTAGTGGAGTTCATTTCTCAACATTCCCAATTCCCCGAAATTTGGAGTTTAATCTACTGCCGTCTCAATACTGCAAAATCTGGGAAGTAATTATATCTGTACATTAACACACCAAAGCACATGAAGTGCATTTAAAGGGACACTGAAGCCAACTAGCAAGTTGGGCTCAGATGAAAGTTCAACTACCCCGTAGCCCTCTCAACGTTTATTCGGCTGCGAAATATGCTTTAATTGCCGAGAAATTGCTAATTGAGATGCGCATTTCATCTTTGGGCCATTTCATGAGGTTTCACATCACGTAAATGGAGTCCGGAAGCAAATGAGACAGCGGTGTAGTCTAGCAGGAAAACTGAAACCTACCAAGCGAATCATCGCGGCCGCAGGAGCCACTAGTCGCGCTCTTAGCGCATACAATAAAACAACTTGCCCGCTGTACACGTCTGCAGGCCGGCGCTCTGTGTGTGGCAACCTTGGTGCCACACGGGGCGTGCGATGGTGATTAAATAGTGTGAACGTGCCACGTGGTGTTTTACTTTACCTACGAAATGTCTAGCGGACAGCGCAACCGCAGCGAGAGTGATGTCAAGGGCACTCTTATGCTTTGCAGCCTCATTATGGGTATTCTGGTTTTAGTCGCTTCGATGCACTGGGCTTGATACGTGGTGCCATGTGTTAGTTCCACTTGTAACCGCGCCCAATGCCTAGTGTGAAATTGGAGCCTAAGTACTCACATTGTGTTTGCGTGCAGGCAAGCGTGCACGCCTGCACGCATCTAGCGTGCGTGCACTGTGCAGGCATGCATGTGCACTTTCATCTGAAAACTCGAAAACGACATTCAAATTTACAGCTCGACAGATGGGATTATGTTGCGCAGCCTTGGTATACGTACAGTTGGAGGTAACGGGCATGTGACTATGTCAAACCTGCAATAACCATCGCAACCACCCCCTGCCCCACGGCTTGGCAGCTTGTGAATGTCGTCACGGCTTGAATTGTACCTGTGCATTTGTAATTGTTTATGACTTATGAAAGTTAACGTACAAAGAAAGACTGGCACATGAGTGGATGTACCAATTTTTATTGTTACGGTCTTTTGCTGCATACCACCAGGTTGTAACGATGACCAGGTATAACAGTGACATTTTTTTGGCTTTTCAGCATTGTTATAAGTATGTTTGCCTGCAATGGGAAACACCCCAGAAGTAGCAAAAGGAATTGTTTATAATTCGAGGCCCTATATGTCTGGACTTGACGGCAGAGAGTCATAATTTGTGGGTGAGAACTTCTTCTCCAAATTTATAGTTGCTGTAGGTTTGTTCAGTTTTCAGAAAAACACATTTGCAGAGCTCGATTCACTTCGCTGCCAGAATGTGATTAGAATTGATTGGTGCCTCACTGCTGCCTCAGTACCACTTTTGGCTCAGAGAAATTCCTCTGAGCACTCCTTTTAACAGTGGTTGCTCTTTGGGTGCTTGAACTGAAATTCCTGTTTTCACACAAAAAAAGAAACAAACTCCTTCTCCCGTTGCCCCCTCATTGGCATTCTTGACCGTTGGCTTTCCTTAGTCATGTTCATTCAACGACCCCCTTGTTAGCGATTATCATAAGCTACACGGATAGTGAGGGCCTTGGTTATGGCAGTCTTGGCACCACTGGCTGCATACATGGGTTCATGACCAGTGGACTTGTCCTGCCAACGAAAGAGTGGTTTGGACGACACATTTGACGGTGAAACATGACACGTGCTTGGTTCGGAGAAGTGGTAAGCGGGATCGTAATTTTGATCTTCATAAATAGCTGACGAAACGGCAGAGTAGAAGAAAGGTCGTGGCACGTCAGTTGTCAGTCACTTCAATCCCACAACGGGTCGAGGATGAGGGTGTTTGTGTTTGCATGTTTATAAACCCATCTGTGGCTGATGGGCACATTGTATGGTGTTGTCATCTCTTTTGGACGAAGCATTAACCCCCCTTGTTTTCTTTTATTATTATTTTTTTTTTAACCGAAAGCATTAGGTGTCCCATTGAGAGAAAAAGCCATGCAACAACTCCTTAGGAAGCGTTACCCAGTACGAAACATTCCATAGCACACACTTTGAACCTGAAGTAGCAAGATGTGGTCGTGCATGCCAGTGCACCACAGATGAAGTGAGGGAGTGGAAGAACAGAGCTAAGTGAGCAAACAGGCAGTCAGCAAAACTCACCATCACTGTCAACTATCCCATCACGTGGCAGCGGAAACGAGCAGTTATGCGACGTGTAGGAGACAGACTGAAGCCACTCAAGACTTTGCCCTGGATGCCTGCAGGTGGACTGCCAGGACCTGGCCGGGGACACGGTGGCCGCTACGGAGACGCGCATCAAGAACTCCGTGCTCAAAGGTGGGCACCCCTTCCTCCAGGGGGTAGGTCGAGGGGTAAACATTTGTCAAAATGAGCGTTTGGTGCAAAATGGCAGGGGCCCCAGCCCTGGAGGGCCCGTCCTTAGTCCGGGATGACCTGGCTCTGGCTGGCCACCGAGGCTCTAGCAATGATTTTTTCTTGTGCCACAAGGTCTGAGCTAGTCAGCTGGTCCACCCACTTCTCTTAGAAAAAAGTGTGAAAAAGACGACGAAACAGAATACGAGCACACAGGACGGCGTGCTCCCTGTGTTATTATTCTGCATCATTGTCTTTTCCACACTTTTTTCAAAGATATATCACCAACTCGCCCAACTTTTGATCACCCGCTTCTTGTGAGCAGGATTGTGGATGAGGGATTAAAGACGGGGGTTTGCTGGCGCTCCCATACCAGGTGGTATAGGGTGCGAGGGCGTGGGCAGTGGGTTCAGGTCATGTAGAATTGGGAAGGGTAGATTTTGTTGAGGAGGATGGGGGGGAGAGGTATGAGTTTGTTTGCAGCCTTCGGAGAGTAGTGGCTTTGTGCCGAGGGAGGCGAAGGTGAGGGGAGGATATTTGCGGTGGCTGGGACGGCAGTGGTGAGTAGAGGGGTGTGTGGGGTGTCTTGGTGAGGAGGCTGCCAGTCGTAGAAGGCCTGGCATGTAGACGCGCAGGCAGCAGCAAGGGCCATGTGGTTTTTGGGAGGAGAGAAACAGCGAACTGAACAGCGGACGAGATGTTCAAAGTCAATTGTAGGAATCTTCTCATTACTTTACCAGGCTAGAATTCCTGTTTTTCTTGTTTTTAGTCAATTTGCGCGCTTTTTGTAACGAGGAAGATGCATTCAAAAGTATGGGTAGGCAAATGCTGAATACGTAATAGCTCTCGAATTGAATGCCGAATCGAGTCTAGAAAAAAAACCTAAATATTGAATCAAATGTCGAATAGGGCCAGATTTACTTACATGCTCAAACATATGGCTCCAATGACTGGTGGCCTGCTCCGACGTATTCACTGCAACGTATTCAACCATAGAATAGCAGGGGAAAATTGGGGAAATAGTGCACAGTCTGTAGCATTTCAAAGTGTGTATGTGTGTGGATCCCCAGGTAGCTTTCACAAACTTTGTTTTCTGCTTTGCGTTTGGCCACATGTTTGCAGTTTTTGGAAATTTGGGATTGTGAACGAATCAGGGTTGGGGATAAATGCTGCTACTAGTAGACACGGATGGAAGAATAATAGCAGTGGGTGGATTGATAAAGCATTTGATTAACGTCGACATGGCTAGGCTCCCAGCCAGTACCCCAGTCTTCAAGAGAGAAGGAAGGGGGTCAAAGTAAGCAGATATGATGAGTGGGCATAAGTGGGCCACTGATGCTGCTAGGCCTTTTATGAAATGCTTCACATAGAAAGCTGGGAGATTTTACCCACTCGCAGCAGCCTTGGCCATACATAGCTTGTAGCTAATAAAGAGATATAGCAGAATTTAAATGTGGCTACTTTTTTCGGTGGAGGAATTGGTTTTGTGGCACGTTTTCCAAGGGGTGCTTTGATTGGTGACACTGCCGTCTGGATTGCAGCGCAGAAGTACACGCCCTGCCTGGTCCACCTGTCCAACGTGGAGGTCTTGAGCCCAGACTCCAGCGGAGGTGAGAACAAAGGGGGAATCTCGTGTGGCCGTCACAGTTTCAGGAGGGAGTGTGGCCCTTGTGGTCGTTCGTTGGAAGACCGCCAGGAGTTGTCCCCTCCACTGAGCCTGTTTGCTTCAATGTGCCGTGCCCCTGCTGCAGGTATGCTCGCAGAGCCCTGTGCTCCTTATGCAGGCATAAAGTCTGCATTATCCGTTTGTTATCAAGCTTGGGGGCTGTTTAGATCCACTTGGTGCTGTTAGAAGGAAGGCAGTTCATTTGCAAGCTGTGAGGACAGCAAGGGCCGCGGTATTCTGATCATGGAGTAAAGTGCAATGTAGAGTTGGCCTTTACTTTTTTTTTTTATCTAGCCTAGAGCTTGTTTACGTTGAAATACTGCACCTTCTTATGTCAGTTATGTCAAAAAGTGTTACAGAACGGTGCACAGCATAAAAACATCACAAGTATTCATCAAAGACTCAACAGAGGTATCTTCATCCGACTAATTGTTTGAGCAGCATAGAATAATCAATATTAGGCAGCTTTATTCCTACCGTCTGCTATATCAGTTACACTTTTCAAATGATAAATTTAAGCAATTCTTAACACAATTATTTGGTCTAGACCTGCGAATGAGCACTTATACACACCTTCGCTGTTTGTAAACAAACACTAATGCACCAAACGGTTCGCCACAGAAGACTTCCGGTGCGGCACTTCCGGTAATGGTTTCTAATGGTCGCGGCCATCGCGGCGGTGTTTGCCTGGTGTGTTTGAGTTTGTTGCTGCATTATTTCTGGCGCATTCCTTAAGATGTGTTTAGAGCGATGTCTAGTGACTACATGACTACTACTGTGACAACACTATTAACAAAGTCGTAATAATGAACACCACTTTTTCACATAAGAAGGGGTGTGTACGGTACGCCATTTCACATAAACGGAACCTACTCTTTACACATGTATTTCAAGCTGCCTAAAACGGGCTAGTTGACACACTCAAACGTTTGGCACACAACATCATGATAAATCGCTTTTTACTGTGACTGTGTCACAATGGGCAGTTTTGGTAGAGATCGGCGCCGATCGGAATCGGTCGCAATCTAAGGTGTTCAGTGTGACTGAGATAACCAAACGTACTCATTATGTGATGACGTCAGGTGTGGCTGAGTTACGAGGACAACTATGGTTTACTGACGAGTGCACTATTCATGAATCTAACTTTCAAGTTAACCCGCCTACATGTAGTCCACGCTCACACCGAAAGGTAAATTAGCTGGAGTGCGACGATTTCCATTGGCGGCAACAGGACAAACTACGAGTCAGTTGCTCGCATCGATGAAAACCCACTCGCAGGCGTCGCTCTCACAAAAAGCAAATGTAACGGTGCTACTGTAATTAGCAACAAAGCGTGGGCAACGCGACGTACGCTGTGCGGCGATTCATGCGGAGCACGGCTACTGTGGTGTCTCGAGTGTTGCTTCGAACAGTACACATTACTGATCATTAAGCCTCTAACTACAAGAAACACCTTTACAATGTATTTTCGGCGTTAGCCAGCTTTGCTATCCAACTAAAGCGTCACCGCGGTTACTGTTATGGGTGGAACACGACGGCGTCCGACGTGTTCCTTGTAATTGGGGACCTTAGACTAACGTCTGAGCATCGCCTCTGTGCAATTGAAGCACACGTTGGGCTTTACTTGCCTTTGATAAAGTGGGCAGAACAAATCTGCGCGCTATTTGTGGGAGTCCAGTTTTCCCGCTTGATCGCTGCAAGCCAGGCGCTCCTTCTGCCTTCATCTCTCGGGAAGCAGACAGAACGTTCTGACTTCCAATAGCAAATTTGTTCCAGAACGCAGACTGCATCCCGGCACAACACAGCAGTGTCCGAGTCGCGAGCGCTTCATCGGAATAATTTTATCTGCCGAAAACATCGAAACACAAGCAGCTGCCGCCACCAACACAGGCTGAAACCACGGTAAAACATTGTAAACAGGAAGCTTTCTAGGGCACGTTTCCGGTGAACGCACAACGTTGCCAGAGAACGGCGAATGCTGGCGAAACCGTGTGTATAACTCGTGGCCCAGGACAATGGCTCGTTCCACACCCACGAACCAATTATCTTTGGCAGTCATTGGCATACAACATTCCAAGCATATTAAATAAATTACAGAGAATTAGCGGCAACTATGGAACACTAACACGTGCTTCCTTATGTGATGCGTTTTTTGGAAGTGATTGTTTTTGAATTCTATTTGTGATATTGTTTTGTAAATATGCGTGAATTGTCTGATCTGTTCTTTTGCCTGTACATGATTATGTGACGCCGAACCAATGCGTTGAAGCTCGTTATACAAGTATTTTGTTGTTTTTATTTTTTATTTGTTACTTGTTTTGTGATGTTTATCGGCCTTCTCAAAGGTACTGTCATGCTGTATCCCTCGTTATAATCACATTGTACTTTCCACAGTCGTCATTGAGCTGCCAATTTGGCTCCCTGGCCCCGTCAAGCTGTAGCAACAGCTTTCTTGCCAGGGAGACCATCGACATTGTATTATGTTGAGAGAAAAATAAATTTGAATTTGAATTTGAATTTGACGCTACGCAGGCAATGAGGCACGCCATAGTGGAGGGCTCTGGATTAATTTTGACTAGGTACCTGGGGATCTTTAACGTGCGCTGAAATCTCGAACACACAGGAGCTTTGGCTTTTTGTCATACCAGAACGGTTAGCAATTTCCCACCAGAGTCTTCCTTATGGCTATTCTTATTGTTCTTTTTTTCTCTTTCTTCCCCTTTTAATAATCCATTAGCTTTTTTTCTCACCTGAACATTGAGAAATTTGCATTTAGCTCAAAGAATATATATTCTTCTCTAAATGATTCTTCTGGCCATGTCTGTTACACTTCTGGGGTATGGAGTTTTAACGGTGATTTTTTCCAAAATTAACATCATTGAATGCCAAAGATGTCGTAGGAGCACTGAACATGTGTGCAATGGCTTTTAGCAATTGGGCAGCACATCTGTTTATTCACTGACCACTTGGTGCAAAATTGTTACTTGCCTTCTGGATGCGTTTTCGTGGCGTGCTGCGTTTGATATTCGGGTGGTGTAGAGGAGATGTGAAAGCATGCACCTAAATGCCCTCATCGTGTTTTCTGTATGGGGACCACTTATACAAGGAGCGTTTCCTGTTTGGTAATTATGCAAAAAAGAACAGCTTGGTCGTGCTAGTGCAAGACCCAGGGTCCGCACAGGTCCTTGAAAACCTTGAAAACCCTTGAATTTAGAAGAGTAAATTTCAAGGCCTGGAAAGTCCTGGAATTTTTAAAGGGTCCTTGAAAACCCTTGATTTTTCCTGAGAGAATCAATGGCCCTGTCTTTTCACAAGAATTTAAAGTGTTTGTCATGGATTTTAGGTGTTAACAAATGTGAAGAAACATTCTAACAATCAAGTTTCAGTGTATTGCGTGAAATTACGAGTTGTGGATTCTCATTATTGCAAGGCAACATTGGGAGCAGCACTCTTCAATAGTATTCATGTCACGATATAATCCCGTGAAAGCCGGCTTCTCTTCTCTATCTTGCATGTTCCATCTAGTTTTGGACGGCCCATCATTGCATGTTTGCTGTGCCTCATACGCTCCATCTGCGTTCGCTTTTACGTGCAAATGGTGGACGTGTACATAGCTTATCCTGCCTTGCAGCAACACTTGCTGAGTTAATTTTAGCTGATACTCTTGCTGACAAAGCAGGAGATGCAGGCAACATTAACTAAGTTTTGAAATCAAACAGCCTCAGCAAAACACAAAGAAAAAAGAAAAACCTCTAATATAAACGATGAAAAAAAAATAAAGCTGGGGGAGCATTCATGAATCCATAGCGCCTATCTAAATGTGCATTAATGTTCTTAGATATTGGGCAATAACAAAATTTTGCATTGTGTTGAAAAAGTTATAAATAATCCCAGATAAAACATAAGATGGGGACCTTGAAAATGTGTTTTCTGGTCCTTGAAAGTCCTTGAAAACCCTGGAGTTTTTGCTTTTGAAGCCCGTACGAACCCTGAAGACCTTTCCATCACCCATCGAAAGTTAGTGTTATTGCGGCTTGCGGAGGGCTGGGCGGGCGCGTACATTTTTGCTGCTTATCTGGTGGAGCTTAAAGTGGCCAGTTTTATTTAGAACATAGGATGCATCTGCCTGAGTTGGAGACTAGACTCAGGAGCTGTCACAGCATAGATTGACTGTGGCAGAAGCTGGGTGCGCTAGCTCTCTATGAAATGAGGTGAAACAATCATTTCTTCTAATAGAGCACAGCTCTCGAGCGCCCATTGGCGTGCAGAGTAGTGTTGGCAGCACCCAAATGATCGAGGAGCACCGAGTGCAGTGGAAAATGAGTGACGATGATAGTGAAGAGAGTCAGGAGGAAAGTGAATTTGGAGAGGGCAGCAAGAGTTTAGCGCAGCTCTTAAATGCTCGTTCAGGTAATTGAGCAGCAGTGACTTCATCGGTGACATATGTGGTGGAGAAACCTCCACTGATACTACCGTATAAACCGGAATATAGGTCGACCCGGTATATAGGTTGACCCCCTACCTTGAGGTGGGAAAAGTTGACAAAAAAATAATTCACACAATGTCTATATTTATTTTCGATGCCCGTCCGCCAGTGCCACTCACTATGCCTGCCGAAGTCACTCGTCCGAGCCGTCAGAGTCGTCCGAGGATGACTGCTTCTCACTGGCATCTTCAGTGCCGTCGAGCGCGTTGCTGATAGAGCACTTACTAAACGCTCGTGCATCCATGTCGTCAGGCAGCGACTGCCAAGAGAAGGACACCCAGCTTGACACGGTCGCGAGGGATGGTCTTCGCAGCCCGCCCGTAGATGTATTTTCATTTGTCGCCGGCTATCCACTCATTGTACAGTTCGCGGAGCTGGTCCGCGGATGGCCTCCGCTGTAACCGGCAGCGATCGTGAGCGAAGTCCCCGAATGAAGTCCGCCACTTTGTTCTCCAACACGGGGTGCATCGCTTGACATCTACGGAACGATCTGTTCCGGGGGTTGCACGCGCACAGCTTAGCTTTCTGGCTCCGCCAGTACCGCACTTTTCTCCGAAACGCCAAACTGGCGTTGCACCGCCATATTCCCATTCTGCTCGATGGCTCAATCGCCTTCAGCTTAAGCGCAGCGGTGAACTGGCGTCGACTTCCGCCGCTCATCTCGGAGCAGACACGTACAGAAATGCACGCACGCACACACGCAAGACGAGTAAAAGACGAAAAACTAGAGAAAAGAGCAAAGCAAATAAAGGCTTGATAGTGAGAGAGAGCAGTCCAACAAAGGGCGCTGGCGGTGGACTACGCTTGCGCATTGTTGCAAGACAACAATTTACGTTCTTCCAATGACCGCTATATAAGACGAGGGGTGACTTTTGTGCGGATTTTTTTAAAGAAAAAAACTCTACCTACATACCAGTTTATACGGTAATTTTCGTGTCCCCACACGAAGCCGTTACTTGCCACTACTTTATCCTGCCGTCAATCATAAAAGTCATATCCAGAGAAACTTCTTTACAACTCAATTGAAGTGCATGATATGAGTATTTTTGACTGTTAGAGCACTTTTGTCCGAGATGTTAAAAAGCATCTAAAGCCTGAGTGTGTTCTTTTGTGTTGTAGAGTCACGTGTGAGTCAGCCATGTTTGTTTTATTGAGGTTATTTTAATTTCTTATGCTCTTTTTCCTCTATTATACACATCTTCCTTTCCCCTCCTTTCCTTAGTTTCTTCTGTGCCCCACACTGAAGGCATCATGCTTTTTGTAGGCACTTATCCAATTCATTAATCAATTAATTAATTAATTCGAAACACAGTGCTACACAGGCAGCAGTGGCTAAGAGGTGGTGCCAGAGTACATGCATGTCCCTCTCAAATGAAATTCTCGGCCTGGATGTATCGCAAAATTACAAATCCTAAAAAGGTTGGCCTCAAATTTCGCATTGGAAAGTATTGTAATCGTTGGTGCATTTTTTTCTGTCCTCGTAGTGAAGTTTAGAATGATAAAGTGCCCCAAGGAAGAGTTCTCCATTTCTATTGCGGCTTTATTGCTGGCGGCAGGTCACACTCGCAGAATGCGTCGGAATAAGCAGGGCAAAGCACCCTCAACAAAATCGCACAGTTGCACCACCAACACAACTCGAACATTTATTTTCACTAGGTAGCGAGTGAAGACTTCTTTTCTGTTGCTATTCTGTGAAATCCAGGGAGGAAAGGGGGGATTCTTTCGCTTGTTCTCAATCTCGTCTTTTGTCGAGGCAAAAAAATGCTCCCTCAACCACACAATGGTGATGCCTGGTGTGGGGTGCATGCAGACGCCCGGGCGGTGCGATGCCTGGGTGACACGGTGCACTCGCTCAACGAGGATCCCCAGGAGCCACCCGCAGTGGTGGTGGCCACCACCTCAGCCGAGCCGGACACCCTCCACCCGGACGTGGCCCACCTTTTCCTCCACTCCTTGACCATCCCGGTGAGCGGGCCAAGTTTGCCCTCCGCGCTGGCTGAAACGACTGGCGAAAATTTGCTGCATAGCTGATTGCTTCGCTGCAAATGTTGTCGAAAGACAACAGTCTTCTGCCTCTCCTGCCACGTAACACCCTCTCTTCTTTACCTGTCTCAAAAATTGGCCACGAATCTGCTTGCTTCGTTGCAAATGTTGTCAACAGACAATAGCCTCCTGATGCCCCTGCCATGTAGCACTCCTCTCTCCCGCTTCCGTCCATCACGCCCTTCCCTCCTCCTCTCGCTTCTCTCATGATGAATGCAATAGAGGTTTGCTCAAGTCTGTTTGAATTTTCCCCACGGTTGCTTTGTTCACACGCCATCTGTTGGGACCTGTTGTTTCTGTTGTAGCGAGGCAGCTAGAGCCGACATCTTTTGTTTTAGTGCTGGTCTTATATCGCCCCTCTTCGACACCATTTCTAATGCTTTCCTTTTTTTTTTCATTTGCTATTCTAAAAACCGATCCAACTTGTATTTCTAAATAAAAGGACACTGGTATTCTTAATTATGTACTTATAATTTGCCTCACATATGCCTGGGGTTTCCTTTGCAATCAGTTATGTGGACATGAGCCATGGCAGCAGTTTTTGTTGCTTGGAATGGCATACGATATACTTTGTGCTCAAACATGCTTTCAGTGTTTTTTGGCCAGGTGGTTTAAACGAGTGACATTCAGAAAGAGATGCAGCCAAAATTTTCACTTGTACATAGCCAAGGAAAGGCCATCGTCCTTCAAAATATGGGTTCACATACGTCCACATTCATTCGTACGAGCTCATACTCAAGCCCACATGCGGCGCTGGGTAAGTGCTGTCCTGGAGTAAGAATGCGAGTCTGGTGAGTCAGGCTAATGAGTTAAGGATCACTAGTGGGCACGCAATGGCCCATAATTACCGCTCACAGCACGTAATCACTCATGAGTACATAGTTGTGAATACATGCTGCAGTTATTTATGCGCATGTAATCTACCGCTGCATGCAACCTGCACCCTGAAGGTGCAGTGGGACTTCTGTTATGTGTGTGTGGTCTGTGCAGTTACAACAGATCAATGCATGCTCGATAAGCCCTGTGTGTAGACAAACTGCAGGGAAGTCAAGGCTGACAAAGGACAGCTGTCATGGAAGCAACGTAGAAAGGGAGCCAGCGAGCCCATTCGCTGCAATGATCAGGGCCCAACTGCTTGGAGCATGAGAAGCGAGCTAGGTCCGTACTCCCTTGCCCATGCTAGCCGCCTCTTTAGTATTGTCATTATCATCCTTGGCACACTCCCCCCCCCCACCATAGTGTGCAGGTCCAGCGCGAGGAAACAGTTGGTATGCTGTGAAGATCACTAAATGAAGATCACTTAAGGGGAGACGTGGGTCTTGAAATGAACTTTTTTATTAATTGGTCTGTGATAATGAAAATCACTGTGCATATGTGTTTTGTCTTCCTCATTTCAAATATGTAATTAGTTTTCAAGTGGTATAATTATTTTTTGAGTTATAAAGAATACACTAGAGCCTAATTAAGTAATTTCTTACGGGCCTTTAAGGAACTTTTTATTAAATTTTTCTTAAAATAAATGGTATGGATGTGTAGCTTAAGACCTGCCATGCATGCTGAAGCTATTTATATTCCTGTAAAGATAGTTGATTGGATAGAATTAATAAAATTATGCCAAGTACAGTTTTCTGAAAACTTAATGACCTCTAATTATAACTCATAACATTTATTTGAGGCAAAATGAGCCAATTAAAATAGCTTCAGCATGCAGTTCATTTTATCCCGAATTCAACGGTATAACACTTGTAGAAATCCTTTGAAAAAAACTACCTCAAAACCCCTGTAAGGCTAGGCACATATGCAAAAAAAGGGAAGCTGAGAAAATCGCAGTTGAAGTTTTACTACAAGTGACAGTTTTATCTATTGAGCATATGAAAAAAAGAAAGGTTCTAGAATGTAGCTCGCTTTTCGCTCAACAAGAGCATACCAAGTTTGCTGAAATCCGTTGGTGGGAAAATTATGAAATCCTCTGTCTACAGATGGCACCTGGCAGAAAAACTGAACAAAAGCAAAGCCAGAACGTTGCTTCAATTTTTATGCTGTTGGCAGCGCGCCGTCACTCTTTGGCGACTAGGGCTGAGGTGCCGATCGTGCACCACAGTTGTAAACGTTTATTTTGTTATGTTACTGCTTCATTTGTAGCAATCAAATCGGATTTGCATCGCGTGAAATGAGTTGCAGCGAAGGGGCTGGTAACGGAATGCCCGCCACTGTTCTGTAACGTGCATGTGCTTGGCTAGGTGGGATAACCACGTTTTCGGTCTAATCTACTCGTATATCACGTCACTAACGCACATTGTGCTCAGTGCGAGCATTTATAATTCCCAAATCGCTCATCTATATGGTAACCTGCCGACAAGGAAGCGCGCGCCGGAGTGCGGGCCGACCCGCCGCGGCATCGTTGATAACAGAATGAACACACTTCCCTTGCGACGTCGGCGTGCGGCATCCTCCACTTTATCATTTCTTTTCTTTCTATTTGCTGCTGATCGAAATATAGACGCAACTTAGTGCCCCCGCAGGCGTAATCATATCGCTACGCTATCGTCTCGGCAGCCCGCGGGGGCGCTAAGCCTACCTCCGTCTCGGCGCCGTTCTCGCGAAAAGTCGTCGTCAGACACGCAGAAAATCGTACTCCAGGCGCTTTTAATACTGGTAGTTCTTCCTTTCAGTTATCGATAGACATATTTACTTTATTTTTACGCCATGCGGGGCTTTTGCCGGTCCTCGCATAGATGAATACATGAGCCGTTGCACTGTGATGAGAGTGCCGAGCAGACGACCCACGGCGCCCAGCCAATGAGGTTGCGCCCTGCGGTCACGTGCAGTCAGTAACCAATTGGGCGGCGCGTTCCGTCTCTTTTCTACCCCGGTTTTACTCGCAACCAATGGACGAAACGGAGTGGTTCTGGCGGGGAATTGAAAACGAAAAGACGCGCTTTCGAATGAGACCAAGATGGACGCCGTGGGGCATGTAGAACCCGAGGGGCGAGTCGTCGAAAAAATGCTATTTTCGCGTCGAATCTTGGCCGATTTTAGCGGGCGTCGGTGCTATAAATTGATATTATGGCTCAAATACGTACTCCTGGGTCTGGATATTTTGCTAACCGGTAGAAAAATAGCTCTACTTTCCGAAAATGGCGATTTCTAAAAATCGATTTTTTGGCCAAATTTCGGGATTCCAAGACCCGCGTCTCCCCTTAATACATCCACGTAGGATAGACAAAACAGGTGGTCTGAGGCAAAGTTGCTACTAAGAAGTTAAGTGGAGCACAGCGAAGGGCAGCAGCCACAATCAAGAGAAAGGATTGTGGAGCTGGCGCCAGCGAGACATCTAATCTCGCACCCCAAGTCTGCCCACAGGGTGTCGAAAGCAGGACAGTCTTCATCAGAATGTCAGATAGTATTATCTCGAGTGATGACACATATTAGACCTCTGAGATGACGGGGTTTCACACGCCTGACTATGGCATGACATAGTTTAATTCGGAAGCTGTGAACCCCAGCAGTAGCACTCTCATAGGGTGTACATCTGTCTGCTGGTCCACGTTTCAGGCCATGTACTAAAGCTCCGGTGGTTGCTCTTTCACCGGGGTCATCTCAGAAGCACTCAAATTCATGAAAAGGTTCCGCTGAGACTGGGACAGCGGACAGTTACTTGGACCAGTTCATCAGGCCTTGAACACGCCGCAGTTCCAGAGTGCACACAAGATGGTGATGTTCCATGGCATGAAGGTCACTACCCAGGGCATCTTGTGGCAGACTTAGTTCGGCCGGAAGATGCCGTTCTTGACCTGGAAGCTGTGGAAGTTCAAGGGCAGCAGGAACGTCAGAATCACCGCAAAGTAGCCCAATGTGGACTTGCTCATCAGTTTCAGACTGCCATGGGTGATGTACTGCTGCGTAATCATCCAGCGCACTGGGTATAGCTGGAACAGGCCAGTCACCGCCATGTCATTCAGAGTCATTTCTCTCTGTTGGACCTCTGGGTCCTCCAGCTGTGGCTCAGAGAGCGGAGCGATACGTCTGCTCGGATGAGGCTTTAGTGGAATGTGCTAGAAAGTGGGCGTGAGCCGGCCCAGCCACGAGAGCATGCGACAGTTCGTGAGGAGCACAGTGACAATGATGGTGATCAGCATCCTCTGCTACATGTCATGAAAAGGAAGTCCCAACACTCTTGCTTGCTTGAGGCTGCTGCAACAAACTTTCTTGATGGCTGCAGACTCCTCTGTGCCGCCCTCACCACACCTCTTGGCCTGGTGGATGGCGCCGTTGTACTGGTCTATTAGCAGTGCACTAGGCATGAAGGAGGGCTTGTTGGCCAGCAACACGGCGGGTACACTGACTAAAGCATAGCTCAGCGAGCGCGAATCTGGATGCCTTGTGCAGTGTAGTGCACTGCGTCTGTTTTTCGAGCAGCACCTGGCCGTAGTCAGCGTGAGGGTGATGTCCAGTGCCTCGATCACTGTCCTGGTTGTCTCCTGGTCTGCCTTAGCTGCCAGGATCACAGGGCAATTCACCCTGCTGTGGCCACAGTCTCCGATGGACGAGCCGAGTCGGGTGCCCCTGGCAGGCATGCGTGTAGCATGCGCGGGGTACCATGGCTGGTAGCTGGTCACATGGTCACAGGCAACTGCTTATTGTCGTGAGCGTGACGGGCGGGGATCGTGAGGGACTGTGCCTCTGGAACGATGGTAGGAGCGGCAGATGGGATACTTCCAGGAACTTTGTGGGAGACTGCAAAGCGCGGCCATTGAAGCTGCCCAGTTGCCGTTCACGAGACCACCGCCCCTGGGTTGGCGGCGGCTGGCTTGGTGGCTGACTTGCTGTACACCACCGCACCAAGATGGTGTTAAAAAGATGTTTTGTGATTGGGTTTGATATAATTGAAAGGCAATGAGAACAAGCATTCATGAAGATGGAGATGATTAACCCTTTGAGGGTCGAATTTTTTTGAAAAAAACTTTCCCGGGTGGTCAAATTAGTTTATTGCGGATTTGGAATGCACAAAATGTCTTAAGTCAGGATTAAATGGTAAAACATTATCAGGAACAGTATTTGGGGGTAAGCATCACTTAGAACTGAAAAATGTTCAATAGTATTTCAGAGTGTGGTATTCCTTGAAACACGGGTCTACGCACAGTGCCTTATCGCAGTCTGCACGCATAAAGCGCATGTCCGAAAATGAGCTGTCTTCTTCCGAAGAAAGACTGTCTTCCAATTCAGACTCGGTGAAAGGAGCAAACTCAGAGTCAGAAGAGTCATCGCGGTCGGTGTCATCAGAGCGGGCAGTTCATTGGGCCATATCGCCGCTTTGCCGTGCATCTGAAGAACTCGAAGGCAACCCAGTAAACGAGGAGAGCGAGAATAACTCATGCGTGCCGGTGATAAACAAGCTAATAGCAGCGCCAATATAGATAGAAATCAACTTCCGCCGCCCCCGCAACGGAGTCTCCGATTAGGTTACTTCAGTTCCAAGCAAAGAGGGCAAGAATACCTAGTGAGCGTAGGTAATAAACAAGATAAGAGCAGCGCCAATATAGATCGAAATCAACTTCCGCCGCCCCTGATAGCGAGCGCCGATCAAGTTTCGCGCGCCTCCGATGCGATCACGTGACGAAACTGAAACCACGAAACGCGTTGACACGTACAGACGCTGTAATGCGCCGAAGCCAGAGAGTTCTGTTTTTCACCGCAAGAAGGTAGCACAATCAAATTTCAAACACTTCTTGTAAGTCCCAGGAAATGGCAGCACCTCCCAGGGAGCATGCATCGTTAATATGGCGCGAAATTTCAAACGGATGCTCGAAATCGTACCCGTACGACAAAGACCTTGCGGGACGGAAAACCGCCGCAGTACACGTACGGCAAAAACCCTCAAAGGGTTAAGTAAAGTCAGGCTCGACTCTGTCTGAACGCTTTGTGCTGTTCTCTGTCATGTAATGGAAAAATGAGAAATGAACAGTGGAGAGAAACACGAGCTAAATTTATTTCTCGGTGCACAAGGTGTCGTTGGCCCTTGAGCAAAAGTTGGGAGAAAAACAAAACGCATGATGTTTCAGTTTAGAAAAAAAGTTATTCAGCCTTTAGTGTCCCTTTAACAGTGAAGGCTATTTGACAAAGCTTGTGTTGAGTGAGGGCAGCATCTTTTTAATCCACTTGTCAGGCAGCTTCAGCTAAATGTCTTTTCGTTTAAATGTGTCTCCAACAGGATTTGAATGTAACAAAAGAACAGGCTTTATAGTAAGAGACATTTAGGCTAAGCATGACTTTTGTACATACAGTGGATAACTCACGGTTTGCCTGCGGGATTAGTATCCCCTTTCCCATGCTTATTTTGGATCACCACTGTCATTACGCCACATTCACATGTCGCACCTCAGAGATCTCTGCTATTGGACAGCTTTTCTTGTGCACTTTCGGTGAGAGGAAACAGCACTGCCCTTACGCTGTCTGCTCACCATTGGCGGGCATCATTCATGCCAGCGCATGTAGTTTAATTGGCATTGCATGCTCACTTACTGTCATGTTTGTGTGCATCGATCTTCTTTTGCTTTTCTGTTTGGAAACTGTCTTGTCACACTGTTTGTCACAACACACAGGTGCAGGTTGTCAAAAAAAACTCGCGTGTTCTCGCGCCTACTGCTCATTTGCCGCCCAGGGATGGCCTCCAGTCACTGCGGAGAAGGCAGTTCGAGCACCTTATTGAACATTGTGAACTGATGCGTTTTACAATCACAGAGGACTCCCCACCACTTTCTGTCTGTTTTTAATGAGTACACTAGAATGTCGCTCTGCGGATCCCAGGTGCTAGAACCTTGAACACAGGTTACCGAAACCAACATGCTGGCATGAGGACATCCATAGAGCTCCTGAGGACCTTCGAAACACCCTTTCGCTCTATCCTGCTGACCCCTTTGGGGAAAGCGTGTTCAGCCAAGTTGTGCGATAGGTGTACAGGTCTCCTCCAGGGACGATGCATGTGGGCCAGTGTTGTGCCTGCGAGTAGTGCCTCTGTTGCCGCAGGGAGACAGCGTGATAGTGACCCTCTCCGTTACCCTTCTCGTGCAGTTCCCAGAGGAGGAGGCCCGCGCCCAACTGCTGGACGCTCTGCTGTGCAGTGCCGGGCCCAAGAGCAACTCGGTCGACATCTCCTACCTGGCACAGAGGACGGCCGTGAGAGCTCCAGCCTCCCTCCCCGTCCTTTGTTTTTCTTCTTCTTCTTCTAGGCGTTAGCAAACTTGCTTTGCGAGCCGCATCAACCAATTTGGTGTTGACAATCTTTCTTATTTACAACAAAAGTTTTTTTTTTTTTTGTAACAGCAAAGCAAAGCAAACAAAACAAGTCAGCATTTTTAAATGAAAAGAAAGTGCACAACTGTTCTAGGTGACATAATAAAGTCACAAGCCAAGACAAGGAACCAACACATCCGTATCTGGGTAGCAGTGGACATGACAGAGCTTTGCAAAAGTGTTGTTTTACCTCGGTTGCCCTTTCTATGTAAAAAACTCTCCCAGGGAGAACTATTTATTTACTGATAGCTTTTAGGCACGGTGCTTTTCGGTTTATAATTACTATACTTCTTTTTTTGTAACGGGCTACTGCTGCGAAGACTCATTTGGTTCAGAAGCTGATGCAGATGTGTTCCCTTAACCCACTTCGTCACAGAATGCTGTTCAAGTTGAAGTTTATTTGGTACTGCCATATTGTGCTAAACTAATGACGTTAACAGCTAAATGTCATTTTCTAAAAAGGTCATTAGATTTGCCATGTGACAGGGCTGTTAGTCAACTTATTCCCAGTAAACAGAGTAGGACTTATTGGGACCCATGCTGAAGGAGGGGCCCCGTTAGAGGTAATGTGGGAAAGGCACGGGGCGATGAAGGGAATCCTAAAAAGGCACTTGTGAACTCAGTGTGGCGTTCTCGAGCAAATGTGCCATTAATGGGTGCAACTGGTTCAGGACACCGAGATGGTAGCCTCAGTGGCCACAGTAGAGTTCTTCCGTATAGCTCCTGTAGGGAGCTAGAGTTGTGCAACCGTCCGTCATCTTGGAATCCAAAGTGATGTGAGAAAGCATCCTGTCGGGCGGGCAGGAGCGCGCCGCCGCGCAGTTGGTGGCACTCCACCTGGTGGGTAGCTGTGCCCATGCTGGACACAGGGTCGACGGCAATGGTGCAGCAGTAGAGGGGGATTTTCTGTTTGGCATTGGATCCCCCATGTGCTGTCATCAGAGCAGCGCATTGAAAAAGGTCGCACAACTCTAGTCCCGGACGGGAGCTGTGTAGAGGAACTCTGGCCCCAGTAATCGTTGAGGACGTCTTCAGGCAGTGTCCCCACCTTGTTTGTCAGTTGGAGGAGTGATTCACTCGTTTCTCAGCTACGTTTAGCTTTTAATGCGTCTCCAGTGGGTCCACATTCAGGCTCCTCGGCGCACGCCACAGGGCAGCTTGAACGAGCGTTCCACAAGTGCCTGCAGACCTGTGTGCCTGTTCCCTGTGGCCACGTAGAGCAAAGGCACTTCAGCATAGGCCAGACATCTGCCACGTACAGAAGAACATTTGGAGTCAACTTTGAGTTGGGGCATGTGTGCTGGAATGGCCAGTTTTCCTCTAACCTCCGGTTTGTGTGAACATTTTCCCCCAATGCAGGGTTCCTCCCTGGGTGACCTGTGCGCACTGGTGGATAAGGCCACCATGGGAGCATACGACCGGTTCACGCGGTCAGTCTCTCTCGCACTTATCTTCCCACCCCTGGCTGCACGCTTGTCTGTCCGCTAAAAAAACTGTGCTGACATGGTCAGCATGCATGCTGCGAGGAAACCCCGCGTATATTTGGCATGTCTTAAAGCACGGCATGTCCATTGTAGTATTTGTGATCAAAAGCTAGGTGGTGTTCAGATTGTGTAAAAAGAAAAGTGCAAGCCAGAGGCACGTAGGACGGATGTCCTGAACACATTGCTTAGAAGTGCAGTAAAAAGCATGCGCTGAATTTCTACTTGTTTATGGGAGACAAACATTGAGACGTACAAGGAACCTCAACACTATAGACGTCTTTGTGCTGTAAAAAAAGAGCCATGGAGTAAGAGGTGATGGTTTTCAGGGAGAAAGAAGCATGGAAAGAAGCATGATGTGTTTGAGAACATGCTGTCGTGGAATGCATTTTACACAGTGCGGGTGCCAGGTAGGAGGTTAAGGACAGATAACACATGGAGGGCACCTAGAGATTAGTGAAGCGGGGGGGACCATTCTCTTGGTAGAGTGGCACACCACAGAGCAGCGCTGGGCAATGAGGAAGCAATACTACATGGAGAGATAGGATGAGGCAACCTGGTGCAGGATAGGGGCAGCAGGTGGTTACTGGGAGGCACCTTTATCCCACGGGCTATTGTCGAACCCCAAGAACACCCCAAAATTTCATGGTATAACGAGGCAAAGTGCCGATTTTAATGACTTTGTTATATTTGAGTTTTAACTAGGTGTAGAAGGGGCTGAACAACCGATTTCCCTCAATTCCGTGATCTTCTCAAGGGCCGAAGCAAAGTCGTCGGCTTTGTAAGGCCGCCTAAGGGGTCTCCATACAGGAACAACACGTTCTCACTGAGCTTGCCGGTGGGCAGCATGGGCAGATGGGTTCAGTAGGCAGCTGGGCTGGATGGTGCGAGTGGGTCGTGGGAAAACCGGTTCGGCGCGGGTGCATCAATCGCTTGTGGGACGCCCCCGCTCGACAAGACCTGCCCCGACTAGAGCTGGGCAGAGGCTGTGCTATCTTCATACGTTGGCAGTGGGGGAATAAAAGTTAGAACAGTGCGTGCCATGTGACATATGAATGTGATGGCATGGAAGTAGAACAGGGGCTCCTGAGTCGCACAGAACTCTGATCCTGGGAAAGCCAGGGCATACGTTACCAGTCTGCTTGTTGAGTTGGATTGCACGAAAAGAAGAAATGAAAGCAAAGAAGGAAACGCCGACTCGATGTAGCAGTAAAGGAGCCCGCCGAAGTAACTTGCGCCAAAAGACAGAGAAACGATAGGGAGGAGTTAAGACGTCTTTGGTAAGTGTTGCCATATTGCCAGGATTTCGCCTTCAAAGCGCGGAGACAGGCTTAAGTGCCTTGAGGAATTCTTTTTGTATGTCGATGTCATTGCCGTTTGATATGTGAAGCAGGGGTGCACGAGCACGTCAGGTGAAGGATGAGTGCCCCCATGCGTCGCAACGTGCGCAGCATTGTCCATGCCCAGCCAACGGCAGAAGCGGGTGCAGCGGTGGAGGCGGGCCTGCACCTGGCTGGGGGCTCGCTGCTGGTGCAGGGGGACCTGCTGGCGGCCCTGGAGTGGCTCCAGGGCAGCCAGGCGCAGGCAGTGGGGGCACCCCGCATCCCGGCCGTGCACTGGGACGACGTCGGGGGTCTCACGGAGGTGAAGCGGGCCCTCACGGACACTCTACAGCTGCCCCTCAGGCACCCGCAGCTCCTCCAGGCGGGGCTCAGGCGCTCTGGTATGCTGTCTCTCACCCCTTCTATATATTGGAGGGAGGTTTATGAGGCCAGTGTAGCCAGGATTGCGAGGGCCAAGTGAGCTTTGTCCGACTCTGTGCTCGATCGACTCGTTCCCAATGTTGCTCCTTTCTTGTCGCCGCCTTTGGCCTCGACACATGCCGAATAACCACGAGCAGGGGTTTGCACTGTACTGAGCGCCCGTTCAAATTCCTCGAGTGTCCTCTATAATCTTCATTACAATATGTATATTTATATATACACCATGACAGTATATATATCGTGGTTATTTTCAGTGCAGTTGACCTGGGTGCACCGGTCACTACAATATATATACCAATTTCTCTCTCCTGTTATCTCTCCTTTTCATTTGTTTCGCTTTGTAGTACTGTCAGCACTAAGAGTACCATATAATGCGGAATATAGGTCGACCCCCTTACCTTGTAGCCGAAAAATGCAAAAAAAAAAAATAATTAGGTACCAACCATTGTTTTATTGAGACTATAACCTGTTTCGTCTCAGATTACTCATTTAAAACTGTCTGAAGTATCGTCGGACGACTGTTTCTGGCTCGCTGTCGCCCACACAGCAGGTCATCCTCGGTGCAGTCCAGAGAATTGCTTATGCAGCACTTCTTAAACACTCGCAAGACGATGTCATCGTGAAGCGAGCGCAAAGCATGGGACAATCGTGTGCAGACCGGAGTGACAGCCAGTCTGTGCAGGCGGTCAGCAAACATCTTGGGGTATCCATTCGTAGAGACATCGCACGGCGCTAGCGTTCAAAATTTGCCCCTTTGTACAGCAGCACAGGTGCACAGAGCAGCGGCCATGAAACAAGGTCTTCCGAGCGTTGCATACTGAGAGCTGCCCCTTCAGCTAACGCCGCTAGCAACACTTCTTTTGGTGATACCGAACTGGCGCAAGGCGGACACGTCATTGGCCTTGGAAAACCCCCAACTTTTCTTTTAAATGCTGCTGTAAACTGGCACCAAGTGCCTAAACTCATTTTGAGCAAGAAGAAAATTGCACGCACACATTCGCCGACAGTGAGAGAAGCAACAAAACAAAGATGGCGTCGCGTCTGATTGATGGTGGTGGTGATGGTGCCTTTGGGGTTTGGATGGGCTCGATGGGCTGCCTGGTCGCCAGATGACAACTGCCAGTGACTGCAATATAGGTCGAGGGGTGAGTTTTCGGCAAATTTTTCTGTAAAAAATCTCGACCTATATTCTGCATTATACGGTAAATACAGAAAGCAGAGCACACAGCCGAAATACACAATTCCACTCCGTGCTCTCAGTTTCAATCTGCGCATTTTCTGTTAATGCTCGAAGCGTTACTGGGTGACTGCTTATGAAGGATTTGTGGCCTGCCTTCGTCCCTGTAAACACAATGGGGCTTTTACACTTGCAGAAACTGCTAAGTAGAAGGCGGGGAATCCCACTGGTGCAACTGGGCCCTCTGTTGATGGCTCATGTCGAGGTAGCCTGAGTGGTGCGCATGCGGCGTCCAAGAGTTCCCCCGTTTGATAAATGACAAGATAAAGAGCCATACGAGGCCACAGTTAACAGGTTTGGAAAAAAGGTTCTGACGTGAACACTCACTCTGACAGCGTAACAACCCAGCATGCTCTGAGTCAGCACTTTCTCCCTGCGTATTTATAGGTTGTATTCACTGGTGTGACGCACATGCACATGTCTGCGCATTCCCGTTGCTATGGTGACGTCGTATGCTCATCCACTTGCCGATAGATGCCGCTAGTCTGAGTGATTGATTGGTTGATTGGGGTGTTAACGCGCCGACGCTACACCTGGGCCAAGAGGCACACTGTAGTGGAGGACTGTGGATTAATTTTCACCACCTGGTGATCTATAACGTGTGCCAAAATCTCGACACACAGGCGTTTTCGCTTTTCACCTCCATCAGAAAAGCAGCCGCCACGGCCGGGAATCGAACCCGCATCCTTGGGCTCAGAAGCACGCCGTAGCCACTGAGCTACCATGGCTGGTTAATGCCGCTCGTCTCCCAGCTAACAATGCAGTCACTGCTGCACTACTGTTGTATCTCAATCGACACGTGCGTGAACAATCACAATTTCTTCGGAAGCATACTGAACGATGCGGGCAAGGTGTGGGCGCGCCTGTGTCAATATCGGTGTTCGCAGGCAACTGTGCTGCAGCACAGGCATTTTGTGTGTCGTGCCACTTTCTTCATAACCATGGCTCCATTCTCCGGCTCACCACGCCACAGCATCACCACACAATGCCAGATCGATATAAACCCACGGATAGGTTTAACATTGAGCAAGGGCTTAACTACTTTGTCTTCTAGCCTTGTACCTTAAAGCAGACAGAAAATGGGGAAAACAAAGCAGTTCAGAGGTCACCTTGACAGCCCAGGGTTCCCTCCAGTAAATGTTGTGCGAAACGTAACAGCCTCATTATTCATCAGTTGTATTGAGTGTGTGGTTTTTTTTTTTTTTTTTTTTTTTTTTTTTTTTTTTTTTTTTCATTTTGTAGCTGTATTGGAAAGCAGTTTGCATTGGGCATCTACTCAATGGAACGGAGGCCCCCTTTCACTGGTGGCCGTGGTTGAGCGGCCAGCCGCCTGCGAGTAATGCTTGTTACCGGACACCACTGGTCACATCAGCGGTCGTAACTTGTACTAAGCACCTGCTTCGCGCTTGGAGTGATTGGAGCTGAACAGCGCTGCTGTGTTTGTAACACACCAAAACAACTCGTATTTCTTTTTCACGGCTTATTTTCGTCTCTGTTTCATGGGAAGCACGTTAATTTTTTAAAAAACTGTACTGCACGATGATTGCGCCAAGCACTATCATTCTCTGCACAATTTTTCGCTGGCCAACTGCAGCTCGTCATCTGATCGGGGGTGATGATCAGCGAAAGAAACTTGAACACTGGGCAGCAGTCTTTTTCTCGCAGTGCCATTATTTGAGTTGTGTGCTACACGGTGGGAGAGGTCTGCGTATGCAAGACGGGGGTGTACGCAGTGCGTGGCACAAATGTGCAACGCACGTGAAATTGGGGACCAACACGGTGTGTGCGCTAACCCGGAATTACGCTGCAGGCGTGCTGCTCTACGGTCCCCCTGGAACTGGGAAGACACTGCTTGCCAAGGCAGTTGCCACCGAGTGCGCCCTCAGCTTCCTCAGGTAGGTGGTGGTGGTGGTGCCCCCCCCCCCTTCCTTTTTTCCATTGCGGGCAGCGTCAGTGGGCTGTCATCTGTATATCCACTCTGTATGAGGACAGGGCTCGCTCAGTCCAGTCAACGGGGTTTCAGTTGAGGAGGCTGGTTTGAAAGGTCGCCGCCCCTTTTTGAGATTTCTGCATTGCATGAGGAGGACCAAGATCTTCTCATCATTGTGAGGGTTAGTGAGGGATCATCTTACCTTTCTTATTGAAAACATGTTTCGATGGTTGTGGTAAGCATTGCATTATCACCCAGGGCACAGGAACTGTAGGCTTTTCTTTTTTGATCGTGTAAGAGTGCACTTCTGACCGAAGACTTGCATACACTGAAAACTTGTGTGCAGTAGTTAATTGTGCGTGTTCAAGGGATGGAAGTTCTGGAAGTTTTGTAGGGCATTACTTAACTTTTTAATGCCTAGGTAGTCGTGTCATAAACATGCACTTGTACAAGAAGAATACTACTTAAAGAGGCCATGCAGACAAAGTACAAGTTTGTTTCAGTCGAAATATTTCATGTTTTATAGTGCCCCCAGTACTTTCGGAAAGCAAACGATGCTTTATTCACTGAAAAATTAACCAGTTTAGGTTAAAATTTTGATTCTCCCGCCAAATCATGTTTTTTCGTGACGTCTGCCCTGGAGTCACAAGGGCGGGTATTGAAATCACTTCCAGCGCGTCATTAGGCTTTGCGCCGCCGCTCTAACCTGGCCATGGCTCTGCAGCCTTGCTTTCCATCAGTCTTCCCAGATGGCGCTACCATACGGAGCCGCGGACCGTTGTCCGCCGTTGCTTTGTTTTTGACCATATTTGCACCTGACTTGTTTTTGTTACAGTAGGCAGTAATTGTTTCGTGAAACATGAAGTATGCTTGACAGACAGGATCATGCGAGACAACGTCGCTTACACCAATCGGCCAGTGTCGTGTAAGACAACTCCAGAGCAGCGGACTGCTGTGCAGCTAAAACGAGCATAGTGTGCCCAGTACCAACAGCAGTGCACATCGGCACTTCTGTGTTTACATGTGTTTTCGTAACTTCCACTGTTTACCCCACGATTCTTATTGCTATAAAAAGAATGGACCCTAAACGTAGCGCAAATAGCTTGTTCTGCAAGCTTATAAGCCCTGCCTAATTTGCGTTTGCTTTTGCCGGACTCAGCCAATTGCACAGCTGGGCATGTGGCATCATGGGTTCTGTTACGGGAAATGAGCTAGTGGGGTGCATGGCCATTCCTTTCTTTTCCTAATTCTATAGCTTATTTGAGCGAAGTGTGCATTAAAAATGGCATCAGTATGATTCTAACGAGGCAATCTTCCAAATGAACCAAACTTGTGTTTTGTCTGCATGGCCCTTTTAATACCACATGTTGAGTCTTGTTCGAGCAGTTGATGCAGATTTGCAGGTTTACTCCAAGGGCTAGAAGCTCAATGTGGGCCTGTTGCGCAGCTGGGCAAAAAAAAAAAAAAAAAAAGTGGGAGAGAGAAAAGCATTCTGCTGGCAGTTTGTGTGGCTCCAAACGGGGGTTGTATTGGGAAGAAAGGATAAATAAAAATGAGATAGTTGGCTAGGTGCTGAAGTTCTGAAAAGAGTTGCTCATTGGCTGTGTAATTTGTCGTGCCACTGTAAGAAAAGTATTGCAGAGGAGTGTGCTAGTGAAAATTAACCTGAAATCTCCAGAGGGAGTTGTTTGCTTACCAAGTGGCTTCGTTGCTTACCAAGTGGCTTCAATTAGTATCGCACAGGACTGCATGGGCAGTTTCATTGAGAATTTGTCGCAAAATTGTTTTGCCGTTGGTCTTGGAAGAATTGCCGAAGTAGCACAGTGTATTTTTGTCTCCCAAATGCGCGCCTACCACTACTGAAGCTACTACTCAGGAATGTAATTTAACATGTTTCGGTGGCTCAGTGGCTAAGGCGTTGCGCTGCTGAGCACGAGGTCGCGGGTTCGATTCCCGGCCGCGGCGGCCGCTTTTCTGATGGAGGCGAAAAGCAAAAACGCCCGTGTGTACGAGATTTCGGCGCACGATAAAGATCCCCAGGTGGTCAAAATTAATCCGGAGCCCTCCACTACGGCGCGCCTCATCGCCTGCGTTGCGTCGGCGCGTTAAACCCTACAATCAATCAATCAAATCAAATAATTTAACATGTTTCACATTTCACGCAGTGAGCTATCACTGAGATGTCCAGTGACAGTTGGCTCATCACTGAATAAGGTACAGTCGAATCCCGCTACAGCGAAATTGACGGGACGTGCGAAAAATTTTGTTGAAGTGAAAATTCGTTGAGGCGAAATCTGCCCCAATGCACGACGGAAAAGCAAAAGAAATAGCCCCGTATATTTCCGCATCATTGGCAGCATAATACAATGTTTAGGAAAAGGAGTGACGAGCAATATAGTTGTGTTTATTCGGATAACAAACATACCAATGGTTATCTGTTTTTTACCTGCACGTACAGAGCGCATTACTGAGGGGGGAGGGGGAAGGGTGAAGAAATGCACACGCAAAACGTATTGCTGTACAACAAGGCGTATCCACGGAGCTGATTACTTGCTGCTAGGCCGTCGGAGGCCCCCCTCTCGCTTGTGGCAAGAGCGGTGCCGTTATCTTATCCTCGGTCTGGGCACGGCAGCAACTGACCTTGGCAGGCAAGCCGCGCGCGCTTCCATTTAACGTGATCGCGCGCTCACGACTAAAATGGGATGATGCGGGTTCAAGACTAAACATGAAAACAATATTTTTGCTTTTGACTTCTAAGAATTGTAGAAGGAAAACTGCAAGGACAGCTTTTTTACAACGCATACATGACGGCGCCGCGCCAGCACCAGAGCACATTCGCACGATTTCAACATTTCAACTAGATATGGATTGGCTGTAGCTCCGGCTTGGCGAATCGACCTGCGCCTCATGTAAAGATGGCCAGCCACATCGTTATCACCAGCAAACGATGGTGTCCACGTACGAGTTTTTGTTTGTTTTGGGTGGCAGTGTGGGTGCACGGCGCACGTTTTTGGTAAAACTAAGCATCCTGAGTGCATAAAAAAGTTACAGATAGCTGGCGTTATGCTTATTTTATTGCAAAACAAGCGTTCAAACCCAGCCCCAATGAGCGAAAATTTCGTTGCAGCGAAAGCAAGCCAGACAAATGGTTTTTGTGGCGAGGACTTTGTTGCATTGACTTCTACGGCTAACTGATGGGGAATTGGAAATATTTCGTTGAAGTGAAAATTTCGTTGAAGTGGAGTTCGTTGTGGTGGGGTTCGGCTGTAATTGCTTTAGTCGGGGCAATGCAATGGCTGGGAACAAAGTTTTTTTAGTTCTTTCACTCCTTCCCTAGAAGTAGAGTTGGCATAAAAGGCTGGGAAAGGCAGTAAAAACCAGGTGATTTTATTTTGGGGAGTTCATTCGTTTGGTTGCGCTCGCTTTTAATCAGCTTGAGTTGTGAGAAGCTCCACCAGCCAGAGGCAGCATTTTCTGTGTCTTGCGAAGTGCATTTGCCGTGTCACTTTTTAAATAGTGTGTCTCCGCTCTCTCTCCCTTTGCCTTTTTTTTTTTTAATTTATTGTGCAGTGTCAAGGGGCCTGAGCTGATAAACATGTACGTGGGACAGAGCGAAGAGAATGTCCGAGCCGGTGAGTTGGATGTTCGGCCTCCTCCGCTCTGAGATGCGACGACGGCAAGTGCTGGGGAGGTGAAGTCTCACGGCTGGGGTACACGCGAAACATGAACAGGTTGGCATTTGCTTTTAGTGGAACCCCAATGCTACAACTCGCTCAGGGCAGTGCGGAAACAGTGGATTATGGCGGTGTCCAGCAGTCCAAACAGCACCGTATCATACCGGCATAGCGCGCTCTCGTGTTACATGGGTCTTCAAACTTACGTGGGTCTTCAAGACTTTTTTTTTTTTTTTTTTTTTTTTTTTATAGAATTTGCAGAAACTTCTCATCTTTGCTCAGCTTCATGGTCTCACATCAAATACACCATTACTTTTCCAGTTTGTCTATTACATGTCACGATAATTAAAAATATGTTTCTATTGTTTGCTAACAATAACAAAAAATAAATGCTGCTCATAAAATAATACTAAGGAATGGGTAGGCACTGCAAAGTATAAGAAATACAGCGTTGCAAACAGATACTAAATCCCATTATGAATGTAGCCTTTAGAGCCAATTGAAGTTCAGTGTCTCTAACGCAGCAACTGACCAATGAAAAAAAGCAAGAAAGTTAAGCTTATTAGGGGTAAACTGTACTTGACGGGAAAAGGGTGATCAAGAACTTCTCCGAAACCTGGGTGGGTGTTGCTTTCAACGGGGAAAGCATTTGCATGAATTTTCTTGCCAGTGCAAGTTCGTGCCCCTTCTGCTGCGTCCATTGTGTGAAGCCGTTCCACAGACTCATTGTGCATGCCTTGTCCGTTTTCTCTCTCTCTGCCTTTGCAAGATAGAAGTTGACAATTTTTAATTTAATTTGCAGCCTGTAGCTGTTTGATCACTAGAATAGACAGCCTTTCTCTAGCTTACTTGCCTTACGCAAGGGATTGCTCTTGTTTAAGAGTTCACTAGTACGTCTGTTGTTCAAGCTTCTTGAAAAAAAACTCTGACGACACCTCAGCACTTCTTATGAGCCGCGAATGGGAAAGCAGTAATGCCCACTTAAGTGCTGCTGAGTGTCCAACTGAATGCCTGCAAAGAGTGCGTGATTCGCTGGTGAGTGATGTATCACTGGGGGGGAAGAGCAAAAGTGGCCAAATTGTGAATCTTAATGCAGTGTGTCCCGAGGTCAAACCCATTTAAACCAGAGGTGTTATCAAAAAGAACACTTTTCCATGTGGCTCCGCAAATTCCCACGTGCTCTTTTTCTTTTTGCGTTTGATTTCTGGGGCTGTGTGGCAACGAGAGTTTACGTGGCACTGCGCTGCTACAGGTGCTGGTGCCAGCTTCTGTGCTGAGTGGGCCATTTTTAAAAAGATTGGACACCTGAGTACATTGCCTCCTGTGTGTGTGTGCAGTGTTTGCCCGAGCTCGCAGTGCAGCGCCATGCGTCATCTTCTTTGATGAGCTGGACTCCCTGGCACCCAACCGCGGACGCAGTGGAGACTCGGGAGGCGTCATGGACAGGTGGGGCGTCATCGCTCGCTTATGCGGGTCATGTTACAGCAAGGGTTACGTATTACTCATCTGTCTGGGGGGGTAGTTGCTATTTGGTTAGGCAGAACAGATTGACAGACATTTACTCTGCACCAGAAAACGTGCCTTTTTGTGTGAAGTAATCTAGTAACGTAGTCTGGGTGAGGGATTGGTAGGCATATGCTGGAGGGTTCAGAACACACAAAGCGAGGCTTTTTGTGTGAAGTAATCTAGTAACGTAGTCTGGGTGAGGGATTGGTAGGCATATGTTGGAGGGTTCAGAACACACAAAGCGAGGCTTTTTGTGTGAAGTAATTTAGTAACGTAGTCTGGGTGAGGGATTGGTAGGCATATGTTGGAGGGTTCAGAACACACAAAGCGAGGCTTTTTGTGTGAAGTAATCTAGTAACGTAGTCTGGGTGAGGGATTGGTAGGCATATGTTGGAGGGTTCAGAACACACAAAGCGAGGCAAGTCTGTGATGTCAAGGCTTGCCTTAGTTCCCCTTATTGCCTTACAAGACTGCTGGTGTGGAACCAAGTTATTTTCTCGTTGCAATGAACATACAGTCTAATCCCGCTACAACGAAGTCCGCTTCAACGAAATTTCTGCTTCAGCGAAATATTTCCGATTCCCCGTCAGCTAGCCATAGAAGTCAATGCAACAAAGTCCTCGGCACAACGAACCATTTGTCTGGCTTGCTTTCGCTTCAACGAAATTTTCAATGATTTGGGCTGGGTTTGAACAATTACTTTACTATAAAATAAGCATAGCGCCAGCTATCTGGAACTTCTTATACATTCAGGACGCTTAGTTTCACCAAAAACATGCGCGGTGCACCCACACTGCTACCCAAAACAAAAACAAACTTGTAGGTGGACGCCATTGTTTTATGGTGATAACGATGTGGCGGGCCGTCTTTACACGAGGCGCAGGCCAGGTTCGCCAAGCCGGAGCTATAGCCAATCCGTATCCAGTTGAAATTGCGCGAATGTGCTTTGCTGCTGGCGCAGTGCCGTCATGTATTTGTTGTGAGCAGCTGTCCTTACAGTTTTCCTTCTACAATTCTTCAAAGTCAAAAGCATAAATAATGTTTTTGTGTTTATTCTTGAACCCGTGTCATCCTATCTTAGTCACGAGCACGCGGTCGCGATAAATGCAAGCGCGTGCGGCTTGCCTGCCAAGGGCAGTTGCTGCCGTGCCTAGTCAGAGGATAAGATAACGGCGCCATTCCTGCCACAAGCGAGAGGGTGCTTCCAACCGCCTAGCAGTTACCTGCAAGTAATCAGCTCGGTGGAAACACCTTGTTGTATAGCAATACGCTTTGCGCCTGCATTTCTTCATTTCTTCACCTCTCCCCTTCTCCTGAGTCGCGCTCATTGCGTGCTGGTAAAAAAACAGATAACCATTGGTATGTTTGTTATCTGAATAAAAACAACGTTACTGCACGTCACTCCTTTTTCTAAACATCGTATTATGCTGCCAATGATGCGGAAATATCCGGGGCTATTTTTCTCGCCCTTTCGTGCTGTGTTCGGGCAGATTTCACCTCAACGAATTTTCGCTTCAACGAAATTTTTTGCACGTCTAGTCTATTTTGTTGTAGCGGGATTCGACTGTATCTGTTAAAAAGATCCAATGCTGCTGGCATCAATATCGTGAAAAATGATCACTGATTTGGGTGGCTTTTGTTTGGAATGGACACCACGGGATCTTCTTCAATCAGGCACGAAACAGCCCTCTTGTTTCCCCTCTTTTCACAGGGTGGTGTCTCAGCTGTTGGCGGAAATGGACGGCCTGAACAAGTCGGCCGACGTGTTTGTCATTGGGGCCACCAACCGACCCGACCTGCTTGACCCGGCCATCTTGCGGCCTGGCAGGTCTGTGCTCGCATGTTCGTGTTGCCATGTATGGCACCAGAAAATGCTTTCACTGTCCTCACCATTTGTGGGTTCACCATTACGGGGTTCTCTTCGCAGGGTTATACCATATGAGCTCACGCAGTGAAAAAAAGTGATGTATATTTGGGAGTGCATTCACTGACCATGCTGAATGTTTCTTACTGATAAGTTCTCATTAACTCCCCCCCCTCTCTCTCTCTCCCCGAGCAAGAATTCTTATACAAAAACTGGTAGCCGTATAAGCTTATTGCCACTAATAGACCTATTAGTGTGTATTACAGTAAAATCTCGATGATACAAATCTCGCGGGACCGTGAAAAATATTCGTATCATTCGACATTCGTATGAGCCAACACAGACCAAAAAATTGAGCACTAAAAAAAGTTTTTGTTTATTTCTTTTCATGTCTTTCGAGTGAAGAAATTTGTGACGTTTTTTTGCTTTTTTTAAAAACCTCAATGTCGCCGAGCGGTCCTTTCTGGACTTTCTTCTCCTCACTCGTGGTGCCCAAGCTCACTACACGCCACACTGAACCGCATGGCGTGTTTTTTTAGCACGCGATTCATGCGCGGCGGCGCTGCACGTGCGTTATTTTCATGCCCGCGTCTGTGATTCCGCGCCTGCAGCTGCCTGTCTCTCGGTCAGAAAATGACACGTGCGGCAGTGGGAGGAGCCTGACGACTTGCGCCAAGTAGCGTCACTGAATAAAAATTATTTAGCGCTCTAGCGCCAATGGCAGGCATGCGCCTCATGGCGGCAGTTTCGAAGCGCTTGAGACAGCCGGCTGGCTCCGCTGGAGATGTTTAGGCTTAGCACCCCGGCAGATATTTCATGGGTGCTTTCACTAGCGGCTCGGATGATGTTTTATAGCGCCGTTTTCGCCCACATTATTAGCTCATTTATTGCGCAAGAAACGTCATGTGTGCTTTGAGCGGCATTTTAAGTTTGAAGCGGTCGCTTGAGTGCCCTGCACCACTTAGTGACCGAAGCCGCCACCATTTTGCCGCGGCCGGCCGCGCCCCACGAGGCATGCGGGTGGTTTCGCGGCGGCGTCAGCACACCTGTGGAGTGCACGGTACGTTTTCACGAGCCAAAAACAAAACTTCGGGCGTTCCTGTAGAACGAGCAACAAAGAGGGGAGAGAGAGCCCGTACGTCACCGTCGCTTGCTCTCTCGGCAGTCGGGCGCCTCGCCAGCTCATTCGTATCGTCTGCTGGGCTGCGCAGGTCCGTTCGTAAGAGCCGAAATTTTTCCCATTGCAAACAATGCAATTTCGCTGGGACTTATCAGAAATTCATATCATCCCAAAATTCGTATCACCCAGAATCGTATTATCGAGATTCCACTGTAGTCTGATATGCTGCTAGTCTGCATTGGTCTGATAGATCTATTAGTCTGTATTAGTATGATAAGTCTATAAGTGTTGTGGGCTTATCCTTCCTTACTGCTGATACAGTACACTACATTTAGGACAGCAGCAGCCTTAGGAATAAAATAATGCACCTTTGTTATTCTCAGTACTTTTGCACAGCACCGAACATTGGAGAGACTCCTCAAAATGGGTTCGAGTGAGCCAAGCCGTAAGGCAAGGAGTCTCTCGCGACGCGTATGCCAGTCACTCCAAAGGGAAGCGATAACTTTCATAGTACAGGGGTTTATTACGTGGACAACCGCGATACAAAAACAACACTGCACTACACACCTAGCCACTGGGCCAAACTCCCGTCAGCGTCTGCCCAGCCCGGCATCAGGCGGCAGTTAACATCAGCCCGCGTATGCCGACGTGACGCTCGCTGAGGTCAAAGAAAGGGGCTCGAGCTGGCCGCTATACATTGCAAGCCTCAGGGCTCAACCGGGCGGCATCATGACGCTTGTCCGCTGACCTTAGATGGCGCAAGCCATCATAGCACGGGCGCGGGTCCACCCCGCCAATAGATGGAGTATGCCCGGAGACTCACCGGGCATCGTAGATAACAAACTAATGCAATCAAAGCATGCACTAACCAACACGGTGGGTGCTGAGACCCTACGCTTGTAGGCAACCTGTAAACACATCGTGCACATAAATGACTGATTGGACATCATTCCCGCTGTGATGTTACTTTAAACAGCCTTCACCTTTCCGCAATACACGATTTGAATGGAGTCTCTTTGTTGACATGTGTTCATTACAAAGTGTAGGGGAAAGAACAAAGACATCTGTAGTGGCGACGTAACAGGTCCAACATGGGTTCGGCGGTGGCCCGGCCCATCTCTTGCAACCGAAGTTGCAATCCCCACCACGGTGTCGTGAAGGCACCACTAAGGGTTCGTTCAACTCTCCGGAAGGTGCCTATGACGAGCTCGGAGACAGGCAAAGTTAATGGAGTGCGCTTTATTCCGCAGTAGGTCAAATGTACACTATTTCCAAGGGAGCAGCTGTCCCTAGCCTTAGCAGGGGAACGAATCCCCGCGAGCTCGCTAAGCCGTCGTGGGCCGCTGGCTTGGTCCATCTCCTGAGGGGTGGCACGCCAAGACTTGTGGTTGAAAAATGTAATGTTCTCGTGCAACTGTGTGGTTCGACTGTGTGCGGAGGAATGCCTCAAGGGAAGCCACCGCGTGCAGCTCTACACCTCTGTAGGAGAGAATGGTCTCCCCGGCAGGGAGGAGGGTGCTTGCAGGCTGATAGGGCAGGCTGACTTGTCGGCCGGCAGGAGAAGGCGCATCACGTTTCGTGCGAGAGCCCGCAAGACGCGGTGCGCTCTTTGCCGCTCGAGGGGGCAGTCCCGTCGACGTTGCCAGCCTACTAGGCCTTAACAAGGCATGGGGACATACTGGTCCCCACAAGATAAACTAAAATTGGCACAGAAAATGAAAAAGACTGAGCAAAAATACTTAAAAAATTTAGCTCCCTAGCTTGTCTATATGCACAGGAACAGAACCCGACATTTTGGCAATTTTCGAAAATGTGTCAAGTTTGTAAATTTCATCTGAAAATAAAAAATAGACACGTCAACTCATTTGAAAGTATGCAAAGCTTCCACAAAAAAATACCTGCGGCAATAGCTGCAACAGTTTGTGCTTTACAGCGGTAAAATTTCGAATTTTGTGCAACATATCCAACGCGTCTGTGGCCCAAGCCAGCTGTGGGATGTTTTTTTTTTTTTTTTTTTTTTTTTTTTTTTAGAAAGGGAAAAAACTTTTTCCACAAAAATACTTCAGATGTGTTTCCCCCTGTGTGCAAGTAGCTACAGTCTATGCCCGTTACAATGGACCCTCTTAATCCGGAAAACAACGTCCGCTGTAGCTCAAGTATGCAGTATCCAACCGGGGGGAAAGGGGGGGGGGGGATATGAGCGCAAAAGTTGGTAGTTTGACCGGCACTTGGAAAAGGCCTAGCACGTGCGGTCGATTGTGTAAACACGCATGATAAGCTCATAAAATAAAGCAAGAATATACCTAGGAGCAATTATTAAGCAGCTCTAAAAATCAGTTGTGGCCATCAGAATTACCGTATTTACTCGCATAATACTCGCACTTTTTTTTCGGAAAAGTCAATGCAAAGTTATGGGTGCGAGAATTATGCGGGGAAAAAAAAAAATCCGGCGCACAGTGTTGCCAATTTGCCTTATGCCAATCCCGCTAAATGTAGCGGTTGTTTTTTTTGTATAGGTAAGCTCAGTGTTGCCAACAGCAGCTATTTCTTTTTATTTTATTATTTACAACGTAAACAGTCTCCTGTCGATCAGCGATCATGAAATTGCCGCCTTTGCTTTCTGGCGCGCGCCCTATCTCGTCGTCGTATGTGCGTGCCCTACGGCCCTACTCCAGTAACACACGCTGAAGTCGGTGACGCCGAAGTGCCTGCCTGCGGCACGGTTGCCGTTTTCGATCGCGTACTCTTTCGCTTTCAATTTGAAAGCGGCAGTGTAGCTGGCGTTCCTCCCCATGGCGAAGCGGCACCAAGCACAAAACAATTCGATAAAAAAGTTCTCAAAACGGCAGCGAGCTATCCACCACTGACGCGAGTGACTCACTGACTGCTGCCGCTCAACGGCGGGACCACGACGGCGACACGACGACACGACAGCGGGCGGCACGAACACCGTCTAGTTGCGCGCACGCGAAACCAGTAGCGTGTTAGGGAGTAGCTATGCAGGTTGTTAGGGCGCCTGGATGGCCTTGGATACACAGCGCTCTCCGCCGAACGGAGAGGCGGCGGGGGAGGGCGCGCGTTGGAGAGCGCGTGCGCCATGCGGGTTTTGCGAGCAGGCAACTTTCGCCGCTGCAAAGTTGGGGGTGCGAGGATTATGCGAGGAACCAAAAAATTCAAGTTTTGGTGGCTCACATTAGGGGTGCGAGGATTACGCGAGTGCGAGGATTACGCGAGTAAATACGGTAGCTAGGCTTTTTTAAATCCCTTCGTGATGAGGCAGGTTTACCCAAAACCATTCGTTAAGCAAATCGGATCACTGCCTGACGTTCCCGCAAGGCAGCTTCCACATTTTTTAGGATTTTAGTCTGGTCATTGAAACAGCTGATACGAAATCATCTGATGGGCAGCTGTGAAGTCGAAAGTTAGACCAGACTGCGCACGGCCATTGGCAGATTGCATACAATAGATGAGAACCAACCCCACTACTTGAGGCATTTCTTACCTTTTGCACCGAACGGAACGGGAAAAAGACCGAAATTTACTGAACCCGAGTTCTTTGTTACATAAAAAAACTGACAAGGGCAGACTCGACTCCGGGTGCACCACTTCGCCTATTCAATAACGCTGTTGTGCAGTCTCACCGGAGTCGCGTTTATCGGCAGTGGCCTTGTTCTTGACGGCCGAGCGGACCGTCTGCTTTGATAGGCCTATACTTCTGGCAATGTTGGCCTGTTTTACGTCACGTTCGACAGCGTTAATTATGCTTAGTATCCGACAGTGAAATCAGCTACCCTGCCGCTTATCTTGCTAGTTGCACAAAAAAAAAAATAAGGCTACTGGCACTTACTTGGCTGTGCCAGCGACCCGGCTGCTAACAATGTTGCCAGACATAACAGTTTTCTTTCCAAACTAAACAAAGAAAAAGCATATCGGGTGCCGGCCCTGTAGAAGTTCTTTGTAAACATTCAGTCGAAATAATTTTCGCCTAAAATTTAGTCTGTTGTAGCCGATAGTCTGCTTTAGCCGGGTCCGTAATGAGCGGAGTGGACTCCATTTAAAATGCATGGGGACCAAACAAACCAACAGAAATGGTCTGTTGTAACCAGAAGTCCGTTGTTGCCGGATCCGCTGTAACGAGTGTAAACTGTATATATAAAATTTTCGTCAAAATTTTACACGCCTGTTCCATCTCTTGTGAAAACACCCTACTAAGTCTAGAGCAGAGGTTCATTTACCCCACATGAAGGACAGGCCAGTGGCTCTGGTTTCTAGCTTCAGTCTCTCCATGCATGGGGTTATTGTGCCTGCATCCAAAGTGTGCTCGGTGCACTAGAAACAGTGGCTTCTGTGTCTTTTTGTACCCTAAATTCCACAGCATAGCTTGACATTGTTAGTGGTGTGGCAGTTAGTACAGCATCGTGAGCAGCTATTTGACTGATGTTCCGAGGCAGGCTTTGCCCTGCTTCCTCATTACTATCCAAGGCAGGCTAGGCAAGTGCTAACCAGGGGTGGCCATTTTCAGCTCAGCATTGCTTTCCTTGCATGCCTCTTGCACATTGTGGTGCAGGTTCGACCAGCTCATCTACGTGGGCATTCCCTCGGACAAGGACTCGCAGCTGAAGATCCTCAGGGCCCTGACCAGAAAGCGAGTGGCCGTCTCTTTCTCTCTCTCTCTCTCTCTCTCTCACTTCATTTGTAGCAAATGCATCCCATACTGGTTTACTAAGGGGCACATGTAGCCCCTAAATGTGCCTCGGGTGAGAACTGCATGAACACAAAAAGGGACGAGGGGAGGGACGAACTTTCTAGTTCGCTTGCAACTTGTCTCTGTACTTAAACACCCATGCTTACATGCAAAGGCAGTGTACTAGAAGTTGTCAAGAACATGGGGGCAAGGGAGTATTGATGCTGTGAAGTAAACAGCATAATGGGGCAAATGGAGAGTACGTCGGGATTATTTTGTCGCTTGCGGATCTGTGCATGCCATGGGCTGAATTCTACAGAGCGGCAGGCGTCACGGTGAAGCGACACGGGAGTGGCATGCATTTTGCATATATTCTTGGGTTGGGACGTCGCTTTGAGGGATGGGAAAGGGTGAGCGTCGCTTTGGACCATGAGCATCCGTTGGCACAAGGGGGGGCTCCCTGTGTGTTTTCTACACTTTCCCACCCTTCAAAGCGACGCCCATCGCTCTGCAGAATTCGGCCCCGTATGATCTCAGTTGTTAAACACGTTGCCATTTTATTGGCGTATCCTTTTTCCTCCCTTTGTCTGTATGGTCTCTTGCTCCCCACATCCTCTATGTCCACTTGTAACCTGCCTTGGTCATTGTGGTACAGGAACAAATGAACACATTGATGTCCTATGATCCACACAGCTGCGTAAAAAGTAACATGCTCAGTTCCCCAGTTGTGGTAGCTGTATTTGTAAAAGATACAACCAACACGTGTAAGCACCCCAGAATACTGAGATATGAAAATAGGAGCTGAGAATTGGTGAAGGGATGAGGTTGGATGCAATTAAGGCATTCCTTAATGACACATAATAGCAGCTGTTGAATAATTGCCAAAACTTACATTTAACGGATGCAATAGACAGGTGATGACAGATGCAGTAATGCACGCCTGCACCAAATTGCACCAAACGAGGACTCCTACACCATTCTGATACAAATCTACGAACTTGCACCAAAGTGCTCCAAATTTACTGTCGTGGCTTTACAGGGTGCTATTTCACACCGCCGCCGCAACATTGAACGGGATCTGCAGGCAATGAGGAAGGGGGGGAAGCTACCGCACACATCTAGTGGCACCGTGGTCAGCTGGAGAGATAGCAGAGATAGCGCGTACTGGCATGTAGGGTCACTAGATCAGCTTATTTTTAGTGGCTCTAGTGGCATGCTGCTCTCTGGGCTGCCGTCACTGACGGCCATAAGACGACCCTTTACTAGTACTATTTTGTGTGTGTATGGTGACTGCAGTGGACTATGATGCAATGCAGAAAAGGTTCGTTCATTCCCATTTGCTCTTGAGTTCCGCTTCAGTGTGCGTGTTTGGCCAACGCCGCAGCGCAGTGAAAACACTGTTGATTTTTGCACTGAAACTGGCAAGGACTCCTTCAGGCTCAGTTCTTATCCATGCAAAGGACAAATAATTACGGTGCAGAGAAGTTGTACTGTACTGCCTTGATGGTTTAAGTACTGTCACTAACATTTGTGTTGCCGTCCTTACTGAAGTGTGCTCCAGGTGCATGTGAAGTACTCCCATGCACAGTTTCAGACTGGCGCTGATTTCGCTGGCTAAACGGTATGTTCAGTCAGACGCACCGCTGCCTTTGAGGCTTGCATATGGAGCTGCTCTGCGTATTGAAAGTCACTGAATGTTTTGTTTTGGCACACTTTCGTTACTTTCCTTGTAGTCATGCCTTATCGTGGTGCAGGCGGGGAAATCACAATCACCAAGTGACAGGGTGCCGTCAGCTTTGCAAATAAGCTAGCGACACTAGTTTTGCCACTTCACCGGCTCCGTACTGTGATGAAGCGCTTACATGCAGGTTGCTACGCGCTTTAGGGTAGTTCACACGAAGGAGAAAATCCATCGCACCCTCCCCACGCCGCGTATTATGTCACGGCATGTCACGCCTCTGTGCGTATAGCCGGCACAAGCATAGCCGGCTATACATGCATAGCCGGCAAAAGCGTGGGTGGCTAGCCCTTGAGCAACGCCGGAAGGGTAGGGAACGCTTTGTTCACAGGAAGACAAAATCCATCACTGCGCTGCCTATCACGTGACCGCACGTCATGCAGCCGTCCATAAAAACGAGGGAGAGACGGCATAAGCGCATGCGGCACGTCCTTGGGAGCGGCGCCACTGAGATTGGGGACGGTTTGTCCAAGCTGTACAGACGATCCCCGCCTCGTCGGATAATCCTTCACTGTTGGCCGAATGCTTTTCATCCGTCTGGCAACTCTTCTTGCATTACTTTTGTTGCCTCGCTCTTTTCTGAGTTCCTGCTGATGGCGAATGAGGCGAGTCCAACAGGCCCAAGTATCTGGCTGGCATGTGGTGGCTGCTGCCAAAGCACCGAGCCATTGCACCAGGCATCGCTGGCGGTGGGAAACGATAGAATGTGTCAACAATGCACCCAAAGAGCGAGCTTTGTGCATGAACCTAAAGCATTTCGCCATCAGCGAAGAAATCCCTGCCGAGATCGCCCCTGATCCCAGCAGCACTGCTCTCGAGGGCCTGCCACCTGCACCGCTTGCGAATCTGCTGGCTGCCCCCTCATGTTTACACACAGAGGCGGGATGTGCGGTCACATGATACGTGGTGTGGGGAGGGAGTGGAGGGATTTTCTCCGTGTGAACCCCCTTTTAGGACTACTGTGGAATATCAGCCGGCTGTGCGCAAGTTATCTGTAGCAGATACCATTGTGCGCGCCGCAGTGTGCGGAGCAGTGGCGACAATTATTGTCGGGCAAAAAAATGAGAGGGCAGGCGACGCTTTTCTCAAATTATTCAGCATCCCGGGTGACTTCCGAGATAATATACTCGTATTAGCCCTGCTTACAAAATTGGATCTCAATTTTTTCAGAACAGGAAGCAGCATGTCGTAGCCTCAGGCATCCGAGACTTCTTTGTGCACATAATTCTTGAGGGGCAGGCCTATGGGCCCTATTTTTTGTATTCATTAATATTGTGGTTCCTATTTCACAGTTGGAATGTACCTTCTCACGTGCCCGAGTGCACGGAGCAGTGGCGACAATTACCTATTGTCGAGCATAAAAATGAGAGGGGAGGCGACACTTTTCCTGAATTACACATGATGAAAATACCGAAATAATATCCAAGCAACAATTCTCAGAATTTATTATGCGGAGCTGTTCTGGTGTGCATTTTTTGCGGTACTAACCTCGAAAACTGATATTATTTGCTCCAAAATTGGCTTTTGGCTGCTGCAAACTGCTCAAAAATAACTTTTTTCGTGCTCCACAAATTGCTCCAAATTGTTGAGCATGAGTGGCATCACTGCAGATGAAATGGAGGAGGTTGGTGAGTAAGAAACACCCCATCAGTTTGACTTTGTCTAGTTGGCCCAAATGTCTGTAAAAACTACCAATGCTTGTGGGGTCGGCAGCAGATTTCTAATTTACTGCCAACATGAACAATAATGATGATCACAGAGGTGCTGATGACAAAGCAGGACCACGTTCGCATTCACGGCGATCGAGGCAGCACACACTCGAGATCGAAACGTTGGCTCTCTTGCGTTATCGTGCACGGCGTAGCTTCGCTCTTTGTGGGCGCTAGGCTTGTGCGAATAGTGATATTTTAGTTCGAAGCGGTGCAGAGAAGTTGTACTGTACTGCCTTGATGTGTACTGTACTGCCTTGATGTCCTAGGGGTCGAATAATTTCGAAGCGAATTCGAATAGCTGTCAGGTGTCACTGAGCTTCCTGTCACTGAGACATTCCGGTAAAAAAGTTCTACAGTAAAATCTCGATGATACGAATCTCGCGAGACCGTGAAAAATATTCGCATCATCCGAAATTCGTATGACCCAACACAGACCAAGAAATTGAGCACTGAAAAAAGTTTTCGTTTATTTCTTTTCTTACTTTCGCGTGGAGAAATCCGTGACGCTTTTCTGCTTTTTTTTTTTAACCTCCATCTCGCTGAACTGTAATTTCTGGACTTCCATCTCCTCACTCGCAGTGCCCAAGCTCACTACAGGAGCGTTTTTGCACTTGATTCGTGCGCGTCGGCGTTCCGCGCGCCCCCGCGGTCGCCTGTGCCTCGGTCAGAAACTGACGTGCGTGGCAGTGGGAGGAGCCTGACTATTTGCGCCAATGGGAAGGCGTGCGCCTCAGGGCGGCAGTTTCGAAGTGCTCGAGACAGCTGGCTGGCTCCACCGGAGATGTTTAGGCTTAGCACCACGGCAGATATTTCATGGGCGCTTTCATTAGCGACGCGGATGATTTTTTTGTATAGCACTGTTTTCGCCCACATTATTAGCTCACTCACCGCACAAGAAACTTCGTGTGTGGTTTGAGCGGCATTTTAAGTAGCGGTTAGAAGCGGTGGCTCGGGCTCCCCGCACCACTTCCGAAGCTGGCCGCGCCAACGCAGCGTGCGGGTGGTTTCGCGGCGGCGTCAGCGCGCCTGTGGAGTCCGCGGCACGTTTTCGCGAGCAGAAAACAACAGCTCAGCCGTTCGTGGAGAAAGAGCCCATACGTCGATGTCTCTGGCTCGTTAGGCAGTCGGGCGCCTCGCAGGTTCGTTCATATCATCCGCCGGGCTGCGCAGGCCCGTTCGTGAGAGCCGAAATTTTTCCCATCGCAAACAATGTTTGTCTGCAATGGGAAAAATAGGTTTGTTTCAAACAATTATTGTTTGAAACAATGAAACAGGAGCCTCGCGCGTAAGAAGGCTACAACTTTGAATGTGGATTAGCTTGTCTTGGCTCCACATGTAGTCAAGATGATGGACTGATGTCAATGGCTCTGCGGCTTGCCTAACAAAACCAAAACTTGAACGTTCAAGTTTTGATATTCGTTCACCCCGAATACTTCGAAATATCGGAAATTTTAAATTCGAGTCGAAGCGAATTCGAATACTGTAATATTCGTTCGAATATTCGAAGCGCCCGAATATTCGCACAGGCCTAGTGGGCGCAAATAAATGCTGAAGATCGGCTTTCCCATTTCGTATCAGGGTCCTCACGTCAAGCACAGCTGTCATTGCAGCCTTTGGCCAGGTCGTCGCATCTTTTTTTGGGGAAGGGGCTTCGGACTGCATTGGATTGGATGCTTCGGGGCTAACAAGCGTGGGGGACCCTCCTCCTCCTTTTTTGCAGGTTCACCCTGGCGGAGGGCCGGGACCTGCTGTGCCGGGTGGTGGAAGAGTGCCCGCCCAACCTGACGGGGGCTGACTTCCAGTCCCTCTGCTCGGCCGCCGTGGTGCGCGCCATGAGGAGGCACATCGAACAGCTCGAGAGAGGTGCGCTCTTATTGCGAACATTGAATAGGGTCAAAAGAGACACTCCGTGGTAGGAGAGGAAAGCTGGCCCGGATTGGTAGTACCCTATTGAAAATACGTCTAGCACGAATGTAGGCTGACACCGTAAGACTTGAACTCCCGTGAAAAAAAGAAAAAAAATTCAGTTGTACGTTGACTAGGCTTTTGCGAATATTCGAGCGCTTCGAATATTCAATCGAGTATTACAGTACTCGAATTCGCTTCAACCCGAATTTAAAATTCCCAATATTTTGAAGTATTTGGGGTGAATGAATATCAAAACTGCATTCAAGTACTATCACGAGTTTCGGTTTTGTTAGGCAAGCAGCAGTGCCATTGACGTCAGGCCGCCATGTTGACTAAATGTGCAGCCAAGACAAACTAAGCCACATTCAGAGCGTTGCCCTATCACGTTACGCGCGCATGTTGGTCAAGGTAGTCAAGGCTCCTGTTATATTGTTTCAAACAAAGAAACGGTAACCATTTTGTTTGGTTACCGTGTGGCACACGAGCAGTGAGCAAGTGTTGATCGCACTCTGCGCTTGAACTTTAGTGTGCATCAGTTGCTTCAGTTAGTCAAGTGACATGGCCAACGCGTCCACGGGTGCCAACCCGATATGAAACTTTATTGTGAAGGTCCCGCCAGACCAGGAAGCTCAGTGTCCCAAATGCCACGCTATTCTGAAGGTGCCAACGAGGACTACGACGACCCTGGCAAAGCATTTGAGGAGGCACCTGGATGTCTTCGTGGCATACGAAAAGTAACGTTGTGCACAGAAAAGCGTGAAGTCGACTGCTGCCGCTAAGCCTGACGTGCAACAGCCTTCAGTAACTAACCGTTTCAAGCCGAAGCTAAAACATATGGCGTCAAAAGCACAGCAAATAAAAAAGTATCGCCAGATTCATAGTGTGCGGGATGCATTCTTACATAGAACTTTGCATAGAATAACTTTCAGCTGTTTGGTTTTGTTCTTCGGACACCTGACAACTATTCGAATTCACTTCGAAACTATTCGACCCCAAGGTCTATTCACATCAAATTCGCTTCGAACTAAAATGTTACTATTCGCACAAGCCTAATGTTGACCCATATTTACCGTATTTTCGCGCATATAAACCTCACCAAGAATGCAAAAACTGCAGTGGCAAAGTTGGGATGCGGATAATACGCGGGGTTTTTTCTTTAGTGCAGCTTTACAGCAATGCGCTTTTTGCCGACAAGTAACACTAACTAAGCTTTTTATAGCTTTAGATAGAGCAGTGACAGTGCGTGAATAGGGACTTTCGCCTTGCAGTCAGTGTATTGTACTTGCTAAATATACCCTTTTTCTGTCTACATAGTATGTGATGTGTTGCTTGAGCAGCAGCTCTGGTGCAGCCTTTTTTGTATCGAATGTGCGGACAATACGCGAGGATTATTTTTTCTTTTTCCGGCAGGCTGGAAGGGGGGGGGGTGCAGATTATATTCAGGGGCGGGTTATATGCACGAAAATATGGTATAGAGAAGAGGTAAACTTCAAATAAAACACATTGTTATAGTCCACAAGCTCAGCGAACTCTTGCTTAGCCACTGTACTGTCGCTACTCCTTGCTACGAGCAGTCTCCTCACCCAAACTTCATGATTGCTCATCATTGTCCACTGCTTCATCAGTGTCTTTGAGGTCCCAGAGGACCTCGATGCCAGGAATTATGGCTAGGTCTGTGCCTGCTTCTTGAATGGTCTTCTTCACCCAAGGGCAAATGCAGGGGTGAGAAGCTGCGCATATTGCGCAGATTTGATATAAATTTGTTTTTCTGCACCAGGCTGCTCCAAAAGCTTGAAAATTGCAAAAATTGCGCCAAACTGCTCCCAAACAGTCTGAGAGCCAAGGAATTTAATGCTCCCGTCAGTTTCAGTGGGGAAAAATGCTTACTGACAGCATAATTTTCCAACACCGCCAAGGTGATGCTGTTTGTAAAGGTTTAATTGATTGATTATTCCATAAAAAAAAAAAACGCATAAAATTGTCCCCAAGATAGTTTTTTCACATGTTATATTCCGTGCGGTTTTAAAATTTTCCCATCGAAAGCCACTGCAAAGTCCTGTAGAAAAAATACTTTTGTGTACTGAGGCGTCAAACCGCTTGTGCAAGTTGATGACAAAAAACAGGAATTTTTGGTGCGCTGTATCTCCAGAACGACATTACTGGGCGCCGCCATCTTGGTGTGAAGATGTGAAAACATGGCCACTGGGTGAAGCAGTTCTTTGTGGTTCAGGCAGAGCGCTCTTCGTTGATTTCTACCTTGGTTTTAGTTATGGGGGCGGCTGGGTTTACATTTAGTCGTTTGATCTGTTGCGGGAAGTTGCGCGGCTCAAAAGACGGGAGATAATCGAAAACAACATAGCGCCCACGAATTCGCCGTGTTTCGGCCTTGAGTGTGAGGCGCTGTGCGTGCTTGAAGTGAAATTTCTGACTCATTGCGGTCTTATAAAACACTGAGTTATTTCTGCCTTTCACAGCGAACTTGCGAGCGACAAGAATGGGATGATCGATGCTGCAGAAGGGGCGGCCCGATAGCGGGACGGGCTATTATTGCACGCTAGTAATAATGGTTCATCTATGTGAAGTGAAATTTAATGCCGAAAGGGGGGTGGGTAAACATACCAACGTTTACTCAGATTATGATCGTAGTGCACGTGCACCTTGGGGATTGAAATGGGAGGGCTGGTGGGGTGCAATGACTGTGACCTCGCTTTGCGCAACTTTTGCCGTGGCTCTACACTTGTGCATAAAGATGAGCCTGGGATTACAAAAATAACAATTTCGGCATTCACATGATAATAAAAATGCCTTACGATTGTTTAGTTTGTCAATTCGATATTTTCAATGGAACTCCATGCTATCTATGCATAGAGCCTAAGAATTTAAAGAAATGGATATAATAGTATAGTAAAAAGGTAGTGCAGTTCGCACCTTGTGATACTCTGGTAGAAAAAAACTTTATTGAAAGGCTGTTTCAGTGTTATGTAAATTCAAAACCAACTAAAAAGTGCACTTTTCGTCCGTGAGTTGCCAAAAATTTGATTTTTTTAGGCTCCTAAGGGGACATAATAAATGTCGTTTTTCTGCTCCAAATCAAGGTTCTTCTGCTCCAAAATCGAGATTTCGCTGCTCCAAAAACTGCTCCCAAATCAGATTCAGTTGTCTCATTCCTGCAAATGTGGCCCCTGAATGAGTCCAGCACCAGCATGTTGGGAAGCACCAAGTCTGCTCCTGGTCGCTTCATCCGGACAACCTCAGGTCTTTCCGTCACCATCTCCTCATTCGTACAATTTTCCTCATTGGCTCAAATTATCACCCTTTCGGGCAAGACTTCATCTTTGGGATGACCATCTGGAAAAATGCGATGTACGGAGGCAGCCTCCATCCGTGAATTGTACAGCACAGTATAACAGTGAACTGTGTGGGTGTGCATGTCCTGTCATCAGCAGGCAGACATCCTTCGCTTTTTTGGCCATTACTGTGGTGCAGCTTGGCGTATCAAAGTAGGCCGGCATTTGGTCAGCATTACCTACCGTATTTGCACGATTGTAACGCGCAGTAGAATTCAACACCCGGAAATCAGAAAAGTAACTTGCCGCCGATTCTACCGCGCACACTGAGTCGTGCCATGAACAGACGCCTCAAAATTGCGCAAAACATTCAATTGAACATAAATTGGCACACACAAACACAATCACGCGATTTCGGCATTGTACGCTACTCGTTGCCCGAGTCGGAGAGCTCTTTCTCAGTGTCCACTGACCACAGAAAGTCATCCCTTTGTTTTCGCCAATCGTGAACGCACGACTCTGGGACGCCCAATGCACGGGATTCTGCCCGGTTTCCTTCCGTTTCCGCCAAGACGATTGCTTTGCGTTTAAACAAAGCATCGTAATGAAACCGTTGTTTCTTTTCCATCTTGACACGCTGAATTCACGCAGCCGGAACGATTGTGAAAAGAAAAATGGTGAACAAACACGGTCAAATACGTTCATGGCTCGACCGTATTGGCTCGACAAATACGGTCACGTAAGACATCATCGCTTGCGTCAATCGGCCAGTGTCGTCTGAAACAACCGCAAAGCCTCGCAGTCCTGTGTAGCTAAACCAAGCATAGTGCGTGCAGTACCAACAGCAGTACGCATCGGTACTTCTATGTTTACGTGCGCTTTCATAACTTCCACTGTTTGTCCCACCATTCTTGGGGCTTTGAAAAGAATGCGCTCTATATTTAAGCGCAAATACAGTTAAACCTCGTTATAACGAGACGGGCTATAACGAAATAATTGATATAACGAGCAAATCGTAATTCCCCTTGAAAGTCCCCATAGAAACCACTGTATTTAAAACCTCGTTTTAACGAGGTAAAATTTCCCCGTTATGGGATATAACGAACAAATTTCGTTGAAAAATCAAATTTTGAGCTAATTTTACAACAGTGCGCAACGCGGATTTGAGACAGTGCGTGACGCGGCAACTGTATTAGCAGTTCAAAACTCCCGCCACGCGCGCGAAGCTGGCTGGCGCGCCATGCGGACGCTGCGCCCGCGAAGCCCCCACCCTCCTCTCGCTGCGCACGGCATGCAGACAATGGGGCCCTTCGATTAACAGTGTTGGACTCACCGCGGGCTCCCCGAGAAGCAGTTCGACGTTCGATTTTCCCACGTATCCCTATGGCATCGGGGAATCCGCGGCAACGTTACTAGAATAAGCTCAGTTTCGGAGCTCCGCATCCCCGCCAGCGGAGGAGGGTGGGCCAAACGGCGGTCGCGAGAACTAGCGGCGCTGCAGTCAAGTCTTGCGCTACTCCCGACGCGTCGTCTGCTTCGGCGGCGGGCGGCCACAGTGCAGACGTACCGCGGCAGCTTTCTAGTGCTGCTATTGCTAAACTTAAACATTTATCATCTTTCCAATCGACTAACTTAAACGCCTTCGTCCTTCTAGTCAACGTTACCGCATCACATTTGTGCACTGTTTAAGTGGAAATGCGTTGGGTTGCCTGTATGCACTGACTTGAAAGCGCGGCTCATTGGCTAGCTAAGAATCGACGGCCGGCCTATATTTTAACTGTCTACATTGCGTTTAACTTGTTGATTGTGGGGTTTAACGCGCCGACGCAACGCAGGTGATGAGGCGCGCCGTAGTGTAGGGCTCCGGATTAATTTTGACCACTTGGGGATCTTTAACGTGCGCCGAAATCTCGTACACACGGGCGTTTTTGCTTTTCGCCTCCATCAGAAAAGCGGCCGCCGCGGCCTGCGTTTAGCTTCATGTACGATAGTTTCTAATTCAATTACCCTTTTCAGCGTAGTTTTTATAACTACTGCGCCGTCTTACCTCGACCAAAAACGACCCAACGAGTTTGTGAAAACAGTGCCTTTATAAGGGCTTTTATCTCCACGCGGCAATAGGACAGTTTTCTTTAATCTCGTCGGTGCAAGGTCCCGTTAACCAGCTTCCGATGTAGAGTTCCTATGCTCAACTTTTATATCCGCTGGGCTGGTCCCACCTCATCTCGCCATGGTGCATACGAACATTAGATCACCAAAGATGAAAGTTCGCTTTACAGTTCTGACGCTCAGTTCATCTGTGACAAACACACTCGAATTTTGTGAGTTCACATTAAAGCTTGAATCCGCAATTTAAAGGTGCTCATGGTATGCCTGAATTCACAAGGATCTTTGACCGCCATTTTGATGTCTTGAACTCAAGAAATCTGTTCAGCTGGTCATACAAGACACCTCTTCGAAAGGCGAATCAGTCTTCAATGAGGACTTTTTTTTTAAAAAAAAAAAGGCTGACTTGTACATAATATGACACAAGGATGCACAAGAAAAACCAGTGTTTGAGGGCCTAAAGAACACTGTATTTGCAGGACTCCTCATATGTATGCACGGTGTCAGCACCTTTTGATGTGTTTGTGGCGACGGGAAGCTGCCGAAATCGCTCACGCTCAAGACGACTCAATGCCACATCGAAAATTATTTGGTTGCGTAAAAAGAAAAGGGTGGCTAAAACAACAGATTACTGCCTCCCAAAGCAGCTGTTTACAGAATTACATATGTGCCGTACGCGATTACATATGAGCGAATACGCATTCATCCGTTCACGGTGTAAGGCATATTTGCTCGAAACGTTCCAGAAGAGAGGCACACGGAGGAAGCAACAAACGGTACACAAATTTTATTCACCCCAGGGTTTACACAATTTCAAAAGAAAAAAGTCACACACCATAAAAGAGTAACCAAATAATAACAACTGCCTCATTTATCACAACGTAGGCTATGAGGCGACTTATACAAAGCGCACGCACTTAAAAACCGCAAAAAATACGAAGGCATACTAGCTAGCCAGCTTCCTTCAATTCTGGTTCTTACCTGTCGTTTGCAGATTTTACGAAATAATAGACTGTCTGCTGTGTTCATACACCGTTGTGCGTGCAAGTTTTTCCGGTTGATTTCGGCCGGAATGGGCTGAACCTGATTCTTGAATACACGTTGGCAATCTTCTTCGAAAACTTAAATGTCATTGTCGAATGCATCGCAGTTCAACAGATAAGGCTCCAACTCAGCAAGTAATATTTGTTCAAACAATACTGTCAACACCTCCACTATTGGCGCTCACTATTTGCATATAACAGCTGCATTAAACGTGTAGAACATAACCCTTGCATTAAACCTCTAAACACTAAACCCTTTTTCCACGACGTGGCGCAATTTCAAGAAGTATTTCGATGGTGCCACGAGACCGCCATTTGGTTTCGCAGAAACAACTTCTGGAAGCTCAGTGGACATCAGTGTAGTGCAGTATTCATTGGGGGATGTGCCTGCATATACTTTCCGTGCCGCAAATACTGCTGTATATAGCACTACTGCACAGAGAACAAGCGAAAGGCTTGTGTGGAAGTCGACCCGCTGGGTGTTATAGCTATCATCATTAAGTACCTGCAACATCGATGATCTTAACGAGGCGAAAGCTGTTGGCGTTTCAACGAGGTTTTAATCACCTGAGGGGCAGAGATCAGTAAACCGATCAGTATTGGACTTCAGCTTGTTGGGGTCTGCCGCCATTCAAGATAATACAATAAAACTCATCATTACAAGATACACTCAAGGGACCCGAAAGACATGTCTCTTGTAACTAAGGTCCCTTGCATGCGATGTTGCTAACACAGCGAACATAGGAACACCAACCCAGTCGTTTTCATTCAAATGTCGCTTATAACCAAGTGTCTCTTGCAACAGTGTCTCTTGTAATGAGGTTTTACTGTATAACAAAGTTCCTCTTCTCTGTGCCAGTAGCAACAACACCCTTGACATGGAAGTTCACCAGGCCTGTCGTCTTAGGTCTCCTTGATTTCTCATTTTGGACTGCCGAAAACTGCTCCAGTGTAGCTCGGAATTTTTTTTTTCTTCTTCTTCTTTCTTGCCCGTAGATTTCTATTGCGAGAGCCGTCCTGGACAGCCCATGAACTGCTCAGAGCTGTCCTGAACTGGCGAGTAAAAGAGACCAATGCTCTCTCTCTCCCTCTCTGTGCAGGCCTTGTTCCTGCCGGCGGCCCCGACATCCCAGTGACCCTGGAGGACTTCCAGGTGGCCCTTGGCGACCTCGTGCCCTCGGTGTCAGAAGCGGAGTTGCGTCGCTATGAGGACATTCGCAGCAAGATGTCTGCCCCCACCACTTCTGCTGTCACCGCATAAACTGGCAGAGGGGGCAAGGCTGGCTCAGCTTGCATCAACAGGCTGCCTGCTGCGGCGATGCAGCCTGTGTTGGGCCTGCACTCTCTTTAGTTCAGAATGGCTCTGGTCTGTGCTAGTTGGTACATATTCGATGGGAATCAGCTTGAATAAAACGAACACAAAAGGAAGAGGGAGACACACCCTTTAGTTGATTTTGTGCAGTGCTTTTTTGGCGATGGAATGGAGCGGAACTCTTATAGGGCCTGTGTTTCCAAAAGTGTTTTTTTGTATTCTTCCCCATGGTTCAACAGATTTAGGGGGAGTAGGTTTCTGCGAAGGAAAGTTTGACATCCACCTAAATGGTTGTTGGCAACTCCACAGTTCGCCACACGAGTAGACGACGGAGACTCGGGTGACAGTACAAGGCACCCTGTTGCTTCAGGCCACGCTCTCTACCTTTTGGCTCATGCCAGCTTATCCACCGGCAATGCACAAAACTAGCTAAACGGAGTGTGGGGGCGAGGTTGCAATGTTCAAAGTGCCTGCATCCTCTGGAGCTCATTGCAGGACTACTGAATTTGCACGAGAGTAACATGCACCTTTTCTTCGCTCGAAGTAATGTTCAAATTTGGGTGTGCCTTACAGTAGGGCTCAAGATCGAAAGTGGCATCGCAGCGGCCAACAGCATAGCCATGGGTGCACTGTACCCATTTCTCGATGAGCATGCCTTAGTCAATTGTTGCTCTGCAATAGCGCTTCGCTTCAGTCATTAAGTCTCCAAAGAGGTACTGCCACTATGAAGCGTCCATCTAGCGCAAGGCAATGTTACCTTTCGATAGCGAGGGAACCAAGCGACGTCACGCACGGCATCCCGGAGACGTGGTTTCGCGGTTGGTGTTAACAAACCAGAGCCACAGTTTCATACAATGCCACTGGCCCTGAGCATGGACATTTTTGAGAACTTGAACATTCCCAGGTGGAATGGATAAATTAACAGCGAATGAACCATCAGCCCGCACATATGAAATTATGAAGGCGCTTGATGTAGCAAACACTTCCATTGTTCCCCGCTCCAGTTCTAGTAATGCCAGCAGGAGCTTTAAAGCTTTCCTGCCCGCACCTATGCTAATCAATTATATATTATCGACGCTTCCTCCTCCCCTAGCTTGCTTGTAAGCAGCACAGTCAACTCGTTTCCTGAGGGGTAGAAGGGAAGCGAGGCGCACCACGGCTCGTTGTGCAGGTGCAGTTGGCACGGAGAGCCGGCAGCAGCTCGCATTTTCGGCGCACACTGGAACCGGATTCAGTCATTAAATCCGATATACTAATTATTTTTCAAAATATTTTTTTGAATGTGCCCTAGTAAACTTGCCTGCGCGTTACAATTGGGGGTGCGTCATAATCGAGCAAATACTGTACTGTATGGTATGTTTATAAATTTGTGGCAATAAAGTGCCTTTTTAAGTAACACCTCTGGTTTTTGAGCTTGTTCTGTTCTGCCTTTAAGGTGTTAATCGCACCTGAACGAAGGTTCACTCATGAAAGGGGCCATGCAGACAAAATACAAGTTTGTATTATCGAAGCATTTCGCATTTATAGTGCCCCCAGCGCTTCTCCGGAAGCAAACGTTGCTTTATTCACTGAGAGAATAATCAATTTCAGTTAAAATTTTGATTATTCCGCCAAATCGTGTGTTTTCATGACATCTGCAATGACATCATAAGAACAGGTCTTCAAGCTTAACTTGATGTGCTGCGGAGCCTCGTTTACCGTTCGTCAACCTAGATGGCACCACCATCCTGCGGCGAACCATTTTCTGCCTTTAATTTGTTTTTGACCGTATTTGTACCTGGCTTGTTTTTGTTCAGGTAGAAAATAATCACTTCGTGAAACATGGCGTTCGCTCGACAAATATGGTCCCATAAGACACCGTCGCTTACGCCAATCGGCCAGTGTTGTCTGAGACAACCCCAAAGCGCCGCGGTGCTGTGCAGCTAAAACAAGCATATTGCGCGCAGTACCAACAGCAGTACACATCGGTACTTGTGTACTTTCATAACTTCCACTGTTTATCCCACCATTATTATTGCTATAAAGAGAATGTGCCCTAAATTTGAAGGCCAACCTAATTTTAAACTCCATAAATGCGCAGTTTTTTTTATTGAAACCGTTCAAAAACATGCCACTTCAGCCGGCGCAGCACCTAGCGGAGTGTCGCCACAACTTGTCGCCACTGCGGCGAACTTCAGGATGTGACGTGCTAGTAAGGACTCCCGTGCTGCCGTCGCCTTTCCTCAGTAGCCCTTTTACGCGCGGCCTCACGCGAGTGGGCAGTGAAATTCCTGCCTCTTGCATGAATAATTACTTTCACGCGTTTCCGTAATTCGAGAAGCTGAAGAAGCTCTGGGTTGCTGAGAAATGAACAGCAAATTCGAAGAGTGCCGGGGCCGGCCTACGCGAGGCAATACACCGTCGGCGAGCGAGTACGGCAGTTGCACAACGGCCGAGTTCGTGGTCGCGACAGCGGCAGCAGGCTCTCGGCTGACTCGACGAGCACGCGAGACGCATGAACGGCCTACGCGAGGCGATACGCTGTTGGTGCAGCTGGTCGGTACGTCGGCGCGTGAACGACTACGGCAGCTGTGCGGCGCACTGCAAGCTCAATACGCAGAACGGCTGACAAGCTCAATATACTGTGTGCGCAATACGCAGAACGACCGACGTGAGACTGTTTGCTGTTGTCACGGCGGTTGGGGCATGAACGAGTACAGCAGATGGCTGAGCCATGGCCGCTCGATGGATACAAGGCGGCCGTGCTCAGCGGCCCACTGCACGATCGCGGCCGGTCGACTGTTCGAGAACGCGAGTGGCGCGAGTACGGCCGACGCGAAGCGTACGCTGTTGTCACTGTCATCGCGTGCCGGTCGGGGCGCGAACTGCATGGGATTGATACAGTTCAAACAACTCGTCAAAAAACAAATAAATACTAGCCGCTGTTAGCAACATTTCTCTCACCAGTTAGAAAAAAAAAAAAAAAGGGGGGGGGGGGCACATTTGGCAGCATTGAGCCTCGGGTAAGGTCATTGTTTCACGACGCCAGCGAACACACTGCAGTGCTTTCATCGATGCATGGCATCATTATCTAAACATTTGGCGCGGGCACCCTGCTAACAGAAACAAAACTGCTTATGTAAACAAAAATAGGTAATAAAGTCTGGATTTGAACTTTGATAACATGCGCTGAAACCAAATTCTTACACGCTAGCCGGCATGTTCTGACGCTTTCCTCCCACGGTAGCTTTTTTTTTTTTTTTTTTTTGTTTCTCTCACAAACACAGGATAGTTCAGTTGGCACAGGGCATATTGGCTGTGTCGGCGTTCATTTAGCGCTCAACACTGCAGTTTGGGAACCTATTTCTTAGCTCCCAGCTTTGCCACGACGTCTCGCGGTGCCTGTGTTTACATTTTACCGGACGACTTTGGGCGCCTCTCTGCAGCTCACAGTGAAGCAGTAATGGTTGCACAAACTTCCCAACTTCTTTTCGCGCATGTTTTGAGGTGCATCTTGGATACCGAATTGAAAGTAGGCCCTGATGGCGAGATCAGCTAGTCTATCCACCATCTCGTTGCCCATGAAGCCCATAAGCCCCGAAACCTATCGCGTGTCCAGGAACCAAAAAAAGATGCGGGCAGTACAGTGGTGGTTCTGAACAAGTATTTAGTGCAGAAATAACCGAAATGGAATCAGACGATACAATGGTTCAGTTACATAATATAGTATAATGTTATTCTGTAAAGTGACAGCAATTGCTAAAAATTATGCCATAAAAATGGGCGTGTAGTTTAGAGTTCGTAACGAAACTTTGCGATGCATTCGACTGCGATGTAGGGTACTTAAAAGGGCGGTTAGTATACTCGGTTACAACTCAAGAACGGCACCACCTCATGTAGTGTATCACTCCGCCAAAGCGCCGGCCCCGTGACGTCAGTGCGCGCGCGTTTTGAAAGGGGTTGTACTATGAATGCGTGATATCGTCTGCCTTGTCTCACGCAGTGTGTTTGTCGTCACTGGAGTCGTTTATAAGCATATTAAGTACAAAAAATCACGGGAACGGCTCACGCCATGTTCAAAATATTCCCAGTAACGCCCTACTTGCGCCGCGCAGAGAAACATCCGGCTACGGTGATAAAGCACAGCGGCAACTTCCGGTGCCGTTCTTAAGTTGTCACCGAGTATAGACAGCGGAAGGTGGGTGGGGGAGGAGTTTCGCTGCAATATTAAACACGTTTTCAAAAAAAAAAAAAACTCTGCTTCTCTTTTCTCAATTGTAGGCACTGTAATTACGTCATGTAAGGTAAGCAAAATATGAGCGATGCATGCTTACACAAACTGCACTTCGAGTGAAACCCGCTTCGGCTGAGGTGAAGCAAAGAATAAACCGGGAGCACAGAGGGGCCAAATACATGCGAAGTAAGGTTTGAACAGTGAGCAGTAGAAATCTTGCCCAGAGCTTTGGAATGCATGCATCTAGGTACAATACCCGAATCGAAATGAACCTAGGCAGGCGAAGGCAGCTGCGAAAGACGTGTCTCTCTAATGGGTGTAACGATAGTCAATGCAGAAGGCAGGTTGAGAACGAGATGCAGCCAAACTTTAATAATGGCCAGACGTTAAGACCGGTACAACATCCAAAGGGAATCAAAGCACATTGCTGCCATTTCCGACATACTATGTCCTCTTCATGCGACCGCACACCTGGTCCACCGGAGTAACTGGTGTGTACAGGGCCAGTCTTATGGGTGGGCGACCAGGGCGATCGCCCAGGGCGCCGGCGAAAAGGGGGTGCCGACCTGCACTGGACGCCCCCCCCCCCCCCCCTTTCTCCCTCTGTTCTCTCCACCCGGCTCTGTCTTCCGGACGTCCATCAAAAGAAGAAGAGACTTCGGCAGTGCATCCCAAATTATCAGGCCTATACCGAGAAACATAGACCCACAATTTCACCTGCAGCCAAAACGAGGGTGCGAAGGTGGAATTGGTCTTCCGAGGAACCGCCTGAGGAGGCTTCGGGTGACCGTATTCACAAAACTAAATCAAATGTTACTTTTGCCTTCCAACACTTGCCGCATACTGAATCAAAATGTTGAAACAAGAACAAAACTTACGTTGAAAGGGTGCCTTGTTGCAAAGTTATCGGATTGAAAAGTAACCTATACTTAAGCTAGAAAAAAGTGAGGCACAAAATTTAATTGACCTTATTTTTAAGTAGAGAACGATCGTTTTCTCCTATTGTTACTGTGTGCATGGATATGGAGGAGGAACAGGAAAAAAAATTGTGCAATGGTTTGGCTACTTCGGAAAGAGAGGTGGCATTTCCGGGTCCTGACATTATTTTAAAGCCCGGGTTGGTTTTATTTTACGATAGAGAAAGAGAACAAATATTTATTTACCGAGCAGAGGCTGACGATCGATGTTACGGGCTTCGCCCTGTGGAAGGAATCCCTGCGATTCTTTGAATTCAATTGAAATCTCCGCCCTCCCGTGTTGCAAACTGAAGAAAAAGCTTTATTACTGCAACCCATGGCTGCGGCTGTCTTTTCTTGCGCACATTTCTAAGCAGAGCTGTTTGCTAAAGAGAACAAAGACAGAAATGCTAAAATTACTCGCTTGTGCTGAAAGTTTTAAAGAAAAGCAGAAGAGACTTTAAGTACGAGAAAACCTAATTTTGGTATTAGACTAACCAACCTGATCTATCCTATAGTTGACAAACCTCGCACTGCATACAACATTACTTGAGGAGGTTGTCCTCATATTGATAGCAATCATTTGCCCCTACTTTTGCCCATGTGTGTGAGGAAAAGTGGTGTGTTAACCCGGGCCATCCTGACGGCCCGGGTTGGTCCGGTACAGTGAATGGCCCGGGTTGTTCCGGTACAGTGAAGCAATACTTAGGTTTTTTATGACAGCAGAGAACCGACATGTTGCTGACACGGTAAAACCATGGATCAGGGTTCTCTTTACATTCCACAGGACTTATTGCTAGACCCTGAGTTGCATATATTGCAGGCCGGTAAGTCTGAGAAGTCTGAGAGGTCTGAGCATATTGCAGGCCGGTAAGTCTGAGAGGTCTGATGTCTTGGGATGAACTTAGCAATACATGGGGCTGAGCGACACAGTGCCTAGGGAAGTGCAATGAACGCCAACTCAGCATGACTAATTTCTGGCTCTAAGATAGCGCAAAAAAATTTTTCAGGGCGGAACACTTTGAACTGCAGACAGCACTTCAGAAAACAGATAGAGAGGCCTCTCCATCTGTATTCTATGCCCTATTCAGACTTGCATTCTCTGCCCTCAGCCAACAAAAGACTTAGGTGACAATTCAACTTTAGTTTGGTCCTTGTTCAGGTGGGAAAACGTTGTGGCGAGCAGTTGGCTGGTGCCCTCGGGCGTCATGGCCGGCAGGCAGAAGAAAGGCAGAGTGCACAAGGCAAGGGGTGTACGTTGTTTAAATGTGCCAATAGCCGCCTTAAGAGTAACGCTTAATATGATTAAAGCATTATAGATAAGCGATATGAGTGAGGATTGGACGTAGTGAAACGGTAACGAGTAAAGCTACACGAGTGCATGCGTGCACGTCATTACCGGCAAAAAGGAGGGACTGAGTCGGAGGGACTGAGTCCAACAGCCCTATTCTCTCGAGGAAAGGAAATGTATATGGATGAAACAGCAAAGTAAGTACACATCTACAAAGTAACAACTTGCAGTGATGTCAGTTTCAGCGCAAAATGGGCTTGGCGGTGTATCAGTGCCCCTCTAAGGTTGTAAATACGCAGCCGGGCCGGCCTGCGGGCCATAGGGCTAAGGTCTCGGGCCGTCCCAGGCTGGCCCGTTGGTCTTCTTTCTCCGGCCGCCCGGGCCTACTGCGTGATAAGCACCGGGCCCTGGCTGGGCTCGGGCCCATATTTCTGGCCTGTGCACAGCTCTAGCCGATATTTCCTTGTCTTTCTGGTCCTGTGTGCAGGCCACTTAACAAAAATGGAGGCGCGTGTACGTAGTACTGTAGGACATCCGTAATTTTACGGGCGCATATACAACTAACTAACTAACAACTTTTAATACAACTAACTTTTTTTTACTGGCAAGCATCTTTTCGTTTGTGCATTTTAAGCAGCATTATCGCTTGAAATGTGTATGATCGGTGACGTGATCGGACCTTAGGAGGAGTCATGCAAGTACACATTTACAGACCGCACTTCTGGCTTGCGCATTGATTCGCGGTCACCGTTGCAGGCTTCAGCAAACGAAATACGTAGCTCGCATAAATGAACTGTCAAACACTATTTTGTTTCACAAGTAGACATCCCCGAAAGGGAAAGAATCAATCGCAAAAAGGTAATTATTAAAAATCTACCATCCCTTCCTAAGGAAAGTTGGGAGAAGCGCCAAAGCGACGATTTTTTGCTCATCTGCGAACGAGCTGATTGTATACCAATGCGTTATTTATGAGATGTAAACTATTGTACTCCTGCATGATCGATGCATGATTGTCATATCCAGAACCGTTCCTTTTTTCGCGATTTTGAACTGACCGTTCTGACTTAATAGGAGCCCGGTTTCACGCATGTAGAGTGAATAATTGTCCTGTAATTAGTTTCGGGATACTTTTGATATCGATAGTTAATGCCATTTTCTGTAATCATCCTCCCTCCGTATAGATGGCCATGCTTCACTGCAGGACAGGCAATGTGGGGAAGCCAGCTTACAAAGACCACGCTTACATGATACACTGAAAGTGGGCTTCACCTGTAAACGCAAATGCATTGCTAGGAAGACCTTTCTCAAGGAGCAATTTATATGTATTTTATCAAGATAAGAAGGCCCTAGGACCTTTCTTTTATTTTCTTATGGGAGCTTTTCTGTCGGCCAACCAGTCTATGGGGAAATGCATTAGTTTTGTAGCGTGAGCTACACTGGCCGAGGTTGAGCAGTTTCGCGTGGCTCCTGGAGAGCCGTAATGCGCATGCACGAGAAGCAATGACGTCACACGGCGCACAGAACGTTGCTCGCTGCCCGGCGTCTCTCACACACCCCACGCGCCCAGCGTCTTCGCCGTCCTCCGTTTCGCACGTGGCGGCCCGGTCCACTTGATGGTCATGCGAGGGGTGGCCGGGTGTGGAACCGATGGCTCGTGCGTCGCAGCAACACCGGCATGCGCCTGTGGAACCAGCTTAGCTCTGAGGTGATTGGTGACGCTGCGCCGGAGCAGCTTGATAAATATACATGTGCCATATAATCGTATACACCGTGTGTGTCATTGAAGCAGCAGTAAGCATGATAATCAAGCTAATCCTAGACAACCAGGGAAGCTAAGAATAATCAGCTGAACCTTGACTAACGCTACATATATATCCGGCATAGCCGAGCTAAGCCACTGCCGATTTTTTTTTTTTTTTTTTTACAGTACCATCGGTCTGGCTAAGAAAGTTTTCGCTTTAAAAGTAATTCATTGTCCTTCCGCTCTGTGAAGAAGGAGTCTCAACGTGAGCAACAATATTCTTTTACCGGGGCGCAGTCCAAGGTGTGGGCACAAAACAAAATACGTTTGTTTGCCATTTGCGCTACCTGATCGAATAAAAGTTGGAAGGACTAGAGCTAGTTTTATTCCAGCGGACAAACATGGGCTGCCCGTTTCCCTCCCGTAGAAGCTAGCCTATGTACTGGCAGCGGACGGGAATTCAACTTCACTGGGAAGTATGTAATTTTGAAACGCAAGTAAAATTTCGCGTAATGGTAGAGCCGTCTTAGCGGCTAGTTGTCGTATAATCGATTTTCGGGATAGTTTCAATAAAACAGGAGTTATAGCCGTTTTCTGTTATAATATCTCTCTGTAGACGGACGTGCTTCACTGCACAACACACAATGTGGAAAAGCGAGCTTACAATTAAACGCAAATAAAGTCGTCTTCACCTCTAAGCACAAATTCATTGCTGAGAAGACATCTCTTCAAAGGTAATATAAGCCGTGTTATATCAAAATATGGAGGCCCTGGGACGCCTTTATTATTTCTTTTATTTTTTTTCCTTACGCGGAAGGTGTGGCGCAGTTTTACGATTCCAGGGATTTGAGTGGGCGCCGCAAAATGGCGCCACGCTCGCGTGGTATTCTTGTATAGTGCCTAGAATTCTAGGCACTATAGTTTTTGTCTACATCGCTATGTGGTTGGAGACTCTGCTGGATTCTGTCCATAGCCAGCTTCGCTGTAAAAATGAGTTTGACGGCGGGGGGGGGGGGGGGGAGGGGGGGGAGGGAGGGAGGGGCGCCTTGGAAGCAGTTCGCCCAGGGCGCCGAATGATGTAAGGCCGGCCCTGGCTGTGTAATATGCGTACTCCAGTTAAGAATAGAAGTTAACACCAATGCACTCCAGCGAGTCACCTGGAGAGTGATTCCATGATTATAAATTGAGACTGGCCCTGCAATCGTTAAGACGTGGAGGACATTGTTTGACACATTTAGCGATACCGCTAAGTCATATGCCTTGCAAGCATTCATGTAATTATGTAAAGAAAAAGCAAAGCAAAGTTCTTTGTTATTCAGTGGCGACTGGGACTTGCCGCAGTGCCATTAACTAGACGACGGCGCTTGGAAACGGGACAAACAAACATATTCTTGAACAAATAGTGCACATCGTGGACTACAAAATGATCAATCTGTAGTCTTTTGTATTTTGAATTACGCCCGGGAGCCACAACTTAAAGTTCTGCCAAACGTACGTAACACTTAGAAATACCAGTTCTGAGGAAAATACAAAGAGAACTCCCCACCAATTGTTCAGTGCGATGCGGGGGTCTCCCCCGGATGAAAAAAGTTTTCATTTATGAAACCGCAAATCTCTTCCAGCTGGGAAATATTCCAGCTGAAATTCGCCTTTCCAGCTGGAATATTTCCTAGCTGGAAGAGATTTGCGGTTCCATATAATCCAGCTGGAGATGTCAAATTTCCACCTGCATTTCCCTCTAGTATTTTTCTGGTCTCCGGTTACATACCCAGATGGGACGCACACTACAGCTGCTATTTTTAGAATCTTGTTGCATTCCCAGCTGAACTCGGGGGAAGCTAACAGCTGAGAAGTACTTCTTTTTGGGTTAGTTGGTGAGCGAGTGGTAGCGCCTGTCCCGTCTACACTGTTTCTTCGTCCGTGTTTTTTGTGGCGCTTCAAATCATGGAAGCTAACAGCTACGGACTACAAAAAAAACCTCCCGTCAGTTATGCCCCTGACAACTTATTTTCACGCGTTTCTGTGAAAAAAAAAAGAGCATTGCACTAGGGAAAAGTGCTTCCGTCTGAAGATAATAAACACGAAGTACTTCTGCACTTAAAAAATTTGGCAGAACAAACATTCTTACCTAAATTAACTGCCAAAGGATTTCTACACAACAACCGCCATGCTAGCAGCGTTATTCTATATCCAACAAAACCAACACGGTTAGAAAGTACGTACAGCAAAAGATTTTATTAGACTGATTTTACTTGCGTTAGAGCAACTTGAAAACAGGCAAATGTGCTGTTGGGCCAGTTGATGCGCATGGTAAACAGAAGCGCAGTTGTTTGTCTACCTTTATGTGTGTGTGTGTCCAGTTTCGGCGCTCTGTTTCCAACGTTCCGAGCTCGAGAGGGGTCTACCTGGCGCCTAGGCATCTGTGGCCGAGGCACGACTCCTGACTCGTAGAGGCACGCAGCTTTCGTGCCCGCCCTTGGTCGACCAGCTGCCTGCTCCCGTCGTGTACCGGCAGTTGCCGGCTGCCTCCTGCCCGTTGCCTGCTACAACCTGGCGCCCGGTCGTGAGCTGGTGCCAAGCAGACCGTTGTCTACGACGACCACGGTGCGTCTTCTGCGTCGACTTCCCCGCAGAGCCTTTGCTTCCCCGGCACGCGCAGCGCCGTCATCGTCGCCACGTCGCACCTCACATCGCATCGTCGGGCGAAGCTACGACGCTCTGAGGCCCCACGTGAAAATGGGCACACTACTTCCTGCTGGAAACGGTTCTTTCCAGTGCTATATCCAGCTGGAATACCCGATCCCAGCTGGAAATGGTAGTTTCCAGCTAAAACAATTTCTAGTCTAGCTGGAAATGTTGCATTCCAGCTGGTAACTGTCATTTCCAGCTGCAGAAGATTTCCAGGAGGCAACATTTCCAGCCTAGGAGGCTGGAAATGTGGCCTTCCGACTGGACATCGGAGTTTCCAGGGGGTGTATAAATGCCGGGGCAGGGTGCTCGTGGTTGTGGATTTTTTTTTTTTTGGGGGGGGGGGGGTGTCAATATATATATTTTTTTTTTTTTGGGGGGGGGGGGGTGTTGGGATTGTGTACAAATTCCTGCTTATCGAAATTAGACTGAGGGCAAACCCCGTAACCAGCCTTCGCGCCCCGAGCACTTCGTGGGCATGTTTCCGTCCCGTCGTCGTCGTCGCCGTCAAAACGAGCGCCTCACCTCACAAATTGTTGATGAACGAATGTCATCCGCTTGTCATCATCACCTCCACGCTCATCTTCGCAGTCTTCTTCTTTTCTTAAGAAGAAAAATCTGTTTTCCTGTCGGACGACATTTATTATTGGGAAAATTTTAGTAAGGGAATACGGCGCACGAGAGCAGGCGGAAATAACTCCACAAAGCAGCTACAGTCCCACTACTCTATCGAGCTGGGCATAGTATCCAGTGTTGCAGCCTCGACATCAGACGACATTCTTTTTCCCCAACAGCGCAGAACCAGAACTTCCTGCAAGGTTGAATGAAAAAAAGCAGTAATTAAATACTGCAATAAAGTGCACATTCAACCTAAGACAACCCGAGTCGTTCCAAACCACCGTTATTTAGCAAAAAAAAACTGCATGATTCCTTTCGAACATTTTGCAATTTAAAAAGCCATGTTTAAAAGCCATCTAGGTGTTTAAAAAGTATCTAGAAGAGCATGGGCTGAATGAAACCCAGTCCGTCAAAACTGCAAGCAGAGACTGTACCTCAGAGCTACGGAGATGGAATGAAGAGTCCTTTTTAGCAGTTCTGAGGATAATCGCTAGTGTTGAAAGCGAACTCGTAGATGGGTGCTGGCAGGAAGAAGCAGTTCTGTAGTGTGTTGAAAATGTAATGTTGCCGACATCATTTAGTGAAAATAAGTGCGAACCCTTCACAGGAACTAAGATGTGCAAAGCTCCTTCCATAGCCCTGTCTCGACGACGAAGTAAATCTTCCGCGTCGTAAGTCATTTCACCTAAACGCAGATGCCCTGTGCAACAGTTTTCTCCCGCTCTTTCGTTTTTCTGCAACATAAGTCTAAATTCCTCTTTCCCGCTCCCCTGTTTTCGTTTTTCGCAATTCGATTTATTGATGATACCAAATTCTCGTTGGCGAAGGCCTTTGAGAGGATATGTTCCTTTTTCTGTGGGAAATCATTAGCATCATCATCGTCATCATCTGGGCTTCGTGGGACGTAGTTAGGCCCGGTGCTGCTTCCAGCTGTTCTGACCGCCCATCGCGGCATCCTTTCAGCCGGCAGGTAGGATATCTGCTCGTGGTCTCCGGCACTGCCCACCGCAGTCGCCCCGGCGAGTTCCACGGCAGCCTGCGCGCTTTCGTACAGGCGTGTTCTCCCTGCCGCTGCGTGTCCTCGCACCATTACACGCTGAGCTGCGAACACGTCCACTGCAGCGCTGGCTTCGCGGACGTCGCCCAGACGCACCCTTCCTGTCCGAAGCGTCGGGTGGACGGCAAGAACCTCTGGCTGCGCAAGTACGTGCCCAAACGACACGCGCGCTCCGCAGTTCTCAGCGGTCCGGTCGCCTGCTGTTGGCGCAGGGAAAAGGAGCGCTGCTACGCCGGACCTCTGGACGGCATGTCGCGCCATTTCGATGGTGAATGCGTCTTCGACGAGGTACCCTGCTCCGTGGGCTCCAAGAACATGCTTCGGTGTGACCTAGACCTCGCCGCCCACGGCGCATCTTCGCACCTCCGGAGTGAAAGACCCGCCAGCCGTGATCCGCCAGCCTGTGATGTCACGGTGAGCCTGCTAGCGCGTCTCGGAGCCCCCGCACCTCACCTAGTACGAAGACCGGCGACTGAGCCGAGCAGCGCGGCTTCTGCGGTCGGCAGTGTTAGCTCACTCGACGAAAAGAATTCAGCCATTCGACTCTGCGGAGGTGGTACACCAGCGGAGCTGCATCCCTTCACAGAGAATACTCTAAGAAGAACGATAAAATAAACAAAACAAATAGAAAATACGCAGTGTATTTCTTTGTTGATCACACCACTCACACCGGGAATTGTGTGCCTTGTAAGACCTTGGACACTGTCCCGGCGTAATTTCGTATGGTCTTTGGTTGTGTGAGGTCACTTCAGCAGCGCAACACTGCCTCGTGCAACATAAACTGCTCTACACGCTCTCCAGCCCGTCCACCGATGGCGACGTTGAAGCCCCCGACAACCGCGACAGGCGCAGTATCATCCCGCGCGGCACACGCCAGGTGCGAACTGAGAAAGCACTCGATATCTTCAGACGTGGCCGTCCTCAGAGTTGGCCCAGGGAACTAGTAGTTTTAAGGCGCGGACATGAAAGTTCTAAGGGAGTTCCGCGCTTGACATAGCTTTATCATTGTTTCGTTCTTTTTGTACTTAATGATCGTCGTAAGAAAGTACATCGAAGCCGCGTATGAACGGTGAGCTTGCGGCACAGAAATAATGATTGGTACTCATACAAGGAGCTCGTGGCTTTCTTCGTCACTTTAGCAGCGCAATACTAACTCGTGCAACATAAACTGCACGACATACCCTGCGGCCGGACTTATGTTATTAATTAATCAATTATTTATTTAACGGGCCCAGGAACAACCGAGAGGTTTTGATGCTGGCGCCCCCCCACACACACACGCACGCGCACGCACACGCACACGCACGCACACGCACACGCACGCACGCACGCACGCACGCACACACACACACACACACACACAATAATAATAATAATAATAATAATAATAATAATAATAAGAAGAAGAAGAAGAAGAAGAAGCATAGTATTGGAAAAATCAACCCGAATCCCTAGAACATTATTTGTTTGAATGCCGCCGTTTCACACAGCAAAGAAAACGTAACCTTACTCTCCCATTCGAGCGCCTTAGACTTGGAACTAAAAGAGAGAGAGAGAAAAAAAAACTTTATTTCTGGTCAGATTAAGACATATGCGTCGTACTCTTCCGCAAGAAGAATCATGGCTCGCTGGTCGACGAGGGCCGCCGACGCCAACCACACTCGCCAGTTCGGAGGAGGGGGGTTAGGGTAATGAGGAGACTGCTGGGCAGCGGGGCAGGAGAAAAGGATGTGCTCAACATTTGCGTACGTAGCGGGGCAGTTGGGACAGTATGGGTCGGAGTGGAACTAAAAACTTCAGTTCTTCTTTCATTCGGCGCTAGCTGCCTTGGCAAAGCAAGCAAAGAAATTTACTTCCTCCTTCACGAATTCATCACTGCTACCGGAAACTCATATGCTAGAGTTTACGTCCAATTATTTATCTGGCCCCGCCCCTAAGGAGTGTAGTTTTTTTTTATCATTATATTTCAATTCTGAAGAACACTTTTTAAATTATTAGACAAACCTCAAGCCTTGGCCAATCTCCCTCAGTGGGTACGTGCCATTACAAATGGAGAAGAAGAACAAGAAGAAGACTTCGTGCCGCTACGGAACACTTTCCCCGATATGTACCGATCAAGATTTTGTATATGGAAGCCCGAATTACCCCATTAGTTTCCCGCCTGCATGTCCTCACTGTTGACGCATTCATAAGAGTAATGGCGTCACCCATATCCAGACCGCAAACTGCCTTCGTAACATGGCCTTCGTTTTTTTTTTTTTTTTTTCAGCAGTCCATGGCCCCGGTTCAAACGCCCGCAGGGTGTATTTGTACAGTCCTTACTACAGGTTTTCCCGCTCAATTTAATCGAATCGCCACACAATTTAATCCAAGTGCCATCTAAATTAATCCGGGTGCCAGCGAATTTAATCTAAGCGCAAACCAATTTAATCCTAGTGCCAACCAATCTAATCCAGCTGTCGAAAGGTTGTTCAGGGGTGTTTTGTGCGGAATTAGGCACAGCATTGCGGACTTTGTTGTGCGTGGTGTGGTGAAAACGTGGTGTTTCTTGATCCATTATGTGCAAAATATCTTATGCGAACAGCTTAATAAACATTTGCTAACACGCGCAGACCGTTGCTGTGAGCTGCTCGTCTGCGAGAGCGCCATCGATAACACACGTCAGAATTATCCTCTGATAATTGAATGCCTTCAGAAGCTCCTTCGATAAACACACATTCCTTAAATGCCCTTTGCATTCTGATTTTCAGTAATTGAATGCTTTTCTGCAGCGTTAAGCATTATTTCCGAATTATAATGTCGTCTGCGATATCGTCAGAAATGTCGCCTGCTGGCGACACAAGTGTCGTCTGCTCGCGTAAAAATACGCTGGCAAATATGCAGGGGCAACAATACGCGAGCAAGCGATACTTCTGACGATCTCGCATACGATCAGCACACGCCACCAACGGATCATACGAGACCGCTCTCCTGGTCTGCGGATGTTAGTAAATCTCCATTAAGCTGCGCGAATATGTTTTGCACGTAAGGCATCAAGGAACACCACATTTTCAACACACCACGCGCATTAAAGCTCGCAAAGCTGTGCCTAATGCCGCACAAAGCACAAATGAACAACCTTCCGACAGCTGGAATAAATTGGTTGACACTTGGATTAAATTGGCTGGCACTTGGATTAAATTGTATAGCGATTGGATTAAATTGAGCGGGAAAACCTGTAGACCCCTTACATGTGGCCCGTTTGTCTGTCCCTGTTCCTAATCATTCAGTATCATTTTTAGAGGTAGCCTTTGATGAAATTTTTCCCACGAATGCTAAATTACTCCCATTGAGTCTCTTATCAGGCCTTTTGCGGGATCACCTTACCGGTTTGCCCTCCCATGTAATTATTGCAACCAACGCCTCTGTCCGGAATGAGAAGGAAGAAGTGGGCATTTTTTCTCCCGGTTTAGATTGGGCTTTTTCCCTCCGATTGCCTGACTTTACTACATCTTTTTATGCTTAATATTTAGAGATTGTTCTGGCCCTTAGAAAGCTAGATTCTGCTACACAACGCGCAATTGTGCTTACAGATTCTCTTTCTGTTTGCACTACCCTATCGTGCCCAAAGTCATCTCACCTACGTCGAGCGCTTAGGTATTTACTGCCTCCGTCTTTACAAAAACTTCGTTTGGTGTGGGTGCCTGGACACGCAGGCATCTGGCTCAACGAAGCGGCAGACACTTTGGCGGGCATTGCATTGGATGGCCCGGTGATGGAGGTTCTACCGCCCATAAATTTCGTCACCTCGGCACGATTTCGAAGAGTAGGCCTGCTAAAATGAATGGCTGAATCTGCGTACGCAAGTTCTGACCTCGAGCACCTCCGGCACTCATGGAAGTGCCGGATTAGTCAGTCAAGAGCTTGTGAAGTTACCCTCACCAGCTTTCGGAGTGGTGTCCCAAATTTAAATTATTACTTGAACCGCTGCAATCTGGCCCCTTCACCACTGCATTTTGTAACGAATTAGAGACAGCTGAACATTTTTTCCTCTCCTGCCGACGGTACTCCTACCTACGAAAAAGATACTTGGAAACCAGCTTTAACCAATGGGCCCTCCCACTGCCTGTTCCTATAATCTTATCGTTCGGGGCGAAGGCGCTCGGTTTTAGCCGTGCAGATCTTTGTTCCGCCGTACACTTATTCATCTCAGAATCTGACCGTCTCCCGTGCGAGCTCCAGGCCATGCCGGGCTTCCCTTAAAAAGATCTCAGCGTGTACGATCACTGCTATCACTGCCTTCCCGCCCACTGCCGCTCCTTCACCAACTTCCCTTCTTGTTTTATTTCTTTACATACTTTTCATGTTTTCTTTCCTTTAATTTTTTTTAAAGTTCTGATTTTTTTTTTCGGTTTCAACACTTCCTGGTGCTACGTCTCGTGTTTGGGCAGTTTTGTTTTGTTTATACTTCCCCCTAAACGCCTATTTTAATTTCATTCCTTATGTGTTTCTTTAATTACTATCTAATTTCTCTCGGTGAGCGCTTCTTTCCTGGCCAATCCCCCTGAGTGGGTATGAGCCATATCTTCTGGCACCACCACCACCTTAACAAAATTTCTAGCGTGCGTCCATTCGGGAAAGTTAGAGTGGTGATTAGATCATCTGACCTGGAGTGTGTGCAGGACCTTCTTAAGTGCGAGTCATTTGCTGCGTTCCCGGTGAGCCCATTTGTTACTTCTCACCTTGCGTGTGCAAAAGGAATCATTCGCGGAGTTTACACTGAGATGTCAGTCAGCGATATGCTAGAAGAGTTTGCTTCCGCGGGTGTCATAACTGTACACCGATGCAGCAGAATTGAGAATGACTCCCGCTATCTCACCCAGTCAGTGATTGCTACCTTCGCCGGTGTGTCTGTCCCATCAGAGCTCAAAGTGTGGCCTCTTATCTTTCGTGTGGAGCCTCTTTCTCCGCGTCCTTTACAGTGCCGGAAATGCTGGCGATTAAACCATAGTGTCGGGGGATGCAAATCTTCGGCTCGCTGCTGTTCGCGTGGGGGTGATCACCCTCCTGCGCCATGCATACGGAAGAATTAACTTGCTGTCCGTGTGGTAACTCTCACCCGGCGGACTACTCAAGGTGTCCGGTTCGCGAGCAGGAAATGAAGATCCTTGAAGTGATTGAGAAACGCCGGTGAACGCGATGACAGTGGTTAGAGAAAGATCGTCCGGCTATGCCTCAGCAGCTGCCCGTGGCTCTACTCTTGTTGATTCGCCTCTCGCTGAAATAATTGCCTCTGCAATAGAAAAAAGCAAGGCTAAAGTAATGGACAGGTATTTGCATGCCATGACAGAACTTTTGGCAGCTCATACAGCCCACGTATCTCAGACTGCATTGTGTGGCGTAGCGGTACAAAGCGATTCAACAGGCGGGTTCAGTTCTAAAGCTGTAGGGTCACTGAACCAGCACAGTTTTAGTGAGTCTGATCTTTCGAAATCGTCCAGCCATGTCATCTCTACAGCCCTGTAGTCTCCTCAACTTCCGGAGCACAGCCAGCACTCACCATCCTCTCCCCCCAGTGTGTACCCTTCGCCTCAGTTCTGCCCTGGACGTGATCCACCTTCCTCCAAAATCGTTTCTCGACATCCCACTTTTATTCAATCCTCCAATATTCGTCCTGCTAACAAACCTAGTGACAGTTCTGTGAACTCTCCAGTGGACATGGATTGTCCAACAGTTCCGTTTAAAAGAACGGGATCTCCGACTGCGGGTTCACTGGAATCCTCTCCAAAACAAAAAGCAAAGAAAGGTCAAGGCGTTCCCAAAACGAACGACATCTTGGAGGCTGCAGTGGCGGCCATCATAATCTCGCTTCGGGTATTACAATGGAATTGCCGCTCTGTCATGTCAGCTCTCACAGACCTTGACTTCATAATCTTTAAAGAACAACCAGACATTATTGTACTGCAAGAAACCTGGCTGACTCCGCGTCGGCCATTTTGTTTCCAGAATTATCGGATATTCCGCCTAGATCGACTAACTAGAGGCGGTGAATTGTTAATTTTCGTATCATCGCAGTTTTGTCATAAAGCCCATAAGTCACTTGAATTCATGTCTGTGGATTGTGAAATTCTAGCAGTCACATTTAGCCTGCCTGGGTGTTTTGCATTTTCTCTGGTTAACTCCTAATATCCGGAAGGCGTCATTTCCGCCTCTCCTCTCGATGCTGTTTTGTCATCGTGTCAGAAACGCGTTATTATTTGCAGTGATTTGAATTCACGCCATGTAACTTGGAGGCTCCGCACAGATACCTGTGGTAGGCGGCTAAGTGGTTGGATGAATGATAACAATATGCACCGTTATACTCTGGTTCAGCAACATTTTTTTCGTTGGAATACTACTTCAGTCTTAGACTTGCCTTTCTCAAACTCCACCAATATCTCTTCGTGGTCTACTTTGGATCACGCTACAAGAAGTGACCACGTTCCTATTATATTTGAGATAGTGTGCCCTTCTAGGTCCCCAAGTGCTCGTATGATTCGGCATACCAATTTACACAGTATGCAAAACAAAGTAAAGGTAGCACTTCAATCTATTCCACCCGGTAACGAGGAACGCAGGGCAGTTCAAGTTACATCCATCATTTCGGATGCTGTTAAGTCTTTTCAATTCTTTATCTCTCTTCCCAAAAAATGACAATAGCCCGTGGTGGAATGAAGATTGCGCGCTGGCGTATAATCAAAGGCAGGCGGCTTGGAAGGTAGTTCTTAGAAACCAATGCCTGTATAACTGGACCAATTACAAGTTTGCGGCCGCCATATTCAAACGGACAGTGTCTAAAGTGAAAGAAGTCGATAACACCCAGAAGTTTGCCGCTCTCTCAAAGCCAAAGAATAGGAGATTGCTATATAAGTTTCTTCGTTCGAGAAAGGTGCTACAAGAGCACTACAATGAAAATTCAGTGGTTCAGTCAACACTGACAGGAGTCAATAGACAGGAGTCTATTGAAGCTCTCGAACAAATTGCACAAGAACTTAAATCCCGATTTTCTTCTGTTTTTTCCGCTCCTTTTATCAGTCAACTTTCTAATGTTGGTTTCAACCAGTGACAATGTCGGAATTGGCTGAAGCTGTTTTACAGCTGTCTGTGGCTGCTCCGGGTCCAGATGGCATTACTGTGCCAATGTTACAGTTTTTATTTGAGGAAACCCCTAAAGATTTACTCAACATACTAAACACGTTGCTGAAAAATAGCTGGATACCTCCAGAATGCACTCTCCAAGATAGTGCCATTGCTGAAAAACGAATGTTTAGGTTAAGTCCCAGATAACATCAGGCCGATTTCCTTAACTAGCAACTTGGTAAAGCTCGTCGAGAGGATACTGCATGGTCGCCTTATGCGGTTTCTCGAAAGCAATAGGATGTTAAGCCCCACCCAAATTGGCTTCAGACCCGGGAATTCTATTTGGAAGGCCCATGTTGACATTGAGAACCGCGTTAAACTAGCCCGTAGCCTAAAACACGTAGGCGCACTTGTTGCTCTGGATATAACAAAGGCCTATGACAGCGTAGAGTATGCTACCTTAATGTCTCATCTAGAGAGTAGCGAAATTCCACTATACATTCAGCCCTGGATTGGTGCGTTTTTAACTGGAAGGACGTTCTTTTGTTCGGAAGATGGCATATCATCTTCGCAATATCAGCAGTTTCGTGGGGCTCCCCAGGGGTTAGTCCTTTCTCCGGTTCTTTTTAATATTCTTCTCAGATCAATTCCGATTATGGATGGTATATCAACTTACGTTTATGCCGATGATATTGCTTTTTTCTCATCGGGCAGAGATATTTATGACTTATGTCAACGATTGCAAAGCTATCTGGTCGCCCTAGATAATTGGCCTAGCAGGCTACATTTATCGCTTAATGTAGGAAAATGTGCTGTTTTACTATTTCCGGTGTGGAGAGGGGGGCATCGCGAAAGCAGGCGAAAGCCCGCGAATCGCCGGAAAGGAGGCGCCGTTCCCCTCGCTCAGCAGCCATGGCACGTCATGGGTCACGGGGAAACCCGGCCGTCCAATGGGACGGCAGGGCGGTGAACATGACGTCATTCGGGAGGCGACGACCACCGGAACAGGAGCCGGGAGAAACCGGCAACGTCACCGGTAGCGCCTGAGTCAACCGACTCGGCCGCTCAAGCAACGCGGGACCCGTCGACGACGCCGAAGACGGGAGCGCGAGGGTGGTTTGAAGAATAAAGCACTAGACACATGTACGATTGGTACACGCGATTCGCATGCGACTGATCGTTACGACTGTCACCACGACTAGTCGTACGCGTGAATTTGAGACACATGGCCCGATGCGCGTGTGCGATGCGTCGTCGGCGCCGCCCCGCCCACTGTTTTTGCTCCATGGTCAACTAAGACGATCGCTGAACTGAATTTGTAGATTCCGCGCGTTTGTACGCAAGAAATGGATAAAGCGGGCAATCGTGAAGCGTTTTCTGCATCGGAAACAGTCCGCGCACACGCCGGCCGCGCCTGCCAGCTCGGCACACTCAGCGGCTCGAACCGACGCAGACCTCGGTAGCAAGACCATGGTAGCAACCGCTTCTCGCTGCTCTTCCAAATCAATCGGATTGCTAAATCGAAGTTCCACATGCGAGAAAGTAGGTGTTAGTGTGGTGAAAAATTGCGCTAGGGATTGTTCTCAGGGCTTATTTTAAAAGCGGCGATCAGATATCTGCCGCGATGCAAGCCTATGCTGACCGGCCGTGGATGTCGCGGCGCGCGGTGCGCCGAGCGGCCGAGAGATGGCTATACCTGCGCGGAAGCATCGAAACAGGCTACGCAGATGTCTCGGTCACCGATCGCTCCAACGGCAGTTGTAGCTCAAATAAAGTTTCGCATGCGAGAAAGGGGATGATAGTGTGGTGCAAAGTTGTGTTACGGATTGTCATTCGCAGTTGCACAAGTAGCGGCGATCAAATATTCGCCAGGACGCTAAGCCTAAAGTTCTCAACACCCGAGCCGACCAGAGAACGCAAGCCGGTTGCGGGCTCAGCGGGCTCTCATTGGCTGTGGCCTCAACGACGATGGCAACGATGGCACGACTGCATCTGGCTTGCCAGTCGCACGTCGTGAGCCTCCTCCGACCAGCGATCGAAGCCAAAACGGGTCCTAACGATCAATCGTAACTATCAGTCGCATGCGAATCGCGTGCACTAGTCGTACATGTGTCCAGCGCTTAAACCACCCCAGAGGATTACCGCCCGTTGTCCTTGCCTCTTGCCTGCCTCCCCACGCCGGCGCTGTCCACACGGCAGCCGCGTGCGGAGGATCGTCTGAGTTATTCCCACGCCACACCGGTTACCATCCCCATATCATTAGGCCTATTGTACCGACAGCAATCCATCCCTCAAGTTACAGAAATTAAATACAATAATCCCTCGTTAAAACGAAGTCAGCGGGACGGCCAAAAAATTCGTTATAAGCAGGGTTTCGATATAAACGACAACTCGAAAAAAGCTAAAGCATTTGAGCTTTAATTGCGACACAGCTGTGAGGAATCAAAGCACAATGTATTCCGTGAAGCAAAACTTTATTAAGGTTAAAAAAAGGCAGCGAGCTTTGGCTGTGCTGGGCTGTTGCTGGGGGCGAGCAACCACTGCTTTAATTTGGCCAAGCATTGCATGACGCTGCGGTCGCCGCACATAAAAGTGGCAGCGGCAGTGGCCACTTTTATAGGGGGCGTACGGGCGTCACGGAACCCTATGAGAGTTCCGCGCTGGAAAGCGCCGCAAACGCAGTGGCTCGAGTTTGAAGTTGTCACTGTTGAGCCTAACCGCTCATTGTGGGCGCACAGCGCAATCATGAAAACCGACCGGTTTTACACGATTACTGGTCATTCATGATGACTGGGCATTCGTTCCCCGAGCTGTGCAGCCGTTAAGTTTGCGACACAATAGTTTTTTGGCGCCCTGCCGACACTGCTGATTCTATGGAACGAGTTCGCACACAATCTCGTCCACGCCATTGACCAATGTCAAGGAACAAAATTCAATGGCCCCACCACGCATTTGGACCGTTTGTCTAAAGTCAGATGAGGCGAATCGATCATGACCGGCTCGAGAAAATCGCCGCGGCAGCTTGTGCTGACCCGCCATGTTGATAGCCTGACTCGCGCTTAGTCGCCGACGCTCGGCGGCGCCTCCGCTCGCCACTTCGCTCTAAGCGGGTCAAGCTCTTCGTGCTCTTCGAATAATGCGGCCTAAAATGCACGTGTTTGAGTTGGGACCAGAAGAGATTTTGAATAAAGCGATATTTCGAGTAAAGCGAGTCCGTTATAACGAGGGATTACTGTATCTCGGTATAATCTATGATAACAAGCTTACATGGCGTCCTCATATTAAATATGTTGCTGCTAAAGGAGAGAGCTGCAGGCGTGCTCCGCAGGCTATGTAACCACAAATTCGGGTTGCGTATCAGTTTTAGCATATCGTTACCGTGTTTACGTTACCGTTTACCGTGTTTGCGGGATTCGACTGTGCAGAGTTACCGCGAACGGTAACTTACCGGCACAGGCTTCACCGTCGCCAGCGGCTTCCGGTAACACGGTAAACGGTAACGCAAACACGGTAACGATATGCTAAAACTGCCTAATGATATATAGGAGTTACGTTGGCCCGGTATTAGAGTTTGGCTGCGTCCTATTTTCTGGTTGTGCGGCGTACAAATTACATCCGCTATTTATCGTTGAGAGAATGGCTTTGAGACTATTCTTGGGATTACCAAAATATGTTGCTAACCCTATTTTACACCTTGATGCACGATTTCCTCCACTGAAGTATATATTTCAATTATTGACCGTATTAACCTTTATAGAATTGTTTGACTCCCCACTGCATGACGCACAGTTCATTTTCCGCCTGAGGCCTGATCTTTTTCAAGGCACTCAGTGGCCGCGGTTCCAGAGACCCAAGATGGATCTAGTACAGTCATGGCTTCAGCCACATCACGCAGGCCTTTTTCGGCTACCCCCTCCTTGTATTAGTGTGTCATCTGTGGAAATAAACTTTAATAATATCTTCCCCACGAATGCAAAGATGTTGCCGGCCCGAATCCTCAATGGATTGCTGGAGGATCATTTGCTACCGATGCCTCTCAAAGTGATGAGAAGGCTGGAGTCGGGATATTCTCCCAGTCCCTCGATTTGTCCTTTTCAATTAGGTTACCTGATCACACACCTATTTTCCAGGCGGAATTATTGGCACTGATTTTGGTTCTTCAAAAACTTCAGCATAGATTTTCACACATTGTTATTTTATCTGACTCCCTCTCTGTGTGTTCCGCATTAACATCCGAAAAAGATTCTTCAATTATCCGCGAATTCCGGTAATTTGTTCCTCATTAGCTTTGTGAGGTTAGGCTAGTGTGGATTCCAGGACATGCAGGAATCTCATACAATGAAGTAGCTGATCAATTAGCCAGTATGTCTCTTGTTGGCTCTGTGGTCGTGCAATGTCCCAATGATAGCTTTCTATGGGGGCGAGATTTAGACGTTTACAACTACTTCAGACTTATCGGCAAGACGCCCTTCTCTCTTCTAGGGATCATAGCCAACTTCGTCATGCATGGAAGCCGATGTTTTGTGAATCAAAAATATGCGAGGTAGCAATCACTAAACTTCGGTGCAAAATTCCCCTATTAAATTTTTATCTTTATAAATCTGGTCTGGCTCTATCTCCGCAGTGCCCTTTCTGCGACGAACTGGAAAATATAGATAATTTCCTGTTTAATTGCCGCAGCTTTTCCCCATTGTGACGCAAGCATCTGGAGTGAACCTTTAGGCGCCTCCACCTTTCGCTATCTACTTCCGAGGTTCTGTCACTAGGCGCTTTCGCCCTAGGAGTCTGCCACAGGGACGTTGGGGCGACAGGCCGGTTTTCCTGCTAGCCAGCTAAGCGTTCACATTATTTTTTTAATTTTTCTTCCTGACTCTACTTTCATATTATACATATTAAAAAAATTGTTCTGTATTTCCTTTTCTAAATTTTGAGACCTAAAATAAATTAGGTCACATTCTGATTAGGTGCAAAGCTTCTTGGCCAATCCCCCGCGTGGGTATGTGCCATGGTCAGGCAACCAACCAACCGACTCAAGTTCTAGTCAGGGCTGGGGAAGGTGGTAGAGGAGGTGAGAGGGCCTACATCCTCTTGTGTATCCCCGTGGTACTTGCGAAAGTCCACAGGGGCATGACAGTCTCTTTTTGGTGCGCCTGACCCAGGGTTGGCGATGTCCACTCCTCGAAGGTCTTGATGTACGGCCGAAGATGGGCTCTTCTCTCCGTCGCAAGCAAGCCCCGGGCACTCCCACTGCATGTAGTGCATTTTGGGCCTCGTTGGCGCTTGACACTAGGAGTGGGTCACTATGGTGGTCTCCGTGGGGTTCTTCTGGGGTTCCCTTAAGAGTCTTGAGTGGTGTGGAACGCATGCCCGCCACTTTGTGAGAACCGGCTCTTATTTTGTGTAACAGGACTTGCCCCCCCCCCTCCCCCCCCCCCCCCCCCGCTTTTCTGGGAAGTCCTCCTGGCAGCGGCTGTAGGCCATGGGGTATAGCGGCACGGAGCTTCGCCATGCGCTCTTGCTTGGCAGCGGCTCTACCGTCTGCAGTGTCAAGGTCATGCCGTGCTAGGGGAACCGGGTGCGATGGGTCAGAGCTCATACTTGCTTCTTCGCTAGCCCACGCGTGGGCGGCCTCGTTTTCGACTCCGCCCATGTGTCCCCGCACCCAGTCCACCCGAACGGTATTTTTTTCCGTTGAGCGAAGCCTCTTCGCAATCGTCTTGATGAGGTTGCTTGTGGAGCCGGCGACGGGGTGCCGCCTAGTCTTGCCAACGCCCCTCTACTGCCGCTGTATATGATTAACGTTCGGCCCCAGTGCTCCTCCGCCTGGTAGCACTTTTCTATGCGGTTCGCTTCGAGCAGTAACACCTCCAGCTCATATTGCACTGTGCTCGGCGTGGTGTCGAACTGAACCGCCCGCCTCACCCTCCTGGCCCATTTGCACACGCAACGGTAACGCGGTTGGTGGTCGCATAGACGGCGGCGTCCAGGAAGATTGCACATTCTTGAAGGTCCGCTCGTGCCGTGGTGGTCCTTGCGTAAGACCCTAGACGTGGTTGATGGTGGTCCTCCCAAGGGGGCATTGGATTCGGTGGTGGCTAAATCCGCGACTCGACTCTCGCCGTGCCGTTGGTGAGACGCTGGATACTTGCCCGGCATTGGTGGTTGCCCGTCTCGCTGCCTGCCCTTTGTACCACTCCTGTATGCTGTGGCGTAGCGGAGGAAGCCTCGAAAGCCGATTCTGCTTGGGACGCGTAAGCACCTTATCAAAAAATATTCTTCCTAGAGGACAGCACCATCTACACCGCAGCCACATACCGCCACCTATCTCCAGCTGCAGAGGAAAGAACTTCGATCGCCCTCTTCCTACACCACCCCTCCCCACTCCGCGCACCTACTTCAGAGCAGTGGGAATACGCGCTGACCAGCTCCGACCTGCAGGACTAGCAAAACCTGATCCAGCGGGCGCCCGAGCAACGAAAGCACGCTACTACCCTGACTAAGGAGGCCGCCCATCTGCTCTCTACATTTAGAAGAAAATGTTTATTCCTCCCCCTTCTATGAAACATTTCGAGGCACGCTCCGTTCCATAGCACAAGACGTCGTATACCGCGTGGTTAAACTCGGAGCAGCAAGAGGTGGCCGTCCACGCTGTGAATGGAGGGGAAGAACGCCGCCGAACAAGCGAACATAAAAGCAGCGAAGCTAATTTAGCTAATTAAAGATGATATATGTGGACAACAAAGCGCATTTGTGTGGACATCAATATAAGGGTTGCCGATAAAATAGTCGATCTGAAGGGGAAGAAATATATTTTGATTGTGGTCGTCACTCAGGATTGCGGCTCCAATTAAGGGCCGTTAGTGGGGCTGACCTCTTCAGTTTTCATTAAAGCTGCTCTCTCTCTCTCTCTCTCTCTCTCTCTCTCTCTCTCTCTCTCTCTCTCTCTCTCTCTGCGACCCTGCGATTTCTTTTCGCTAGTGGCCCACATAGCCCTCTCTCGCAACAAATTATGCGCTGCACCGCGCGTTATCTTTCGCGAAGAAAGAAAGTAGCGAAGCTCAACCGCGCGACCGAGGAACAATGCCGCACGGTGGGACGAGCAGTGGGACGAGATCTGCAACGTAGCCGACGGTCATAATATCTGCTCGACGAAACCAAGACAAAGTTACACCAGAGAAACAGACTGGCCAAGTTTATCCACCAGGAAGACTCGAGGCACGGAACCGACAATGTAATCAAGCCCATCGGTGACAAATACCTGTCAACCACACCCACGGAACAACAGGGACCGTACGGCGAACTACCCAACGAAAGACTCCACCGGGACATCGACGTGGAAGAGGTGCGCACGGCTGTACAAGACATCAACAGCAGGTCGGCGGCCGGTCCGGACCTTGTAACGAACAAGGGACTCGACAAGAACCTCGACGAAAAAAACCTCGGCGACAAGTCGATCGAAAACCTCGCGAATTACTTCAGCAAATGCTGGAGAGCAGGTACGCTGCTGAAGAAGTTGAAGAAAGCCAGAACAATCCTGATCCCCAATCCGGGAAAGCCATCCGAGGACAACTTGCGGCCCATCTCACTCACGTCTTGCGTGGGCAAGGTACTGGAGCACGTCCTGCTCAACAGGTGGCAAGACTACCCGGAACGAGAGGACCTCTACATGGCCACATTCATCGGCTTCAGACAGCACCTAGGCACGCAAGATGCGATGAAACAACTCAAGCACCAAATCATCGACGGCAAAGCGATACTGGGTCTCAACCTGCAGAGCGCCTTTGATAAGGTGAAGCACTCGGCGATCCTCTCCCAGGACTCCAAGCTCAACATTGGCGTAGGACTCCAAGCTCAACATTGGCGTAAGATTCTATGATTACATCAAAGATTTCCTCACGGGCAAGACCATTGAATTGCGAGCAGGCGACCTTCAAACGCAAAAGAAGAAGCTCGGCAGCACCGGTGCGCCACAAGGGTCGGTCATCTCACTGATGCTTTTCAACCGGGTAATGATTGGGTTGGCCGAGAGGCTCACAAGCATCGAAGACGCCAGACATACGCGGACGACATAACGCTGTGGGAGGCAGGTGGCAGCGACGGCCACACCGAGTCCACACTATAAGCGGCGGTCGACGCAGTTGAGGATCAACTGGAAGGCACCCGACTTAGGTGCTCGCCGAGCAAATCGCAAATCGGAACCCCTGGCATATCCTCCCGCCAGGCAACGCAAACCCAAGACCAACCCACGAGAATGCATGGAGTTAAAAATCACGACTAGGTCAGGCAACGTAATCCCAAAGGTCAGCAAGATAAGACTACTAGGCATGGTTATCGAAACGCATGGAAGAAACGGCGGCACCACCGCCCGGTTCATGGCGAAAGAAGCGAACGCAACGCGGCTACTCAAACGAGTCACGTCCAGAAGAGGAGACATAAGGGAGGAAATACTAATCAGGCTCATCCACTCGTTCGTTATAAGCCACGTCGCGTACGTTAATTGCGTTGCATAAAACTTCTGGAGTGGTCGTCTCCCATAAACGGCAACGCAGAGAAGTGAAGCCGGGTAGCGAAGCGTTGGGAAACACGCAGCCGGCGTCGGCGGCCATATTGCCGTGGGCAGAAAGGACACTGAGCTGGCAGGGATGCTCAAGTGCTTTCGTGTTTTTTGAGGTTTACATGGGAGAAAACTATAGCTAAGTTGGCTTTGTCGATGAGGATATTCGACGACAGCCTTAAGTTTGCCTTGCGCGTAAGCTATTGACATGTACTTGAGCAGGGAGTTAGCGTTTGCATCCCTTTGGGTGGTGAAGAGAGCCGTCAGCGCGGGAAGTAACCGAGCGCTGGGCTAAAGAGGCACCACTGCTGCTTTCATTTCAATAAACGTTTTTTCGGTGTCTCTAATGTTATAGGCCGCCCCTTAAGCATTAAAATTACGTCATGTTGCACGCCATGGCAACAGATGCCGCATAAACACGGCTACGAATGCAAGCAGTTTCGAGCAATGTGAGGGACAGCTCTGTTCCAGCGTCATTAGTTGACGCTTGCTTCTTTTAGGAGCAGTGCCGGTATTAATTAATGTTAGTTACGCAACTCCCACACCCCCGTCGGTGTCGAGTCGACTTGTTTTTAGGCAGCGCTGCAGGTAAAGAGGACTTTATGGTTTATACCATATCGCCACTGATTGCACATGCACTAGACCAAATTAAGTAGCATGCTGAGTAACTATATGCGGCCCACAATTTACAATTTCGTCTTTCAGTTCATCTCTGCCATTTCTAGGTTCTTCTATTACAAGAAAGATATGGCGCACACTCAAGCTTGCAAAAAAAATTACACCGACTTCCCGTGGGGAACCCTGATGAGGATGCGAAGCATCATGGGGGTTCCATGTGGTTCCATTGTGTTGCCGTTATGTGGAGTGATCTGGTGTTTAGTAGCGCCAGAGGGAATTCCGCGTCCGGGTCCACACCGCTGGCAAAGGCACGCAAGTACTGTTGTGTGACAGTGAGTAGGCGGTGGTTCTCGAGGTGCCGAAACTCGTCAATCATGTTCTTGTCGATGTTGTCGTCTCTGTGGTAGAATCGGTTGGTTGGTTGTAGGGTTTAACGCACCGACGCAACGCAGGCGATGAGGCGCGCCGTAGTGAGGGGCTCCGGATTAATTTTGACCACCTGGGGATCTTTAACGTGCCCCGAAATCTCGTACACACGGGCGTTTTTGCTTTTCGCCTGTGGTAGAATCTGTAGTCTCCGTCAGCGTTGGTGAGGTAAAGGTTGTTGACGTTGGTGCACCGGCTGAGAGCAATGTAACGCCATCCTCTTCGCAGCTTTGTCTTCTTCTCCTTCTTCTTCTTCAGCGGTTCCCCTACGGGAAGATGACGACGGTGGTTGAACGCGAAGCTATCTCGTGATGGATTAGCAACGTACACGCCCTCCTCTTCGCAGCTTTGTCTTCTTCTTCTTCAGCGGTTCCCCTACAGGAAGATGACGACGGTGGTTGAACGTGAAGCTATCTCGTAATGGATTCTTTGGTTGGCCAATCCCTAGGGACATCCTGCCACAATCATCATCAGAGGCGCTGCGGATGGGGCACGGACAAGTGACATGCCCCCGAGCAAGAGATGCTTCGCATCTAAGCGTTGGTGAGGTAAAGGTTGTTGACGTTGGTGGACCGGCTGAGAGCAACGTACACGCCCTCCTCTTCGCAGCTTTGTCTTTTTCTCCTTCTTCTTCTTCAGCGGTTCCCATACGGGAAGATGACGACGGTGGTTGAACGCGAAGCTATCTCGTGATGGATTAGCAACGTACACGCCCTCCTCTTCGCAGCTTTGTCTTCTTCTTCTTCAGCGGTTCCCCTACGGGAAGATGACAACGGTGGTTGAACGCGAAGCTATCTCGTAATGGATTCTTTGGTTGCCAATCCCTAGGGGCATCCTGCCACAATCATCATCAGAGGCGCTGCGGACGGGGCACGGACAAGTGACACCCCCCCGAGCAAGAGATGCTCCGCATCTAAAAGTTTGTTTACTCAGGGTACACAGTAACATCCTTGATGCACTTCACAGAAAGCGTGAGACAACTCAGAAGTGAATTGAACACAGTTGGCCAACTGTGTTGGCTCCCAGGTACCTCGCTTAACAGCACGGTCCCACGCAAAACAACGCACTTCATTTTTAGGAAACGTGCGACAAGGGCACATGTACATATGTTACGTGTTGATAGATACTTCCCGTGTTTGACATGTACACCCGCCCAATTTTTTACCATTATCACGGGAGCGTCGACCTTTCGGTCGATCAGCGCCGCGTGATGGAGTGATACGGCAAGCTGGGAGAGAGTAGCCGCATGCGCACTAAGCAAAGGCCGCAGCTTCCGTCATCTGCTAGGCTGTTCCAAGAGCAGACAGCCACCCCCGATTTTAAAGCAAAGCTTTCTACCTCTACCCCCCAAGGGTTCTTTCGCGACCGTTGGTGTCACCAGAAAACTCAGCCAAAAAATAAAAGAATTTACTGGCACCGCCGGGAATCGAACCTGGAACTAATAGACTAACAAAGCGAGAGCCCGTTGTCTTACCGATTTAGCTACGAGCCCACGCGAACACGGGAAGACAGGTGGTGTACTGACCAAGCACATCTACGGGTTTACGCTGAATGCCCCGTGAAAGCGTCACACGACCACTCACGCCCGTCTAGCGGTCCTGTGCGCACCTTGCTCATGTGCTAAGAGTTACAAAAATTAAAGGAAGCTCACACCAATCCATGGAATCTCACTTTTAGTACGCCAATGTGCTAAAGCCTGTGGCCTCCAGTATTCACGTAAAAAATCACAGCTCCTTGTCGTCCGCCCTCTCGCCAAACCAAGCAATACATTCAAATACTCCTTCATGGCCAGGCCTTCACTCCAAACCCCAGCATCAAGATCCTGGGCCTACATTTCCAGGCCAACACCAAGGGTGACGTCTCCTTGCAGCGCCTCAAAAACAGCATTAATCTAATCGTAGACATGATCAGGCGAGTTGCCACCAAGAAGCCAGGCCTAAGAGAATCCGGTACCTTTCGATTAATTGAAGCTTTTGTCCTCTCGAGAGTTACTTACGACAAACCCCTATCTTCTTCTCGACAAGGAAGACATAGAGATGCTTTATATAATGATTATAAAGGCAGTCGAGCAGGCCATTGGTCTTCTCATGAGTGCGTCCACACTGAGGCTGCTTAGCACGGGCTCCACAACACGGTGGAAGAGCTGATAGAAGGCCATCTTTCTAACCAGAAGGTCCGACTCAGAACTGCGGTGGGTAACCGCATGCTTCACCAGATTGGCTGGGCAGCCCAGAATGTCACTCCGCTTGACGTACTCCCAGACTATTGGCGACTAAAACTAAAGATGCTCCCTTTGCTTAGAAATATGAACCCCTCACATGACGAGGGTCAACGAAAAGCACGGGCTCAAGCGCTAAACACCACCATCGGATCTCATGCAGTTATCTACACAGACTTCTCCAAACATGGAGGGCAGCAACACGCCATCATCGTGGCTACCTCCAGAACCAACCTCCTTGCGTGTACCTCGCTTAGGACCCAACAAATGACGGCAGCAGAAGAGGCAGCCATCACCTTGGCTCTCCCTCAACCAGGGGTTCGGAGGGTAGTCACCGATTCCCAGCAAGCCTACTGGAATTACCAATCGGGTTGGGTGTCCTGACCTGCACTGTGCGTGCTAAAAAAATTCCCCGCATTTCTCCGAGGGGAAGAATGTGAAAGTGCGAATGCACGAGTTGAATTTGCGCGGTTCGGTAATGTTCGCGAAAGAAAGATCTCTCTCTCTCTCTCTCTCTCACACACACACACACACACACACACACACACACACACACACACACACACACACACACACACACACACACACACACACACACACACACACACACACACACACACACACACACACACACACACACACACACACACACACACACACACACACACACACACACACACACACACACACACACACACACACACACACACACACACACACACACACACACACACACACACACACACACACACACACACACACACACACACACACACACACACACACACACACACACACACACACACACACACACACACACACACACACACACACACACACACACACACACACACACACACACACACACACACACACACACACACACACACACACACACACACACACACACACACACACACACACACACACACACACACACACACACACACACACACACACACACACACACACACACACACACACACACACACACACACACACACACACACACACACACACACACACACACACACACACACACACACACACACACACACACACACACACACACACACACACACACACACACACACACACACACACACACACACACACACACACACACACACACACACACACACACACACACACACACACACACACACACACACACACACACACACACACACACACACACACACACACACACACACACACACACACACACACACACACACACACACACACACACACACACACACACACACACACACACACACACACACACACACACACACACACACACACACACACACACACACACACACACACACACACACACACACACACACACACACACACACACACACACACACACACACACACACACACACACACACACACACACACACACACACACACACACACACACACACACACACACACACACACACACACACACACACACACACACACACACACACACACACACACACACACACACACACACACACACACACACACACACACACACACACACACACACACACACACACACACACACACACACACACACACACACACACACACACACACACACACACACACACACACACACACACACACACACACACACACACACACACACACACACACACACACACACACACACACACACACACACACACACACACACACACACACACGCACACGCACACGCACACGCACACGCACGCACGCACGCACGCACGCACGCACGCACGCACGCACGCACGCACGCACGCACGCACACACACAACTACAAAGAAAGAAAGATGCATTTATTCACAGACACCTTTTTGTGTTGTCGTTGTACTTGATTGCTAGAGCGGATCTCAGCTTTGAAATTTCGTGTCAGTACTCCTTTAAGCGGGTGCATTAGCCCTTCTCACGCCCGATTCCTGGCCAATCCCCCACGTGGGTATGTGCCATGTCAGCGGCCAGGCAGCGCGCGCTCAGCTTTGAAATTTCGTGTCAGTACTCCTTTAAGCGGGTGCATTAGCCCTTCTCACGCCCGATTCCTGGCCAATCCCCCACGTGGGTATGTGCCATGTCAGCGGCCAGGCAGCGCGCGCCCATCTCCCCCCGTTGCTAAGGAAGACGAGGAGCGCGCGCACCCGCAGCTGTTGCTATGCGGACTACGGCGGCGGACGATTCAGGCTCGCTTAAGAAGTCCACTCCCCAAACGGTTCCATTCAGCTCATCTGGACACCGCCTCACGCTTCAATGGAGGGCAACTAATACGCCCACCCAACAAGCCTGCGCTTTTACCTCCCGTGCTATGGAGCTGCACGAGGACAGTCACCCGCTTGTCACGTCCAGGGAGATAATCCAGCATTATCGCCTTCTGAGACAGACCGTACCTTCACCTTACCCTGACCTTTCCGTCTCGTCGCCTCCGTCCGCGGCGCAGAGACGGAGAAGTCAGATCGTCTAACACCGGGTTGGAGCTTACTTTGATTTTATAAAAAAAAAGTTTCCACTCTTGTGCTACACCAATACAACTCAACCAAACACCGTTCATGCATCATGCATTGATTTAACCTTACCAAGAATATCTCTTTGAAGTAATAAATGGTGTGGTTAAGTGCATTTCACTTCTCTCTGGTTTTACTATTTGTAGAGCGATGTGAGTGATTTTAAGTGACGCCGCATGAGTAATCGTTATGGGTGCCGTTTACAGCTTTGCTTTCCAACCACATTCACAGGGTGGATTGGCGCGATTTTTTTTTGTTATTGTCTTATCACAGGGCAGGGGGATTAAAAGAAATACGAACAACGGAGCACACAGCCTCCGCCGCATGCCGCACCGTCTGGCTGCACTGTCAGTAAACTGCGCGCATGCGTAGTTGTTTCATCAGAGCGTTTGAGAGTGTGGCCTACTGTTGGGGGAATTGTTGATAAAGACGTTACGCCGGTCATTTATTTTAAAGCGTCTTGTTATGCTCTGTCGCCACTGAGAATCCTGTTATCTACTAAATTCGGGAGCCAAGCGCGCAGCAGGCTGATTGCAGCCGTGGCCTCCGCGATCGGCTCTACGGCGAGCCGCCGGCAGCAAATCGCGGAGGCCACGTTGCAGCTAGCACGATGCCGTTCAAAGATCACCCTGCTCAGTGGCGACGCAGCGTGAAAAGCCTCCTCAAAATAAACGACCGGCGTCGCCTCTCGATCAAGCATTTCCCAGTAATGTAGGCCACACTCTCAAACGCTCTCGAAGGAGTGCGCATGCGCGCAGTTTACTGACTTTGCAGCCAGACGGTGCACAGTATGCGTCGGAGGCTGTGCACTCCGTTGTTCGCATTCCTTTTGATCCCCCCCCCCCCCCATACTGCTCGAAATTTTTCTTCAAGACCAGGCACGTGGCGCCAATTGAAAACAGAGTAATTAGCATTGCCGAGTGCAAGGTTCGTTCAGCGCAAGGTTCGTTCCGCAACGCTGATTACTCTGTTTTCAGTTGGCGCCACGTGCCTGGTCTTGAAGAAAAAAATTCGAGTATGGCAGGCAGTGTGATACGAAAATAACAAAAATCGGGGGTGGCCGTCTGCTCCTAGCAGACGACGGCAGCAGCGGCCTTTGCTATGTGCGCATGCGGCTACTCTCGCCGAGTTTGCCCAATCACTCCATCACACGGCGCTGATCGGCCGAACGGTCGACGCTCCCGTGATATTGGTAAAAAATTGGGCGGGTGTACAGGTCCGCGCAGAAGTAAACGGAGCACGGGAGCGGTGGCTGAACTGCATCGCTGCACCGCGTATGGGCGCCGACGGGAACCATGGAGCGCCGGTCCACGGCCGGGCTGGAGGAGCGGCGGGCGCGCACTTGCGTTCGCCGCTCCTCCAGTACGGCCGTGGCCGGTCAAAGAGTGTGTTCGCACTGCCCCCGCCGCCCTATCTGATATGTTTAATCGCCGCTCTGCTGGCGTGTCATGCTGGGCGAGACGGTCTTCAAAAGGCAGCGCTGGGCTATAGAGGGGCGCTGGGTGCATTGCCGCTCGCAGGCATCAGCGGCGACCCAATCCGCTGCTCATGAGCTGGACGAAGCTGCGCGCGCACGGAATCGTGCCTTGTTGCGCACTGTAAAGGGCGGCATAAAAATGTAGCCCGCGGCGGTTTGGCATAGCATGTCATTGCGATATGATTTATTGTAAGCCGGCAACAAAATTGCCCTGGACAATATAGAAAGCACATTCACAAACATTTTCGTTGTTCGAAAAAAAAAAAATCTCGCTTCCGAGATTTCTTTCTTAATTTTGGGTTTGCCCCAAGTTATTGCAGGCGGTCAGTCTAGGTCTGTTCTGAAGAAAGGGAAATAAAAAATGTCCATGCGGTGGAAATTCTGTATTAGAGAACACCGTAAAGAATAGCTACAATTATTGCCTGCTATTATAGCGGGCCTCATAGGGCGCATATTTTGTTATCGCATTAGAACCGGCGTTGTTATTTTTAACGAGCACCTTATATTAATTAAGAAAGTGTTGCAGATTTTAATTGAACTCTCCGCATTGGATTGAAAGATGGCTTCACCGCATGACCTCAACGTCTTGCAAAAAAGCACCGTCAGGGCACCAAAATGGCCGATGACGTGTATAGTCGTCATGACCGATGACGACCATACTCGTCATCGGTTAATTTTGTACAAGCTTTTATGGCAGCTATCATCGTCAACGGGAGCGAAAGGGTTATGCGACAACAAAATATGCGCTCTATGAGGCCCGCTGTAATAGCAGGCAACGATTGTACCTATTCTTTACGGTGTTCTCTAATACAGAATTTCCACCGCATGGACATTTTTTATTTCCCTTTCTTCAGAACAGACCTAGACTGACCGGCAGTAATAACTTGGGAAAACCCAAAATTAAAAAAAGAAATCTCGGAAGCGAGATTTTTTTTTTCCGAACAACGAAAATATTTGTGAATGTGCGTTCTATATTGTCCAGGGCAATTTTGTTGCCGGCTTACAATAAATTATATCGCAATGACATGCTATGCCAAACCGCCGCGGCCTACATTTTTATGCCGCCCTTTACAGTGCGCAACAAGGCACGATTCCGTGCGCGCGCAGCTTCGTCCAGCTCATGAGCAGCGGATTGGGTCGCCGCTGATGCCTGCGAGCGGCAATGCACCCAGCGCCCCTCTATAGCCCAGCGCTGCCTTTTGAAGACCGTCTCGCCCAGCATGACACGCCAGCACAGCGGCGATTAAACATATCAGATAGGGCGGCGGGGGCAGTGCGAACACACTCTTTGACCGGCGCTCCATGGTTCCCGTCGGCGCCCATACGCGGCGCAGTGATGCAGTTCGGCCACCGCTCCCGTGCTCCGTTTACTTCTGCGCGGACCTGTACATTTCATGTCCGTGTCTCACTCGCGCTGTTCCTTCTTTTGCACTTTTTGATGAGGTTATTCAATTGCATTCACAACATCGCTCACCACGCACGTTCGCACGCGAGTAGCCTGCTATTGATAAGACAACCACACAACGCGGGAAAGCATCGCATCAACGACTTGTACAAATATAAGCAAAATGGCTGGGCAACCTCGGCTAACCCGGACCCAGGCAGCGCGGCGGGCGCCCCGAAGACGACGTAGGAGCCGTCGGGGCGCGCGAGCGCTCACTGCGGCCACAAATAAAGGTTTTTCAATTAATCGCGAAGGCCACTGGACCATGGTCACGAATGGCGCTGCGTCCCGCTTGCGAATGCCGAGGGGAAGGGAGCGGCGGCGAAGCCCCTTCTCCCCCTCAAAAAGAATGTTGCACGCCGCCAGGGGAGTGGGGCAGTGGAAGGCACGGACAAGGCCACTAACTCCTTGTATCATCCCATAATGAGTACCGATAATTATTTCTGTGTCGCGAGCGCAAAGTTCATAAACGGCTTCGATGTACGCTGTCACGACGAGCATTAAGTACAAATAAAAAGAGCGAAACAATGGTGAAGCTAAGTCAAGCGCAAAACTCCCATAGAAGTTCCATAAAAGCTGCCAGCGCCCTGGGCCAATCTGAGCAGGGACACGCCTGAAGATATCGAGTGCTTTCTCAGTTCGCACCTGGAGTGCGTCGCGCGGGATGATACTGCGCCTGTCGCAGTTGTCGGGGGCTTTAACGTCGCCATCGGTGGACCGGCCGGAAAGCGTGTTTGTGTTGCACGAGGTAATGTTGCGCTGCTGAAGTGACCTCACGCAACCGAAGATCATACTAAGTTACGTCGGGACAGTGTCCAAGGTGTCACAAGGCACACAATTCCCGGTGTGAGTGGTGTGATCAACAAAGAAATACACTGCGTGTTTTCTATTTGTTTTGTTTATTTTATCGTTCTTCTTAGAGTATTCTTTGTGAAGGCATGTAGCTCCGCTGGTGTACCACCTCCGCAGAGTCGAATGGCTGAATTCTTTTCGTCGAGTGAGCTAACACTGCCGACCGCAGAAGCCGCGCTGCTCGGCTCAGTCGCCGGTCGTCGTAGGTGAGGTGCGGGGGCTCCGAGACGCGCTAGCAGGCTCACCGTGGAATCACAGGCTGGCGGATCACGGCTGGCAGGTCTTTCACTCCGGAGGTGCGAAGATGCGACGTGGGCGGCGAGGTCACACCGAAGCATGTTCTTGGAGCCCACGGAGCAGGGTACCTCGTCGAAGACGCATTCACCGTCGAAATGGCGCGACATGCCGTCCAGAGGTCCGGCGTAGCAGCGCTCCTTTTCCCTGCGCCAACAGCAGGCGACCGGACCGCTGAGAACTGCGGAGCGTGCGTGTCGTTTGGGCACGTACTCGCGCAGCCAGAGGTTCTTGCCGTCCACCCGACGCTTCGGACAGGAAGGGTGCGTCTGGGCGACGTCCGCGAAGCCGGCGCTGCAGTGGACGTGTTCGCAGCTCAGCGTGTAATGGTGCGAGGACACGCAGCGGCACGGAGAACACGCCTGTACGAAAGCGCGCAGGCTGCCGTGGAACTCGCCGGGGCGACTGCGGTGGGCAGTGCCGGAGACCACGAGCAGATGTCCTACCTGCCGGCTGAAAGGATGCCGCGATGGGCGGTCAGAACAGCTGGAAGCAGCGCCGGGCCTAACTACGTCCCACGAAGCCCAGATGATGGCGATGATGATGCTTATGATTTCCCGCAGAAAAAGGAACATATCCTCTCAAAGGCCTTCTCCAACGAGAATTTGGTATCATCAATGAATCGAATTGCGAAAAACGAAAACAGGGGAGCGGGATAGAGGAATTTAGACTTATGTTGTAGAAATATGAAAGGGCGGGAGAAAACTGTTGTAGAGGGCTTCTGCGTTTAGGTCAAATGACTTACGACGCGGAAGCGTTACTTCGTCGTCGAGACAGCGCTATGGAAGGAGCTTTGCACATCTTAGTTCCTGTGAAGGGTTCGCACTTGTTTTCACTAAATGATGTCGGTACATTACATTTTCAACACACTACAGAACTGCTTCGTCCTGCCAGCACCCATCTACGAGTTCGCTTTCAACACTAGCGATTATCCTCTCCTCAGAACGACTGCTAAAAAGGATTCTTCATTGCATCCCCGTAGCTCTGACGTAGTTTCTGCTTCTACCCACGATCTTCTAGATGGTTTTTAAACACAATGATTTTTTTTATGTGATACATAATGTTCGAAATGAATTATGCAAGTTTTCTTTTTCATAAATAACGGTGGTTGGGTACATTTAGGGCTGTCTTAGTTTGAATGCGCAGACTAACGCAGAATTTTATTAAGGCTTTTTTTTTTATTCAACCATATACGATGTTACAGTTCTGCGCTTTTGGGGAAAGAGCATTTCTGACGTCGAGGCTGCAACACTGGATACTATGCCGAGCTCGATAAGAGTAGTGGGGCTGTAGCGGCTTGGTGGCGTTTTTTCCGCCTCCTCTCGTGTGCAACAGTACTTCCAATATTTTCCGAATAAGAAATGTCGTCCGACAGGAGGAGGAGGAGGAATAAATTTTATTTTTATATTAGTTCTGGAGTCATGGCAATGGGGGGTCTTCTCAGCCCAGTAGTCACTGGGCGGTCGCTGCCAGACGGGCCCTTTCAACCAGCCGACGCTGATCGCCGTGGTCCTGACCGGCTACCATGCCTTCCCACTGTTCATGGTTTGGGGAGGGGGTGGGGGGAAAGATGGTGTGTGGGAGCACGCGCAGATCATATGGTAGAGTGTGCAGGGTTGGGGACAGTACTTGCAGGTGGCGGAGTAGGAGGTGGGGTGGATGGCGTGGAGGAGGTCGCCGTGAGGGTATGTGTTCGTTTGAAGGCGGCGGTGGACAGTGGCGTCTTCCTTAGTGAACTTGTCGTAGGGCAGGGGTAAGATGCGGCGTTCGAGGCGGTAATGTTCGAGGATATATCTTTGTATTTTGGGGGCAGAGAATGGTACGCTTCCGACGGCGACGCTGGAGTGTTGGTGGGGAATGCCCGGTAGATATGCGCGCGGGCGGCAGCATGAACCGTCCCATTCCCCTCCAGAGACCCATGTGCCGGGGTACAGAGAATGTAGAGGTAATGGGGTTCGGGATGGGCTGTAGGATGTGGAGGGCTAATGGAGCAATGTCACTGGCAGCGTAATGGCAACAGGCAGATTGCGAATCTGTGACTATGGTGATAATGTCTGGAGATGTAGTGGCTGCTATAGGGCTATTGCGATTTCTTATGCAGTTGTGGAATCGTTGTCAATTACTGTTGCGGAAGTCAGTTCAATTCCTCGTTGGCCTACTGTTGTAATTGCGAAGGCTGTTGAGAAGCATTCGAATGCGCGCTTGAGAAGCATTCGAATGCGCGCTTGAGAAGCATTCGAATGCGCGCTTGCCGGCGACCCTGGTTATGAACGGGGTGCACATTCTTGGGTATCGGCGCGACGGAGATGCAATTGCGTAGTTCCAGGGGGATGCGTTGGCGGGGGTGGTGGGCGGCAGGAAGTTGGTAGCCGAGACGACGGAGGAGGTGACGGCCAGTGTGTGAGAACTTGAACTGTTCGATCTGATTGACATGATGGGCCTCTCGAAGTTCGTCCCAGATGTTTAAACTCCCATGTGTAGTAATTTGGCAGTGGAAGTTGTCGGGAGTAGCCCTAGTGCTAATTTATAGGCTTGCCGGATGATTACGTCGATGTTTTGGATTTCACTATTTTTGGGAGCCAAATATGGAGCTCCGTGTGTGATGCGGCTAATTAGTAGGGCTTGAATGAGGCGCACGAGGTCATTTTCTTTCAGTCTTTGTCGACGACTAGCAATGCTTTCGATGAGATGGGGGATTTGTAATAGCGTGCCTTGTAAGTTATGAATAGTAAAAATGCCTGCGCCGTCTGATTGGATAGTTAGTCCAATAACACTAATTTTAGCGGTGGTTAGGATGGGAGTGCCGTGTAGACTTAATTGTGGGTCTGGGAGGGGTTTCTTTTACGGCTTTGCGTGCGTTTTTTGAAGGTCAAGAAGGGCAGATTTCTCTGGTGCATAAATGAGGCCACGGACTGTATAGTTGTAGGTGGTGTCAACAGCTTCTTGGAGGGCGTCTTGTTGTTCACCAATCGAACCCACTGTGGTCCAAATAGTGAGATCGTCTGCATAAAGCGCGTGTTGTATGTGTGGAATTTGTTGTAGAAGTGGCGGAAGTTGTAGCATGGCAAGATTAAAGAGGAGTGGGGAAATGACTGACCCCTGGGGCGTACCACGAGGCCGGGCACGAAAGGAGATGGATCGAATGGGGCCGAGGGTAAGGTTGGCTGTGAGATCTGAAAGAAAGTTTTGTACGTAATTGTATATACGCGTGCCGCAGTTAGTTAATTGTAGACTTCTAGTATAGCCTGATGGGATACATTGTCGAAGGCTCCTTTAATGTCCAGGGCTATAGGATAGCGCGTTTGGTTTGTGAGCTCAGGGGTGTAAGGACTTCATCTTTTAGCTGTAACAGGACGTTTTGCGAGGATAGGTGTGCGCGGAAGCCAAACATAGTATGAGGTAGTAAGTTGTGTTCTTCGAGGTACGCTGTGAGCCGATTATTAACTAGGTGTTCATATAACTTGCCTACACACGATATTAAGGATATGGGACGAAGATTTCCTAGGGTGAATGGCTTCCCGGGCTTCGGAATGAGCGTGATTTCGGAATGTTTCCATAGAGAAGGCGGATAGTTGACAGGAAAACTGATATTTGTCCTAGGAGGAGAAGAAGATTAGAAAAAAACCGTGAAGGGGGTGATGACAAGCTGATAGCGTTCATTCATTATATAAATGCTGTGAATGCATCAATTAGCGCTATCGCTTAATGTGTTAAACAGTGTCCTCCACGTCTTAACGATTGCAGGGCCAGTCTCAATTTATCACCATGGAATCACTCAGCAGGTGACTCCCTGGAATGCAATCGTGTTGTATAAACTTCTGTTCTTAACTGGAGTACGCATGTTACACAGCAGTTACTACAGCGGAGAGGGCATGCGGTCGCATGAAGAGGCTTTGTCGGGAATGGCAGCAATGTGCTTGATACTCTTTTGATGTTGTACCGGTCTTACGATCGGCCGTTCATGCAGCTGGGCTGCCTCTGGTTCTCTACTTGCCTTTTCTACTGACTATTACCGTTACACCGGCTAAGGAGAATTAATGAATGAATTTAGTGTCAAAATGGAAAGTAAAGACCACCAGCAGGCGTAGTTTGTTTCACCTAAGGGTGGACACCGGAACACCTGCTGGTGTGGGGTTGTGGGCAATGGGGAACACAGGCCGACAGGAAAGAGAGGAGAGAGAGAGAAGGGCAGGATACATATATACAGGACTAATAAGGACATATATGTAGAATATATACAAGAAAACAAAGACGCATCTTTCGTTTTTGCCTTCGCCTGCCTCGGTCCATCTCGATTCGGGGATTGTAGCTAGTAAGGTGCCTCGATGCGCGCCCGCTGGGCGCGCATCGAGGCACCCTAGTATTTAGAGGCACGCATCCCAGAGCTACGGGTAAGATTTCTACTACTGATCACTGCTCAGACCTTGCTTCGCATGTGTCTGGTACCTCGTGGCTCTGCCAAGCATATACCTCTGTGATCCCGATTTATTCTTTGCTTCTCCTCGGCCGAAGCGGGCTTCACCCGAAGTGCAGTTTGTGCAAGCATGCCTCGCTCATATTTTGCTTAGCTTACTTGGCGTAATTTCAGTGCCTACAGTTGAGAAGAGAGAAGCAGTTCATTTTTTATTTTCAATACTGCAGTGAAACTTCCCGCCGACTACCATCAGGCCTTTTGAATTCTTATTCAGGTCTTATTTGAATTCTACATCTTTCGCTATTTACACGAATGCATATCACGGTGCTGAGAAAGCTGGAATTAGAATTTCTTCGGGATCTCTAGACTCAAATGCTTCGTTGTGAACTCTAAACTATACACCCATTTTGATGATAATGTTTAGCAACTGCTGTCGCTTTGTGTTGAGTACAAAATTATGTAATGAATCACAGCACCGTCTGATTCCATTTTGGTTATTTTCGCATTAAAAAAATCCCGGGCCATTTCCGCTGACGTGAAACCCGGAGAGGGGCGAATCATGCGCTGTAAAAGTGCATTCAAAGATTTTAAGTCTCTCTCTTGTCACACGGCGCGCGCTGATTGGGCGCCGAAGAAGGGCCGGTTGGAAGAGCAATCACGTGCTTGCTCTTGCGTTGAACCAGATTTTAGGCAATGAAATGTGAGACAGACCGGCTGTAAGTTGCTTTCGCGTCACACGCCGCAGCATGCTAAGAAATATGCTTTACAGGAGAAAACCTGGCGTTTGAAACCAATTTCGAGACGAAATATGCAGATTTCTTATATTAATACAATTAAATATTGATTAAACCTGTATTTAAAAATTAGTTTAAATTAAGTCAGTTTATTTCGAACCGGTTTTATTTATTATACACTTGTTTTTTAAACATCGTTTCAGTACTTGATTTACCGCGACGACAGGAGACGCCGACAGCCCAAGCTCTTCAGAGCCTCCACTGTACTGCCCACTTCTTTTTTTCCGTTCCTGGACATGCGAAGCAAGTAGAATATTTTTCAGGGTTTACGGGCCGCATGGGCAAAGAGATGGCAGCTAGTCTAGCTGATTTCGCTATCAGAGCACCCTTTCAATTTGGCATCCAAAATGTGTATCTTATTGCACCTTCAAAGATAAGATTTTGGCATATAGATAGATGCTCTCTTCTCTAACAAAGAGATTACGTTACGTTGGATTGGATTACGTTACGTTGGAAGAGATGTTACGTTGGATTGGAACTCGCCTCTCGGCTTTGAGGCGATGCCAAGTAACCTCCACTGAACTTCACTGCCGGATTGCGAGGCTCAATTTAGGACTGTGTATGGTGACACGTATGGGTAATAGTAAAATATTTTTTAGATGTGGAGCACCTTAGGACCGCACAATGTACGTCCGCGTCCGCGCGCATAGCATTCACAATCGCAAAAAATCACACAGGCACCGGCAGGATTCGAGCCTGTGTCTGGTAGACCGGACAGAGTTAGTGTCAGTCGTCTTACCCATTGGGCGACGACCATGAATTAGTATCCGAGAGTCAAATGGCTTAATCCCTCGCCTGTAACGGTGCGGAGTAGCTTAGGACTACCCTATGTCCGTCCGCGTCCATCCGTGCGCACACCACCATCAAGCGAAAATCAAGCGAAATTCGATTTGAACCGTGAGTTGCAGTTTAATTTAGGGAATAATCAAGGTGCAACTCACGGCTCAAATCGAATGACGGTCGGGGCGCAAATCGGATGTCACTCGGGCGCAACTTGGATGTCATCTCGAGTTCCCGTGCTCCGCACCCTCGCCATCATCCACGGAGTGGAGATGCTGCCATTTTTCTCCTTTGCCGCCGCTTCTGGGTAGCTAGACGAGTGCTTTTGGAGGAGCCGATTGGGCGCATGCGACTGACTCCTTATATGCCTCGTCTCATTCACTATATTGGGACAGCAAGTCTGGGCTACGCAAAAGGAAAGTTGGAAATTTTGTTCAAGCTTATCTTCCTCCCACAGGTCGCTCGAATAGCTAAGAAAACCACAATTTTTGGGTAATTGAGGTGTTTTACCGAAGTAGACTGTTGTAACAACCCTACTTTTTATTATGTCCCTATTTTCTTCCCTGGAAACATATAAACTCTTTCTGTCAAAGACAAGATCTGCCGAGCCACTTTTTGGGCGACGGTGACCTAGGGTGTCTGGGTGTCTGTTCTCCTTCTAGCAGAATCCGGTGGGAAATAAGTGGCTCCGGCCAGGTGGACGGTACATGATCGAAGGGGATTCGATAAGTCCCGCAGCCTACGAACCGCCCAACTCCCGTTTTACAGGCACGCCGCTGATCCTCGCTGGCGCCTTGGCGCTGCGGCAAACAGGAAAAGAACTGTCTTTCTCATCCTTCAAGAGGGCGACGTCAGCGGAAGCGAAATCCCGGAAAGTGAAACTGACTGAGAAAATAAGAAAGGCGCAGATAGAAAGGCACAGAGCCCTAAAAAATCTTTTGAAGCGCGGCAGTCTGCGTGTTTTAACTGCGTGGAGACGGGACAGTTTTCTGCAATTTGCAAAAAGGGCAAGCTAGTTTTTCACGTGGTAGACAAGAGTGACAACATGAAGCTTCTGGAGGCCTACGTAAGCGATCTCGTAGTCAACGGGAAAACTTCCAAGTTATGCGCGATTCAGCGGCGACGGTATACGTCATGGTCCACCATTCCTACGTCTAGCCGTCTGAGACTGTGTTTGGGTAAAACAGGCCGTATATAGATGCGAGAAGCGTGCGTCTTCCGATGCTAGCATTGTCGTCGAAGGTCCGCTTGGAGAACAGCTCACCCAGGCGACTATTTCACTACGACGTCTTCCACAATGTCCATATCTTTTTTCGAACAGGTGTGATCAGCTGCTGCGCGGAAGGAGCCTTTGTTTCGAAGCACGGATTATTCCAGCGCTGCCGAGACCACAGGCCACTGAGCTCGTTGCGAAAGACGCTACCGCAGAGAGCGTTCATAGTCCCGGCCGTTCATAGTCCCGACGTGAAGTGTAGAAAAGAACATTAAAATGAATATTCTGGGTTTACTCTTACGCGCTTCTTGATGTTAGTTGTACGCATTGTTTTCAAAACGTGTTCTGATAGTCTTGATAGTCACTATACCGTAATTCAACGACATTTTAATGTACTACATCAAGATTTTATATTTAAAGTATAACATACCAAAGATGCGATTACAAGGAATGCCCTAGCGGGGAAGGAATTAATTCAGACAACCTGCAGCTGTGCACCTATGTCTATGCACACGTGTGTTTTAGTTGTCGCACCAATAGAAATGCGGCTGCCGTGGCCGGAAATCAAACTCGCGTGCTAGAGAAGCACCAGCGCTAATAACCACTGCAGGTAAAACATTTCAACGCACGTACATACTCGTGGATTCAAATTCGGAGCAAAAATTTCAGTTGCCAAGAGTGTGGTCATCAAAGGTGGTGGTGTCTCGTGTAAGAATACGAGCTATTACGCCGATGTGGCGTGAACTGCAGGCGGTGTAAGCTAAGCTACGAGCGCTTTTAAACCCTGATTTTTTTGCGTTTCAGTTCATGACGTGCTTGAACAGACTAGCTGCTGCGTTTGATTGCCCGCTACGAGGATACTCAACCAAATATAATAAACAAATTTTCTTCAGCCACCAATACCGGGTGTGGTCACACACACGCGGGCCCTCCCAGCTATGCTCAAAAATAGATGACCGGGCCCGGGCCGGCCCTGGGCTTGAGAAGACCGGCCCGGGACGGGCTCGGGCCAGGCTCACTTATGAACGCCCGGGCTCGGGCCGGGCCCGGGCTAGGTGTTACGGGTCCGGGCCGGGCTCGGGCTTCACAAAGCGGGCTCGGGCCGGGCTCGGGCTTTAAAATCAGGTCCGTACAGTGCTCTAGAGAGCGTAGCCGTTTTTTGGAGCACGGGGGGTGGGGGGTGGGAGTGACTAATAGCATCCTCGATAAACACGCACCGGGGTTGCCCCCAAAACCGGCGCGGTGCACGGTGCCCAACGACGGTGCGCACCGGCACGGTGCATAGATCGAGTACAAACTGAGCGGTTCTACCCTAGCGCCATCTCTTAGGCTGTGAAAGCAACTCATCAAAACGTTCACAAGTGGCTAAAAAGCAGCGTATTATGACACAGCGCCACTACAAAGTGATATTTATTGAAATCTAATGATTATATATACACGCAAGCAATACCCGTCACACATGCGCGACAACGCACTTCACCGCTTCCACTAAACAGCTTCCTACAAGCTGCTTCTCATCTTCGTTCTGAGAGAGAGAGAGAGAGAACAACTTTATTTAGCCACACAAAATTGCGGCGACTACGTGCCGGATGGGGTGGTTCCCTCTTCACGGGACCCATATTCTTCCGCGGCTGCCTGGCCCCTGGAGATCAGGACGAGCTGGTCTTCTAAGGCGGGACTGGTTAGCAAGGTCTCCCATCGCTCGTTAAGGGGTGTGGGAAGGGTGATGGAGGGTTGGGTAAGGGGTGGGGGGATTGCCTCGGTGAAATCGCACTCTCCGATGACGTGCCGGAGCGTGCCCAATTGCCCGCAGGATCTAAACTCTTTCTCGTATATCTCGGGGTACATTCTGCTTTGGAGATAGGGGTGCGGGAAGGATCCTGCTTGTATTTGGCGATAGATCGTTTGCTGTGCTCTGCTGAGCGACTTGACTTGTGCGGGTCAGCGTACCGCCGTCTGCCTTCCCTGTAGTGGCTGGTGATGTCCTTGTAAGTCGTTATGGCCTGCGGCTCGTGCTCGTCTGCCCGGTGTTCAAGTGCTCGGGCAAGCTGGTGGGCGAGTTCGTTGCCCTCCAGCCCTGAGTGAGCCGGTGTCCATATAAGTTCGACTTTCTGCTCGGGTATGCGGCGTATTCCTCCCTCTAGTATTCTGAGTGCCGTCAGAGACGCCTGCCCTTTTCTATAGCTGGCATACGCTTTTTGAGAGTCCGTGATAATTTTGCTCGCGTTAGGCAACGTGAGCGCCAAGGCTATTGCCGCCTCTTCCGCTTCTTCCGGGAACGCCGTTTTGGCAGATGCGCACGTCACCAGCGCGTCTTTCGTCGCGACCGATATAGTGGCTCGTGTCGAAAACTTGGGTAGAGAGGCGTCCGTGTAGAGGGTGATCCCCGTTCCATCTTCTGGTTCTTCCGCTTGTCTCAGCGTTTCGATGAGGGCCTTGACCCTGGCCTTTCTGCGCCCGTCGTTGTGACCCGGTGTCATGTTTTTGGGCAGGGGTTTGCTCTCGATTTTCTGAGACCAAAGTTTGAGTAAAGGTCCCATTTCCTTGTGGTCGGCCTCTTGCCAGCCCAGCTTGGCCAGTACCATTCGGCCCGCCGAGGTTTGGCTGAGCCGCACTCTCTGGGTAGACAGATGAGCTTCTACCAACTCTTCCACCGTGTTGTGCTTGGCCATGCCTAACAGCTTCTCGGTGGACGAGTGGCGCGGGATACCTAGCGCCTGGAGCCATAACGCGAGTGCCTGTTATGTTCCGCCCTTCCACCACAGCAAAGCATGTAGGTCTTCGTGGTCTAGGCACTCCAGTAACTGTTCGTGTAATTCAATCGAACGAAACGAATGCAAAGCTCCGACTGGCTGGCCATGCATTCAGCCTTCTTTGCAGTACACAAAGTTCGCGTCCTCATTTTCAATCTCCAGCCCTTATTAACGCCCGTGATGAGACCGTCTCATCGCTGTCTGATTAATTCGCAAGAAATTCATGCTTGTCAGCCACAATGTACAGCCCGTTCCGCCTATACTCGAGTGCACCGATGCTACAATTCGCTGTACCGATGCGCCGTCGCTGCAGCAGACGGCGGAGGAAGCCGCTTCGTCGGCATCGTCCGCGATGCATCTCGGGATTGCACTCCGTCGCACCGTAAACTCTCACGGTGCGCGAGGGGGCAACGAAAAACTGCCCCGCGACGGTGCGCCTCAGTTTATCGAGGACAGATTGTACGCACCGGTGCGGTTTATCGAAGATGAAAAGGCGCACCGGTGCACACCGGTGCGCACCGGTGTGGTTAATAGAGGATGCTATAAAAGAGAACGACATCACACCTGTGCAGGCTGCCGTGAGAGGGCAGCGCGAGTGCACTGTGCCCGAAAGCGTTTCGGCCTTGGTTTCGGCCGTTTCCGGAAAAGTTGGGTTTCGCGGGATACTAGGGCTGCCTTCGAAACCCGTTACAATTCGCAAGACAATGGGTGGGGGTAGTTGAGAGTAACGCCGACGGGGAAACAGAGCGTGTTGAGTCCTCCCTAAAAGCTCAGGGACCCGACGACGGGCAACAGTCGGCTGAGCTCGCAGACTTTCCGGCGTCGCGTGTGGCAGAGTCGACCTTATCAGCCAGGCAGCACGCGCTTAGTACAGCCCGGGCAGGCGATAAAAGAAATCAGTGTTTACTTAACGAGGGCTGAAGAGACGAGGGATAACGGAAGAGGAGAAACCTTCGGGCCAACTCGTGGCGAATGTTTCAGTGCGGGCATTGCGAGGGGGTAGAGGCTGGCGTTGCGCCCGCAGATGTTCAGCGCTTCCGATAACGAATGCCTGCTCGAGCGGTTGAAATTTCAGCATTTTGACCACTGTCCTCTCACGCGATCGCAGCCGCTTTCGGAGAACAAGGTGCTAATGCACAGGGGGAAAGCTCAGGGCAACGCCGAGAGCTCAAGTCGCAGCTCTGCGAGTGTCCTTTGGGCGCCTGACTTTCCCGACTGCTTTGCTTTTCGTGGCTCAGGTTTCGCCCTTTACTCTTTTTGGGTGGGGCACTTCCGTTGACGCAAAATGTCAGCCGTCAGCCGTTCAAATTTGTGCTCTAGGCTAAAGTACTGCTGGGCCAGAATGTTAGTATAGTAATTTAACCGCGTATTCTCGTCGCCACTAAACGCCTGGTAAAATTTTAGTGCGGATTTCTCTTCGCGCTTTCCAGCGATGCGGTTGTGTTTTCTGGATTGTTCTGACCGTCACTTGCCTGACCGACCCAGAGACGTTCCAGTGGGACTCTTCGTCCAGTGACCGACCCGATAAAGTTACAGCACGGGGTTTTCAGTCGAATCGCGTAGGAGATCAGCGCAACGTCGATGAACCAAGGCCTGGGGTTGAGCATCTGCCGAGCTCATCTCTTCAAGAGCGTCTCTCCGCACAACGGTTGATATACGTTATTCATCGGGATTGCGCTGAAATGAGGACACTACGCAAGGTTTTTTGCTAATAAAGAAGTTTATTTTCGCTATCTCTGCATCCCTCGAAGGAAAAGCTGTTACGACTTAGCTCGAAGTGCTTCGGCGTTACCCTGTGCCGGTGTCATACGCGGGCTAAGTTGCGTACATTGCGTGGAAGTTGAGCGTGTGCGTCGAAACCAGCTCATCAACTTGACATGACTCTACAAGCCGGAGACTGGCTGCGCGCCCATCGAGCCGCCGGTAAGTTACGCACAGCCGCGCGGCGTGTTCCGAGAAGCCTGAAAACAGCGGTCGTGCGTTGGATTCCTCCTTCCCCCCTCTCTCCTTCACAGCGTACACCGGCTTCTATCACGGGATCTGTGGAGGGTGTTCTGTGTGTTTGTACTTTTGGTGCCGTGCGCAACACGCTGCACCTGTTTACCGTTGGGAATTCTGGTTATAAATAGACGTCTTCCGCGAGCGCTGAGTAGTGCGCATCCAGGCTCTGCTGAGAACGTTTCTCTGACCGTTCGCGCTGCCACGTTGTAAGCACGTGTGCTGCTACCTCTATCATTGCTGTTCCGTACTCGCCATGCATTAAACAAGTTTGGCTTTTGGCCCTTCGTCGTTCAGAATGGAGGCAGTTCCCCTACAAGCTGCTCGTCCAACACAATACTACGACATGACGAAAATCGATTCGTGTACGCCTTCGTCAATGTAACGGGGGGAAATTGATTCTCGGAACCAAGAGCAATGGGAGACATCTTGCGTGCCGAGCTCACCTTCTTACCTGTGTCCTATAGGAGGGTCCTGACTGGAACATCGGCATTGCTCGAGAGCTCAAACGGCCGCTAGGCGTGTTGCAACTCAGGGTCGGGGTTGAGAACCGCTACTGGAAGGGCTTTCAGTCGACCCCAAGCACATCCGACTCATTGGTTGCGCCGCCAGTTCCAATTCTTTTGAATCTGTTCCGGTGCCGGGAACGTGGAGTGCTAAACCGCTCCCATATCCGGCGAGGTGGAGGGGTTGACTCTCGAGCTGATCCCGGCTGGCCGCGTCAGCTTGTCGGAACCGCTGTTGCCCGAGGACGTAGGGTTCGGCATAGCGTTTCGTGAACCCGTGGAAGCCCGAGAGATGAGGTAAACCACAGACGCCGCAGGTGGGGGAGCAGCGATGACCAGGAGCCGGGTCTCGGGGGCTACATTGATTACGCTTGAATGTTCAGCTGAGGCCAGGCCGTGCACCGATGGCCTAAATTGTGGCGGGTGGCGTAGAATGGAATTTTCTTCTTATATAACGAGCAGGGCTATTCGGCCCCGAAGAGGCCTGCGGAGTATGGGACCTTCGGCCCTGCAAAGATCGGGATCGCGGTCCTGGTTAGGCTAAGGCAATGTACCGCCTATATTTCGTCCTCAGTCTTGTCCAGGTTGTGGATAATCTCGTTCTCTGTGAGGTGTACGGGAACCACGCGGATTGCGCCCTTCACGGAATCATCGTACCTTTGATCGCCGCGAGTAACTGAAAAACCTTATTTTTTCTGGCTCCTTCCTGTGCTCGCTTCACGTAAAGGCTTAGAAACACCGTTTAATCTAGTTGTCAACTATTCCTCTTAAAAATTTCGTTGCTCTGCTTCGTGACAATGCGCATCACAACAATATTACAGCAATCATAAATAAATCATTGTAGTTACTATCACGATTTGTGTGATATGATTAAGTACCCTAAATTGTTCGTATTTTTATTTTCTAGTTTCTCTCAGAGTCCTCTGTAAGGCATACAGGTCCGCTAGTATAGCACCGGCACATAGTGGAATGGCTGAATTTTCTCCTTAAGCGGGTGCTGAAACCAATTTTCCGTGTTAATAATATTACACAGTTCGCTTCCTTTACTCAACAGAATACCTGGCTGAAATATGAACGGCGGCGACGCGTGGAACATGCCTTAATTTGATCCCATTTATAGCTAGCACGCGGAGTGGCGCCAGCAAATGGACATCGGAGTGACATCACACCGATGTAGCGAAAAGAAGTGACGAGGCCATGTGCCCTCAGCACTCGTCAGAAACTCGTGACGTCACCTCAGACGCGCGGCCCGGCGTCTGTGTGCTGGCGCGTTCGTTCAAAAATTGATGCACGAAGCCAGAGCTACAGGCATAACCGCTGCCCAGAAAGGCACTCTTGCAAAAATAGAGTTTCACACGCGGAAAAGGAGCCAAATAATATAGCCCAGAATTGCAATGGAAGTCACCATGAGGACTTTTATTGAAAGCGGTCATCGAATTTCCGCTGCAATTGTAGGCCTGACGCATTCAGGCAGCTCCGTTCAGACTAGGCGACGACGCAGTCGAAACAACGCCTCATCGGTCTCCGCAGTGTTTTGACATCCGCACAAATCGGTGACGTCATACCGTGGTTCTGTCATATGCTCCATCCGGCCTGAAACCGCGAGAAATTTAAACGGATGATTTTCAGGTTGTGAAGTGTATTTAATTATCGCGCGCTCGAGTATTTAAAGTGCTGTTTCGGGTTGGCCAGGCCATTAAGCATGGATAAAAGCAATAAAATGGAACATAAAATTTTGGTGTCAGTATTAAGTGAGCCTGCACAACTCAATGAGGTTGTATAAACTTCTGGAGTGGAGATGGCACTCAAAAATTGACGCCGACGGCCGCCATCTTGGCGGGGGCAGAAAACTCGTTCCGTCGTAGCAGAGAGAAGAGAGAGAAGAAACTTTATTTATGAGTCGTTCGTTGCGAACTCCACACTGGACGGAGGTGGTTCCCTGTTCACGGGAATCCATATGCTGCTCTCGCCCCCTAGCCCCTGGTGACCAGTAGTAGCTGATCCTCCCGGGCGGGGGTGGTCAGCAAGATCCTCCATCTCTCGTTAAACGGTAGAGTGGGGTTGGTGGGACGAGACTCGGGTAAGGGGGGCGGCTGCTTCGGGCTAAACCTAAACTCTCCTATCATCTGCTGGAGAGTGCCTAGTTTTTTTACAGATTGGGCAAGCTTCTTCGAATTGGTTTGGGAACATGCGGTTGAGTAGACGGGGGTGAGGAAAGGACTCCGTCTGGATTTGCCGGTATATAGTTTGCTGTTCCTTCGTGAGTGCTGTGTGTGGTGCTGGTAGCGTCCTCCTGTCGTGCCTGTAATAAGTGGTTATTTCCCTGTAGGCAAGCAATGGTTGGTTTTTTGCCTCTACTGCGGACGTGGCCCGATAAGTCAGTGCTCGGGCCTGCTGGTGGGCAAACTCGTTACCCTCCACCGCAGAATGGGCCGGTACCCATACGAATTCTACGGTTTCCTTCGGAGGTTTTTTCTCCTTGAGCACTCGGAGGGCCAACCGGGACACCCAGCCGCACTGGAAGCTTCTGTAGGCTTGCTGGGAATCCGTGACCACCTTGGTCTTGTCCGGTAGAGTAAGGGCCAGAGAAATCGCCTCTGCCTCTTCAATGCTCTTAACTACAGCGGATGCACACGTCAGCAGCTCTTTGGTGGTTGTCACCGTTGCTGTTGACCGGTTCGTACCGTCATTCATGGAGGCGTCCTTGAAGATAGCCCCTTCTTCTTTTGCCAGAAGCCTGTTGAGAGTACGAGCTCTTGCCTCCCGCCTGCCGCCATGGTACGCCGGGTTCATGTTCTTGGTGATGGGCTTGGCTTTGATGGCTTCCAGCCATTCATCTGGCAGCTGGTATCTGTCTCCAGATAGCGTCGCCTTCCAGCCGATTTTCTGCAAGATGCGTCTGCCCGCTTTTGTTTGGCTCAGCCTTTGTTTCTGATTGGCGAGATTGGCCTCAATGAGCTCGTCGACCGAGTTATGCAAGCCCATTTCCAAGAGTTTGCATGTAGACTCGCTCATAGGAACTCCAATAGCTTGCTTGACGGCTTTGCGGATGATGACGTCCAGCACCTGTGTGTCCGCTTTGTTCAGGAGGAGGTAAGGTGCTACATATGCTATTCTGGTTACCACAAAGGCTTGGACGAGCCTAAGTGTGTCCCCCTCCTTGAGGCCTCGTGTTCTTGACGCCACCTGTCGGAGCATATGAAGGATTTGTTCCAACGTGCGCTTTAGTTTTGCAACGGGTATAGATGCCCTGTTGTCGGCCAGGATGACTAATCCGAGAATTTTTGTGCTGGGGCATGGGAGGATGTCTTCGCCCTCTAGGCTGACTTTTATCTCCTCTTTTTGTTTCTTAGGCGCCCTTGGCCGGATGATCACCAGTGCTGATTTAGCTGGGGAGCATCTAAGGCCACACCCTTTGGCGAAATTGTCCACAACATTTGCGGCTGCCTGCAGCGTGTCTTGGATCGATCCTAAAGAGCCTGCTTTCGTCGTCCAGAGCGAGATATCGTCGGCATATAGCGCATGCCCCAAGCCTTCGATCGCTCCGAGCGCCTTTGGCAGGCCCAGGAGCGCCATGTTGAACAAAAGGGGTAACAAGACGGGTCCCTGGGGGGTCCCCTGGCTTCCCAGTTTCACGGGAGGGGATACCTCTTCTCCCACTTTGATTCTCGCCTGGAGGTCAGTCAAGAAGTCCCGTACATAATTGTATACCCGTTTTCCGCATTCGGTGCCCTGGAGGTTCGATAGGACGCTGGCGCGAGAGACGTTATCAAATGCGCCCTTGAGGTCAAGCGCCAAAATGGCTCTGGGCGAAGGTCTCATGGCCTCCTTCATGACCTCCTCTTTTATTTGTAGCAACACGTCCTGCGTTCCGAGGCGCTTTCGGAATCCAAACATGGTATCCGGCATCTGATTGGTGTTTTCTAGATGCTTTTGCAGCCTATTTAGCACCGTCCGCTCCATCACTTTACCCACACAAGATGTGAGGGAAATGGGCCTTAGATTGTCAATGTGCGGGGACTTTCCGGGCTTCGGTATGAATCTGATCTCCGCCTCCTTCCATCGCCTCGGTAGGTTGCCGCTCACCTAGGTCACGTTCATGTGCCGCAAGAGATCCTTCCTGTCTCTGTCGCTCAAGTTTTTAAGCAGCCTATACGTGATGGTATCTGGACCCGGGGCACTATTCTGACGGCTCTCGGCAATTGACACCTTAAGCTCAAAGCCGGTGAACGGTTTGTCCAGCGTCTCGTTGGGTGCTCCCCGATAAGATCATGCCCGCTCTACACTCCTGTCCGTCTTGAGGTATTTGTCTCTAAGATCCCCAAAGAGCTTCTTCACGTCGCATTATAATTGTTCAACGTTCTCGTCATATTTCTGTTTATCTCACCCTTGCTTGTCACTGGATCAATAAGGTGCCTAAGGAGCTGCCACGTCTTGCGAGCCGATAGAGTTCCCGGAAGTTCGTCGCACATGCTGAGCCAGCTCTCCCTGGATAGCTTCGCAGCGTATTCCGCAGCCTGTTTGTTGACTTCTTGGATTTTCTTGCGGAGCTTTCTATTGTGTCACTGCCGCTTCCAGCGTTTGGTGAGACTGCGCTGAGCTTGCCAGAGATGTGCCAGTTTTGCGTCGACACGTGGGGTTTGGTTTGTGGTTGCAATTCTCTCGGTGTGTTTTTCCACCAAGGCGATTTGCTCCTCTTCCCAGTGCTCGTAGGGCTTGCTCTCCGTCGTTGTCTCTTCTATCCCCTCCTCCTGTTCCTTCCTGAGGTTGACCCAGTTCGTAGCAGACGCATTGCAGCCGTCGCATCATGTACTTGTTTTTGCGGCGGGTTACGTTATATTCTTGCTTCCGTTCTTTTTTGTTTTGTTTTGCAAGTTGATTCTCTCATGCGGCTAGCTTCAAGCGCACCGAGCTTTTCTTGAGCGATTTCATTTCGACGCATGTGGTTGCGGTTATGCTCTATCTTTGTGTTTCTAGTTAAGCGCTACGCACGTCTCTTGTGCGTGCGCCGGTGGGCGCACACGTGCTAATTATTTCCACTCTTGGGCGCAAACAACTAAAATAAACCGAAGACACAATGACATGTTTTTTCTGCCCCATGTGTCGTTCTTCCGAGTTCTCTCTTGCCAAAGAGCAGAACTCGTGTTCGTTCTTTCGTCGTTCGCGGATGGATGCTCCAAAGGTGTAGAAAGCAGAAATGGTCTGCTCGTGCGTCGCGTTCGGCTGCGCTAATCGCGTGTCGAAGACGTCGGGGATCACCTTTCATCTGTAAGTACTGAGGGTCTCTGTTTGTTTTGGGTCTCGAGGGCATTACTAGTATTATAACGTTCTAAGTGCACACTTGCCCGCGTTTGTGCGTGATGTAAAGCGAAAATTCGCTGTAGCACCTGCCGTCCGCTTACTGAGCATACCGTACGTGCTTTTTTTACACAGATGTGTGAATGTTTTCTCTCGTAGTTGTGGTGGTCCTGTGCTCGCTTGACTGCGCGAAATCACATGTTTGTAAATATGTGGGGCGCAAATGGTTTTTCCGCGCTAATTTAAATGCAGAGTTTTGCTCAGACAGGTGACCGTCAAAAATCAAGGCACTCTTGTTTAATATATTTCATTTGCGTCCGGCCCCACGTGAATACTCTGACGTTTCTTGTTAGCGCTGTTTCGTAGAAGTCTTTGATGCACCGCAATGCTCTCCCGCGTTCTTCGTCCGCGTGATTTTCTTATCAATAGCACGCTGCTCGCGTACGAATGTGCGCGATCAACGAGGTTGTGAATGGGATTGAGTACCCTCCCGCGCGTAGTTTTATTATCAATACCATGCTACTGTCATGCGAATGTGCGCGGTTAATGTAGTCGTGCATCCAATTAAGTAACCTTCTGGATTTGAAAAATAAAGAAAGTCAATGCGAGTGAGACATGTACGCGGGATGATCATGCTTTCTGCAAAGCGCACGCGAAAAAAAACCTGCTTTAATGAGCTTCAGTGTGTGCCTAATCCATTTTGCAAAATGCGATTGAAAGCTGGAAATAGACCCGCCGCGTTGGCTCAGTGGCTAAGGCATTGTGCTACTGATCATCCCTAGAACGCGAGTTTGATTCCCGGCCGCAGCGGCCGCTTTTCTGATGAAGGCAAAAAGCGAAAACGCCCGTGTAAAAAAGATCCCCAAGTGGTCAAAATTAATCCGGAGGCCTCTACTACGGCGTGCCTCATCGCCTGCGTTGCGCCGCGCGTTCAACCCCACAATCAATAAATCAATCAATCAATCAATCAATCAATCAATCAATCAATCAATCAATCAATCAATCAATCAATCAATAAAAAGCTCGTGCTTAATTTGGTCTTCTTCGGCAAGGGCAAAACTGGGCATGTTGTTTAAACCAGAAAAGGTGCATGTGCAGTACATATAAAGATTGCAATATCCTGATGCATATGATTCCTTGCTGTACTGCCTTAAAACCATTCGAACTGCTAAACTGTGTCTACAGAGATTATTTGGGTGTGAGATCTGCGTTATTATTGATTAATAATTAATCAATAAGCATTCATTAATCCCAGCAATGCCGCTAAAAGAAACAAGCATCAAATAATCGCGCTGTTGGGTGTCCTGCACATTCAGCGTGAAATCACGGCCAATAGTAACCTTAGAGCACCGCATCTCTTGCAATGGCGTGCAACATGAGGTAATTTCAATGTTAAGGGGGGTGGAATATAGCTTTAGATATACAGAATAAACGTTTATTGAAATAAAAGCGTGGTGGTGTCTTTAGCCAAGCGCTACGCGTTTTCCCGCGGCGACAGCTCTGTTCACCACCGTAAGATTTACACACGCGAACTCGCTGCTAACCATATCTTTCGTCAATACCTTCCGCGTAAGTTAAAATTCATGCTGCCCTCAAATATTGTAATCGATAAACCAGCTTACCCATCGTTTTCTCCCTTGTAAAGCCAAAAAAAAAAAAAAAAAAACACAACCGCACTTCAGTGTCCCTGCCGGCTCAGCGCCTTTTCTGCCCACGGCAATATGGCCGCCGCCCGGTTCGCCCGGCTTCACCTCCCCGCGATGCCCGCTATGGGTGGCCTCATCTCCAGAGGTTTTATACGACCTCCTTGGCACAACTCACGCAGAGGCTGTGCTCCTTGGCTCAGTAGCCGGTCGTCGGACTCGAGGAGGTGCGGCGGCTCGTGCGCCACGCTCACCATGGAATCACCGGCTATCGGATCACGGCCGGCAAGTATTAAAGACGATAGTGTTTCTTGGGATACTTAAACCCAGAAATTTTGGTCTGTCTGTAGCTCTGTCTGTCTGTCTGTGATTCGATTCAGCGACCCGTCCAAAGTGACACAAAATCTGCTTAATAGTTTTTATACTCACAGCCAAATCTAAACGTCTAAGTCTGGTGTCAATGTTCACACTTGCCAGCATTGTTGAACAAGAACAAGACATTACGTAAACATAAGGCAGAAAATGAATACATAAGTGATATTTTCAGTGTTCCTTTATTCAAAAATTCGTTAATACTTGCGGTTTTTACGATAGCAAATGAAATACTACATCAACTGCAGAAAACCGTCGCCTGCTGTTGAGCGCGCTCCTGGTGGCATTTAAGGAATCATACGGCAACAGCAATGAAAGGTTCCACAAGACAGGTTTCACGTTCTGTGTGGAACGCTCGTGGAGAAGGGCAACGTGGCTCTATAAACGTTGTAGTAGGGTGCCTTGAGTCACGCGCGTCTCCGCCATCGAGGCACCCGACTTGGAGCAGTGGAACGCGGTAAATTTAAATTGACTTGAGGAAACCTCTAGCGCGTTATCTTGGGATTAACGAGACGGGAGAGGAACGGCATGAGAGGTAAGTGGGAAAGAGAAGGGAGGCATTTACTTGGCAGGGGCGGCAGTCGACTATCGTCTCTCCTCGACATTTGCAACGAAAAGAGCAGATCCGTGGCCATTTTTGGCTACGGTGCACTGGTAAGCTTCGTCGTGGGCCGCGAGGCCATTCCGACGCAAAGACTTGGAGCACAGAGAGCAGAGTACCTCGTAGAAGGAGCATTCACCGCCGAAATGGCACGGCATGGCGTCAAAAGGTTCGGCGTTGGTACGCTCCTTGGTGGCCGCTGAGAACTTCGGAGTGCGCATGTCGTTGGGGCGCGTGCTTGCGCAGCTGGAGGTTCTTGCCGTCAACCCGCCGTTGCAGAGAGGGAGGGCGCGTCTGGGCTATGTCAGTGAAGTGGTCGCTGCAGTGGACGAGTTTGTAGATCAGCGTGTAGTGGCGCGAGGACACGTAGCGGCAGGGGGAACACGCCCGCACGAAAGCGGGCAGGGTGCCCTTGAACTCGACCGGGCGACTGCGGTTGGCAGTGCCGGAGGCTTTTGGCAGGTATTGTGAAGGCTGAAAGTGTGACGCAATGAGCGATCAGAATTCGACATGGTAAAAGGTGCGACAAGACGGGGACACAAGAAGAGACCGTTACACGGGACGAGCGGTAGACATCAAGTGGGGCGTTATAGACGAGAAAGGCAATACTATACGTATGAATGAGCAGAAACGAGAAAATTATGAGCTCCCTGTCAAAGAACAGGGCATTTAACTATTTCTCTGAAGTCCTATTTAAGCTAAACATTCGTGCTTAAAGGGGCCATGCAGACAAAACACAATTTTGGTTCATTCGAAAGATTGCTATGTTAGAATCATACTAACCTCACATCTAACGCGCACTGTGCTCAAGTAAGATATATAATTAGGAAAACAGGCAACGACCATGCGAAACAGCTCATTTCCCTCAGCAGAACCTATGATGTCATGCCCACCTGCGCGGTTGGCTGAGGGTAACAAAAGCAAACGTAAATCAGGCGGGACTTATGAGCTTGCCGACCAGCTGCTTGAGCTTAAATGTAATGCATATTAATTTTACAGCAGTAATAATTGTGGGATAAACACTGAAAGTTACGAAAATACACGTAAACATAGAAGAAAAGGAGGGATGAAGGAAGAGAACCTCACGAGGCTCGTCCAGTCCTTCGTCATTAGCCACATAGCGTACGTGGCCGCCTTTCACAACTGGCGGCCTAGCGAACGCGCAAAGATCGACGCAGTCATACGCAAGGCGTACAAGACGGCACTCGGGCTCCTGAAGAGCACGAGTACGGACAAGTTCGCGGCCCTGCGCGTGCACAACACCCAGGACCAAATAGCAGAAGCCCAGCGAGTGGCACAGCTCGAGAGACTATCAAGAACCAGAACGGGACGAAACATACTACGGCTGCTGGGCCTGGTGCCCAAGGAGAGCAAGACGACGAGCGGGGAACCATTACCCGAAGGGGCGGTACGACGGATCACCGTGTTCCCGATACCTCGGAACATGAACCCCGAACACAACAGAGAACGGCGACTGGCAAGAGCCAAGCAAGGAGGTTAAAAAAATTGCAATTTTTTTTAACTTCCTTGGAGCCAAGGCCCTGGTGGACCTGCACGCCAACGACAGCGGTGCCACGTACGTGGACGCGGCGAAGCACCAAGACCAGAAAGAAGCCTACACGGCCGTGGTGATAGAGGCAACGACGGGCAACACGAAGACGACGCCGAGCATTCGTGTCCGGAAGCCGCACCAGGCGGAGGAGGTGGCCATGGCCCTTGCCATCGCCGATCCCGGCTGCACGACGGTGCTGTGCGACTCCAGGACGGCGGTGCGGAGCTTTGCCAAGAACAGTGTGTGCAGTGAGGCCGCGCGCATGTTGCGCAAGGCTGAAGCCAATGGCAGCAGTGGTGGTGTGGTGATCAAGTGGTTCCCGGCCCACATGGGTAAAACCGTGGCGGGCCAGGGCATAGGTCGGCGTACTCACTCGTGAGTACACTCATTTGTACTCATGTGTACTCAAACTCACGAGTGAGTACGATGATGAGTGAGTACACACCCATAAAAAAAAGTGAGTACGATGACGAGTGAGTACAGGGGTAAGTCCACTACTCGTCAGTACAGTACTCATGAGTACACTACTCATGAGTATGAGTACTCATGAGTACAGCATTCATGAGTATACTAAGTACTCATGAGTTTGAGTACTAACGAGTATGAGTACTCATGAGTACACAGTACTCGTGAGTACACAGTACTCGTGAGTACACAGTACTCATGAGTACAATACTCATGAATACTGGTTTTGCGAGTGCTTGCAGTCTTGAGTATGTGCACTCGTGAGTACAGTAGTGCAAACTAGTTTTATCACGAGCTCGAGTTTGGACGCGCGTGTACGAGTCGCAAACATTTAGCGGTGCCGCTCTGCAGCTTAACTGTCAAGGATGGCAAAATTAGACAACGAAAACTGCACCCCCCCCCCCCCCCCCCCACTTCCCGGTCCCTGTTGGGCGCTGTAAGCGTTTCTCGGCGGTCGCTTGCAAAGAACTCACGGGGAAGAGGGAAAAACGAGGGGTTGAGGGCCCGGCGGGAAACGCGGCCGCAGTTGCTCTTCTCCTATGGCACTTGTTGACCGCCGCAGTTATGTTGACGCGGCCTGTGAACGCGTGGCGGCATCATTGCGCTTGCTCCCTTTCAGTTGTTTTAGGGGAGAGGCAACGGAGGCTGCTAACAATGCACGCACTAGGCGTACTGAAGTCCCTCTTTTTCGGTCTTCAAAAGTTTCCGTAGACGCATGTCACGCTGTGTAGTCGTTTCGTGAGCCGAACCGCTCATTTCAACAGTCGTAGTTAATTTACGTAACCCGCGTCAAACCGACTGCGTGGTTTGTAACGTTGATTGATTGATTGATTGTGGGTTTAACGCGCCGACGCAACGCAGGCGATGAGGCGCGCCGTAGTGGAGGGCTCCGGATTAATTTTGACCACCTGGGGATCTTTATCGTGCGCCGAAATCTCGTACACACGGGCGTGTTTGCTTTTCGCCTCCATCAGAAAAGCGGCCGCCGCGGCCGGTTTTGTCTCACCGTTTTGTCTCACCGAAATTGTTCGCACCATTCCGCTGTGAGTATTCAAGCGAAAATTTGGCTGATGTACGTGCGCCCATATGGTTTTATTCGGTTCCCGTTTTGAAACATTTTGCTCAGGTTCGCTAGTAATATGGTCTCGTGTAGTGCCATTTACAATTGAGCATATAGCCCCACCGTACAGGCGCGGCGGTGGAATTTGGCCCATCAATGGAAATAAAATATCCGAGTACACCTAAGCACGTTTGTGAGTTGTGAATCGGACATCATAATATCCAGTTGAACGCGTGCGACGCCTTGTTTAGCCTCCCATATTTTGTCGAAGAGCTCTGGCATCTTGTCGCTGGAGGAGCGTTTTGCTTTCGAATGGCTTTACTTTCGAGTGGCAATCACGTTCGCCGCTTCTCGTTTATTCCACCGTGTAATGACGGCGCTGACGATGACGGTTAATTTCGGTGGTTGTTATTCCCCTACCTTCACTACTGTTTACAGGCGGGGGACCACCCCTCGCTAGCAGCTACTGCCGAGTTTAAGCTCGCACTGTGGGAGGCCTCGTGAAGGAATCGTTTTGAAATGATGAACGCCAACGCCAGACGCCGGGATTGTCGCTTAAGCTCGCGTCTTGGAACGTCTCGTAAAACATGTGGATTGCACATAACGACACCACCGCACTTTTTGATCGATCGCTGTCAGCTTCATACGCACTGCTCGAGATAAGAGATGCAAATTTCCACTGTGCAACCAACCCACCAACACGGCAATACAGTGACGTCAGTGCAAGCTATCACGCCTGCGAAAAACGCGCTTGCAAACTTTGTTCTCGAGTACACAAAGCACGGCAGCGCAGTTCGACACTGCTGTAACGGCTACCAAGCACCGGCGCAGCTGGGTGCCCTGCGGCCCTCGACTGCGAGCGATACCCTCTCCACGCCCCCCCCCCCCCCCCGAACACACACACACACACACTGTCGGGACTGGGCCATTCTAGCTCAGTCACCACTGTTCGATTCACTTCACTTTATTTCCTTAAAGACCCCACAGGGGGGTGTTACATAAGGGGCGCGTTGTACAACATAGATACAAAAGCCACAGGTTAACAATACAATAGATGTTGCGACGTTGCCCTGCAGCTCAGTCCGCCATCGACGCGGCGCAGAGCAGAGCGAGGAAGTTGTCGAGCCAACGGTGATTTTAAGCTGCATTTATATACAATATATACAAAGGTTGCAAGAGCGTTACATGGCTCGCACAAAGGCGATAGCACTTCTCAACTCAGTGCCTCCAATGAAATGCCGCCGCACAGCCGCTGCTTCACGGCTGGTTTTATACCCCCGGAGTTCCGCCGCAGCCGCGTGCAGTTAGAATCTTTCTGATCAGGACTATCACTGGCCGCAGTTTGAAAGCGAAGTGATTGCGTCAGCCGAGCCACGACAAGAAAGGGAAGGCGACTCAGCGGCGCCGTCTCCCGGGTCTACTCGCTGCATGTCTTTTTCGGGCCGGTCGTCCCAGGCATGATTTGGTGCGGCCGTCTCGATGGGAAACGGAGAGTAGACTCGGAGGCGCTGTGTGCCGCCAAGTCGCGGCACGTCTGCCGCGGGCTGTTTGACCAATGCGCGAATCGGGCCCACCGTCGGCGCGTCGCAAGGTGCAGCAAATTTGTGTCGGGCGCTCTGGTTAACCGCACACACACGCACATAAAAATTAGTGATTAAGGTCAGACCCGTGGGGGTTTTGACCGTGCTGTTAACGGAAATAAACACAACCACGCGTAGCGCCCCTGTCCTGCCCCTTTCTCGCTGCGGGACCTCCCTCTTTGGCTTTTCGCGCGGTAGCCGGTTTTCGTCTTTCTGTTTATCTGTTACTTTGCGGGCTGGCGGTGGTTGCGAGGGGTACGGTTGCGCAATGCTCGCAGAATGCGGAACAGTGGCGGCAGCGTCTCTTTCCAGCTGGTTTTAAAGACGATAGCCTTTCTTTGGCCACTTGAGCGTGACAATGTTGGCCTGTCAGTCTGTCTGTCTGTGTGTGTCATAAAGATAATTTATTATTGCAACTTAATATCACGCCCCGCTGTATACAAGGGGGCTACTGGGGTGCAGTAGCTATGCACTGCGGAGTGACGCGATGTAGCCGTCACTCCGCAGACTTTTGATTGTAAAGTGAGGGCTTACAAATAGATGTTTTAATTTCAAAACTGAAATATAGATGGCGCTTGCTGCTTACGCCAGGCATGAAACCGAACATTGTTTATGTTCCTCTGAATGTGCGACCTTGCATATTTCTATTGATGACCGAGCAAGCGAAGCTGTCATGGAGCACCTTAATGTACGCATCTGCGTTTTGTTCGTAACTAAACCTAGTGTTCAAATTTTGTGCGCACGTGCACGTCCGCTTTTCTTCTTGTCTCAACACTACAATTCAAGTATACCGTAATTGTTGCAGCTCTGTTTCGTTAACTTCGGGAAAAATAAAGTAGTAATGGCAAATAAACATGTACTAGAAGTTTCTTTTTGTAACGGTAATTCGTTAATTTTATTAGGATGTATTCGGCCGAGATGCGTTCCTTTTGTTTGAAAGTGATGTATTCAGTTACTTTTTGTCGGTAACGCCTACAACATTGTCAGGGTTCGCGTGTGGGAGTGGCAAAGCATTCGTTCCGCGTACCATGCTTCAAAAGGTCGGCTTCTTCGCTTGTCTTCTCTGCTCGCTTACTTGTTCGCCCATTCTGGCGCGTTATTTCCGCATTTTATGCATTCGATGGCTTTCTCAACGAAACAAAGAAACTGGTTTTTGTACTACCACTTCAGCACAACTCGCATCGCAATGTATAGACCTTCATGTCGAGTGACATGTGTACATGTTTCTGATAAAATATTGCTACGGTCTGGGGATTTTTCGAAACAATAACACAGTTGTGAGGCACGTAGTTATAATTCGATACTTAAATTAAGTTGCCGTTACGAGCTAGTAATTTCATAGTCATTTCAGCTAACCGCCTGGTAGCATCGTACCAGGACTGGGGTTTGTCTTTGCAGCGGTATACATGGGAGCATTTGGGGGAAAGTTTTTTATTGCAAGAAACTCGACCCAACGAGCCTCTTAATTCAACTTCTTAGTGTGCTGAACGAGTAAAACTGACTCAAGGTGTCCTTCACACCGACTGTGGCTGCTTTGACCAACAACCGTAACGTGGAGGCTGTCGAAAGTTTTCGATCGCTTCTACAGCGGCTTGCGTCCACACGTGATTCGAGCAGACTTTGGAGACACAACCGTATATGTACAGCCGTCGAATTTTTTGTTAATTTCGAGGGAGTGTCGACCAGCTGTTTTATCAGCGCCTTGTCACGGCAGAAAGCGACTAAACGAGCGAGGGTAGAACCCACAGTTCGCATGCGGAAAATGGTCCTGCCAGTACAACCGTCGTCTGCCAGGCTGTTCCTACAATTGCGACACAACCCGTTTCCGCTAGTAACCAGTCACCTATCTTCATTGCATGCGGTGGAAACGATTTATCATGCGCCTTGTTAACGGCAATGAAGATAGGCGGCTGATTACAAGTGGGAAGGGGTTGGGCCGCACTTGTGGGAACACCCATGCAGACGGCGGTTGCACTGGCGGGACCGTTCTGTGCATGTGAACTGTGGGATCTTTTCTAGCTCGTTTCGTCGCATTCTGCAGTGACAAGGCGCTGACCCAACCGCCAGTCGACGCTGCCGCGATATTATCAAGGAACTGGGCGGCTGTACGTGTGCAGGTCCTCAACATGGATAACTACGTATGAACAGCTGTCCTGCCATCGCTAATGGATCCGCGGCCTGACAATGAGCTGGCGTACGTTTTGATCAAGCAAATTGACTACATCACGGGACCGTAAGTATGGGCGGCAGCGGAACTGATGGTGCGCGCTATTCCGAAACAGAGAAGTGAAACGGAGTAAATCACAAACGCGGTAGTTAACGAAAATGTTATGGAATAAGTATAAGAGTTTACTCTGTTCGTCCGCTCCGACGTGAGGTTGAAATGAATTAGCTATAACGTAATAAACTACGCTGGCGTAAAACACATCAATTCGCACTTCTGTGAATGTCCTCATTTTTGGAAAAAAACTGTAGCGTGTAAATTGTAAGAGTTATGCCTCCACGACTAATGAATTCTTTAAGTGGAAGGGTAACATTGAACCTTAAACCGATCGAAATCCAGGTCTAGATATAAATCTTTATTCCCCAATCAGGTCTTCATTTCAGAATCTTTAAACTGGTCCATATTGCAGTCTCGAGCAGTTAACGTACCGCTCCTTGTGTGCTCCTCTTATTTCTAAGCGTGGCGCGTGGCGTGTTTAAATCCATAGCTCCGTGCACTTAAGGTTTGAATCTTCGTAAGTTTAAGAGTGTGCGGCGTGTGTGCGTCGTCAGAACGAGAAGGGATTGGGAAGTGGCAAATCTGTGAGGTGGAAAAGGGAAATTCTAAATGCCCCGTAGAAAATTTTTCCTCTATCTTAACCTAAACGCTCCAAAAAAGAAAAGAAAAACTCGCCGACGGAAGGCGACGCAGACTCGGGCCAACGTTACAACGTCCACTGAAATTCGCCGTTCAACCAGCTTTGCATCCTGCCATTTGTGCTTCATAAGCGGTTCCGAAATATTTGTCCCACATTTCTAAAAGATACAGATCGTAGCCACCAGATGTCAGCTGAATTGTGGAGTGAAGTGAAACATGGACACCCGCAACCACTTCGCAGGTCGTCATCAGGCATTCGCCGGTGGCGTTCGGCCGAGGAGGCAAAATGTTCGTGTTGAACAAGCGCTTGCCATGGCTCGTGGCGATCGTCGTCGACAACGTCAAGGGCACCACGGGTCTGCCCACCTACGTCACTTGGCACGTGGTGCACCAACTGGCACCCAAGACGTTGTATCCCCTTCCACGGGCGCAGTTCACGGATGGCAGGGGCGCCGACAAAAGTGCCCTGGGCTACATGGCAGGCCGATGTTACACGGGCGTGGTGTTGCCTCTCGCCTTCGTCCACGTCTTCAACCGTCGCTGGCTAGCTGCGACCTCCGTGCGGAACGCAACTGCCCTTCTGGGCAGCATCCGGAGCGTGGGCAGTGCAACCATAGCGTCGCTGCCCTGGGCGGACGCCGGGAGAAGGCGCGGCGCGCCGGAGAATCTGGCCACCCTACGCGCCGTCGTGGCCTGGCTCGACCACGGGTCCGGGAACGAGGAGGGCCTGCGACGGCTCTGCCCATACGGGCCCGAGCTGAGCGACACGTGCCTGGACATGTCGCTGGCTTTACACGCGACCGAGCTGAACGTTTCCAAGGGGTTCGTCCGCGTCCACGGCCCGACGTCGAAGGAAGTGGGCGTCCTGCTCGCTGTGGTCAACGACTTCTATATTCCCATGCACCACGTGATAGTCACTCCAGCTGCCATCCTGTACCCGCCATGCCACCTGGCCGGCTTCCCATCCTCGTACAACTTGGCCAGCCTGGGCCACGTCATGGGACACGAGAATACGCACGCGTTTGACCGGGACGAGGCCCTGTTTGGCCGGCACGGGCTGCGTCGCAACTGGTGGACGCCCGCGTCGAGGAAAAGGTTCTCGCGCCAGGTGTGCTGCCTGCGCTGCCTGTACAACGAAACGCCGTGGACGGGGGCCGCGCGCTACGGAGCGCACGCGCTGTGCGAGAACCTCGCGATCAGCGGCGGCTTGCTCAAGGCTGATCGGGCGTACAGGGGGAGCGTGGCACTGCAGCACAGCGGTCCTGTGCAGCAAGGGACGACCTCCACTGGCGAGCAGCTCTTCGCCAGCAGCTGCTTCAAGTAGTTTTCCAACGATGACCAGAGCGCTGCTTGGTACTCCCTGCCCCGCGCACGCTGCAACAGGCCGCTGGTGAACATGTGCGAGTTCGCCCAAACATTTAACTGCGGCCTTGGATCGGCCATGAACGAGACCAGCCGGTGTGGCGCTATGTGACGTGCGTTCAGCCACCGTAAACCGCGGGGTCAAATTTCTTCTCGCAAGTAATGGGACTGCACCTTATTCGTAGCTTGCCTGTGTATATTACTAGCGCTTGTTTTGGGACTTCAAAGCGTTTTCCACGCTGCCACAAAAATAAACTGTTCAGTTACTGGTGCTGCGCATGGAATCACAACAGCTTCGAAGTCGCCAGCTCCTCTTTGGCTTACGTCCTGCGTACATGGGCACGTGCATATGTGAACGTGAACTTCGAACGTGGTTGCTGCTGTGTAGCCAACTTCAAAGAAGGGTGGAAAAGCGTGGAGAAGTGTAACATGAACACACTACGCTGTACCTAGAAAAATATTCTGCGGTGCTATACCTGGAGTGCTGTACTGGTTCCGTAATCCTGTTTTCTATTTCATAATCTTTCTTTCTGTGCTTCCGTGGTTCGCGGTGTTCTGAAGCGATCTTGATGCCTTAAAGGCCTACTTGTGTGTTCAATAACATTGCTCTTTTCTGGATCTGCTTTCGTAGGTGGCTTGGTTCTCAAGCGATCATCCCGTGTATTAGGCCTACCTGCATTCAATAAATTTGCTTTTTCCTTCGTCGTGCTCTCTGGAGTGCTGGCGATGCCACGGCAGGTACCCAAGATCGTTGATGCCGAAGTAGCATCACTCTGAAACTAGGACAGGAGAGAGACCCTTGAGGAAATGTTCCCCTCATCACTACCATCATCACTATCATCATCATTAACAAAAACTTTACTGAAAAAAGTTTTTCACTGAAGAGCAGTTGTCATGTTCCTCATTTCAAGGCTCCATTGGATCTTGCCACCTCTCAAGATCCAATCCTGGTTAAACTCTTTTCTCTGAAGCTCCAGGTCTTAGCTGGCAAGAGCTGTCTTCCATTGCTCACGTTTCTCCAGTGGTGTTGCACCGCCTGGTCATGTATCCACACATTCGCATGTTACAGTAGCGCCACTTCGAAACTAGGACAGGAGAGATCTCTCCCGTCCTAGTAGCGAGATATCTCTCCCGTCCTAGTTGCGAGATCTCCCTCCCGTCCTAGTTGAGAGAGCTCTCCCGTCCTAGCCCTTGCGCGAATGTTCCCATCATCTCTACCATCATCCCTTCAAAACTAGGACGGGAGAGATCTCTCCCGTCCTGGTTGCGAGATATCTCTGCCGTCCTAGTTGGGAGAGATCTCTACCGTCCTAGTTTTGGAGGAATGAGTGTAGCGATGATGATGGGAACATTCGCTCAAGGGTCTCGAGACCCTTGCGCGAATGTTCCCATCATCATCGCTACCATCATCACTATCGTCATCGACAACAAAAACTTTATTGAAAAAAGATATTCACTGCAGAGCAGTGGTAGGGTTCCTCATTTCAAGGCTGTATTGGATCTTACCACCTCTCAAACGTGATTAATGAGTCTTCTCTGAAGCTCCAGGTAATAGCTGCAAAGAGCTGCCTTCCGTTGCTTTTGTTTCTCCTGTGGTGTTGAACCACTGGCCATGTATCCACACATTCGCATGTTACATAATATAATGTCGGTTTACCACAGCAAATGGGGCACGCATCTTGCTATTGTTGTGGATATATTAAGCTGTACGTAGGTATATTTGAAAAGGTGTTCCTTTGCATTCGAATGTTCCCACGAAAAACAAAAACCAGTGCCCTTTAATAACATTGAAGACAGGCAAAAATAATTTTGTCTACGTATGGACAGTGGCGCCGCGCATGGCAATCTGGGTTCTTCCAATCGCCGTGTATACAGTGCCGTATGCTGCCACTATAAACAATCCACTAAAGTGACGCCCGGTCGCATTATTTTGTATAACGCCGCATAGGGCACTACTTCCCAATACCAAACGTTTTCAGGTTGCATAATATGAAACGCCAGGTATTGCTAACCTAATAACTTAAGGCTTTCCTTAATTAACCTAAACTAACGTAACCTGACCTGGCCAACTTAACGAAATATAACTTAACGTAACCCGGCGTATTGTAACCGCCGGCCCGTGCGGCACCAAGGCTTGCGCACACAGCTAGAGCGGCAGCCTGCGGACGTGTAGGGCGGGTAACTTGTTTTGTCGTATGCGCCGGGAGCACGAGTAGTGGCTCCTGCGGCCGCGATGATTTTCTCTGTAGCTTTTAGCTTTCCGGCTAAACCACACTCCTGTCCAAGGCAGATATAAAGATTTGTTGGAGTGGAAGCGGCGCCAGCCTGGGACGCCAGCGGCCTCCATCTTGCCGGAGGTAGAAAGCGCACTGCCGGCGCATCGCCTCCCCGCTTTTTCGCTGGTGCACGCGGTTCTGTTGGAAGTTTCAAATGAGTGCTAGTCTTGCTCTTGGATAATGGTTGCCTCCTGTGCTGCCTACGGTTGTACAAACAGGCTGAAGAAAGGTTGCGGCCTCACATTTCACCTGTAAGAACATGAAATCGTGTTCAATTGAGCTACTCGCGGTCATTTCAGCCGCATTGTAGTTTTCTTGCACGCCCGCGCATGAAAGAGCAGCAATATGACATTGCGTGTACGTGTGTGCCGCAGTTGATTGTCGTATATTTCTTGACAGGTTTCCGAAGAATGCAGAGGTGCGGAGTCTTTGGGAGCGGGCAGTTCGTCGTGAAGTATGGCGGGCTAAGGATGGCGACCGTTTGTGCTCTGCATTTCACTCCTGAGTGCTTCGACCACACTGGGCAAACGACGGGACTGCGGGTGGGAAGTGTGCCCACGGTGTTTCCAGCTTTTCCGCCTCATCTGTAGAAACGTGTAAGTATTACTGCCATCGTTGAACGAGAAGCGAAATGTTTAGCGTGCATTGCGTTATGGCCGCTACATAATTACTTGTTCCACAAAAATGTTGTTACGGCTATGCGCGGCATTTTTTGTAGGCCGAGAATGTGCGGCACGGTGGAGTAGTAGTTGTTGTTAACTGGTTACACCATAGCGGGTGCCATGTCTTCTTTGCTGGCATACAACTTTTCGTGCGTGACTATGAAAAAGCTTATTGCTTAATACATCAATTATTATTCTAAAAAAATGTGTAGCTTAAATGTTGGATCCAGACCATTGGTGTGAAGTTTTATTTAGTTTTTGCGCTTGCTGCCTTTTTAACTTGTCTGAGAAAACGTATGGTTTCAACTTCAGGTCAAACAGAAGCGTCCCGACCCCAAGTCTCGAGATTTCCTGGCCTCGCCTGGTTCTGAGTGTTCTGGGTTGTGCGACCTACCTGGAGCTGAAGATCTTCCTGAAGACTCGCCCACCAAACAGTTCTACAAAGACAAGGTCCTTGCTTCACAAGAAGAGATAACGCAGTTAAAGAAAAAGGTCAAAACACTGCAGCAAACTAAACGAAGGCTGGTCCAGAGAAATGAAATCGCCCAAGAAATCATCGAAGACTTGTCAGAAGAAGGTTCGCATGTGTTTACATCTGTGTTGTCAGATGACATTCAGCAAATACTTTGCAAGGCAGGCAATGAACAGAAGGGCAAGTACTCACCTGAGCTGCGAGCATTTGCACTGACTTTACATCTTTATAGTCTAGCTGCGTACGAGCTAGTGCGTGCTATCCAAGTTCAACGAGGCCTTCCCGCCCCAGCGAACACTTCGGGGCTGGTACAAGTCGATTCAAGGAGCTCCTGGCTTCACAGCCGAAGCATTTTCTTTCCTTGAGAAGTTTGCAGAAGCACGTGATGAGCCCTTCTACTGTGCTCTCATTGTAGACGACATGGCCATCAGGAAACACGTAGAGCTAGTTGGGGTTAAGGTAGTAGGGTATGTTGACTTCGGAACTGGGCTTGACAATGACAGTCTTCCCGAAGCTGCAAATCCATGTGTCTCCATGGTCGTTGGCGTCAACGTCAGATTTAAGATTCCAGTTGCATACTTCTTGATCGACTCACTCACAGGAGCAGAGAGGGCCGAGCTGGCCAAGCAGTGCATTGAGAAACTTGCGTCAGTGAAGGCTGAAGTTATCTCTCTTACGTTTGGCGGAGCCTTGTCGAATTTCACTATGGCCAGGTGTTTAGGTGCTCAACTTCGTGTTGATTGTGAGCAAATTTCTACAAGCTTTGTGAACCCGGCTGATAATGCTAAGAATGTTTACGTTATCCTAGGCGCCTGCCACATGATTAAGCTTATCCGCAATTCCTTGGCGAATGTAAGCTACATTGTTGACGCTGAAGGAAAACACATCAAGTGAGCCTACATAGTCGCATTGGAGGCATTGCAGCGTTCCGAAGGGCTGCGGCTGGGCAGCAAACTCACGAAAGTCCACTTCCCTAAATTACCTAATTCCCTAAAGGATTCCCTAAATGAAACTGCAACTCACGGACCAAAGCGATTTTCGCTTGATGGTGGTGTGCGCACAGATGGACGCGGACGGACATTGGGAGGTCCTAAGGTACTCCGCACAATTACAGGCGATGGATTAAGCCGTTTGACTCTCGAGTACTAACTCGCGGTCGTAGCCCAATGGGTAAGACGACTGACACTAACTCTGTCTGGGCTACCACACACAGGCTCGAATCCTGCCGGTGCCTGTGTGATTTTTTGTGATTGTAAATGCTATCCGCACGGACGCGGATGGACATTGTGCGGTCCTAACTTCTAAGGTACAAAACTTGTTTTGTAGGCTTCTTGATCTGCATGGCGAACACGGAAAAAATGCTCGAAGAGCTTGTTGACCAGGGTAACCTGGCCGAGACAAACACCTGGACGCACAAACTGAATCAAGATCGCGCTGAGAACTTCTTCGGATCTGTTCGTGGCCGAGGCGGGTATAACAGCAACCCAACCGCTGCCCAGTTCATGGCGGCATGCAAGCGTTTGCTGCGACAAACAGAAGTGACGTCTTCTAGTTCGGGAAACTACTCCAAAGACATGGTTTCCATCCCGAATACCACTACTGTTGTCGCCCAGGTAGACGCAGGGAGCACGCTCACGGACATGCGCAGGTCCTCGATCTTGGAGCCTCATGACTACCATGACCACACGCACCCCGAGAACCTTTCTGCCGTAGTTGTTGCGGTGGTGCCTTATATTGCAGGCGTCGTTGTACGCCAAGTGTGCAAGACAACAACAATCGAAGAGTGCATCGCAGCCTTGTGCTCAAATGAGCCAGCTCCTCTAGTTGAGCACAAAAACAGAGGTGGGCTCGTGTCCCCGTCCAAGGATGTTATTGACTTGTGTGAAGCCGTTGAAAAGGGGCTGCAACGGCTACAGATGGAGTGTGGAACAATTCAAGCAGTCAACTCCCAGTCAAAGCATCTCGTTTTAGAAGTGCTACAACTTTCTGTAGGGGAACAATGGTTTCAGACGCTACAGCAGCACATTCTTGAACTTGATCCCCTTGACAATCATATCTACAGCTTGTGCAAAAAAGTTGCACAGCTGTATGGGAAAATCCGCATCCACCACATGACAAAAGAAAGAAACCGCGAGATCATCAAGAACAAGGTCACGCCGTTCTTTCCAGAATGATCATCATCAAACACCAGTGAGTGTCCCCTCAGTACGCAATTTGGGTATGCTGTCGTGTATATTTTTAATGTTTGTGTGATTTTGCAATTTGTGCCACTTTCGAGTTTTTCTTAGCGTTTTCGTTGGCCATTTGGCCACCGACAAGCGAAGAATAAATTCTTACAACCTGACGCAAATGTTTTTATTGCTTTGAAGATGCGGGAAACTGCATTTGCTGCTGAAATAAGAGCGAGCGCAGCTGTACTCGGATGTTTCTTGCCACTTCCAAGATGGCCGCCGGGCGCTCGGCGCGGCTTCACCCGCTCCCATGAGTACGCATAGGCGGCTTCCACTCCAGAAAGTTTTCATATCCTCCTTGCCCCTGTCTCACTCACTTCCGACCTCCGTTTACGCCACGCGAAACGTCATGAAATGGCGCGAGGATGAAATGAGTTTCTCAATTGGTAATTTTTCGGCAAGTAAAGCATCTTGCGCCGCCGCCGAGCAAACGCTGAGAGGGCTACGGGGCAGTTTAACTTCGTACCCACCGCGGTGGCTCAGTGTTGTCCTAATGAGCACGAGGACGCGGGTTCGATTACAGCCGCGGTGGCCGCTTTTCTGATGGAGGCGAAAAGCGAAAACGTCCGTGCGTACGAGATTTCGGCGCACGTTAAAGAACCCTAGGTGGTCAAATTTAAACCGGAGCCCTCCAGTACGACGCGCCTCATCGCCTGCGTTGCGTCGGCGCGTTAAACCCTACAACCAACCAGTTTAACTTCGTCTGAACCCAACTTGCTAGTTGTCTTCAGTGTCCCTTTAAAGGAGTATACTCCATTAAAGGAGTATACTCCTATATACTGGCACTAAATTTCTCACTTTTGGTTTTTATGCTGTAAAGAATACCTAGTCGCCCAGGAATTACGGCAATCGAACCAACAGCGGTCAGCCTCCAGCATAAAATTTCTAACACATTTATTCCAACCACTTTCAAATTCGGTCACCGCGCGCCAAGTGGCCGTTCAAATGCTGGCCGGACGGCGTTACATCACGGTTTTGTGGCCGCAAAAACTGCAGGTGCTAACGTCAATGAAAAACCCGTGACGTCAGGTACGTTTGCCACATCGTCTGCTACGATTGCACATGGTCCGCACTCGTCCACGCAGTTGACATGTCGTCTGAATCGTCCGACTCGGATGAGCCGCTGCCACTCGAGTTTTTTAGATGCAAAGCATCTCTTAGTCGACCCTCCGTCGTCCGGCGTCCGCACCTCTCCCCCTACACTATAAAAAAAAAGAATAGTTAGCGGCACCCGGTTTCGATGCCACGACTGTCTGGCCGCAACGGGAGGTACGTGGCGCTCTTCCCACTGCGCTACAAAACCGAGACAGGAGCAAGTACTACGAACGCGCCTTATGTCCTTGACTCATTCAAACTACGTCAGGAAGCTACTGATACAACGAAGGCACGCGAAGCTGAACGTCAACGGAAACGACGAACTGAAAACTTTAGAGGAGGATGTTGAATTTCCCGTGGGAAAGCTGTGGCGGGAAGCGCCACGCGCCTTGCGGCTCAACCAGAGAAGAGGACGAAGAGGGCGGGCAGCGGGGTAGGAGCGTGAGGACGCAATAAAGAAAGACGAGAACCAGGAGGTGTTCGATCAGATAACGCCGGTCTCGGTCTTTTCGCTGTCTCTGCATTTCTCTACATTTCTCTGTCTCTACATGGGGGTTCACACTACGTTCCCGTTCTTGCTCCGATAAATGAAACAATATAACGGCAACACAATAAAACCTACACGGAACCCCTATGATGCTTCGTATCCTCCTCATGGTTCCCCACGGGAAGATGGTGTAATTTTTAGATGCAAAGCATCTCTTAGTCGACCCTCCGTCGTCCAGCGTCCGGCGTCCGCACCTCTCCTCCTCTCCACATCACCTGTGATAACACCACTCTCTCCCCTCCCCCTCTCCACACCACCTGTGCGCTACGCGCGCTGCTCCTCCTCTCCCCTCTCCACTCCCTCTGCTCTGCAAATAAACCCGGTCCGCGCTCCGCTCAATTGCTTCTTCGGTACTGCGCCGTCCGATGACTGGAAATGGACGCCAACGATTCCGTCAGCGAACTGGCTGGCAAACCTTCAACTAGCGCCAGCCAGCACACTGTCAGAACGACGAGCACCTCCGAAGACAAGGCTGCACAGAGGAGAGCTCGCGACGCCGAACGTAAACGGCAGCGTCGAGCAGCGGATTCCTCGCTTCGAGAACGAGAAGCCGCTTTGAAACGCCAGCGGCGAGTAGCTGATCCAGATTGCACGGCTTTGCATTCCTTCAGGGTTCCCACGTGGGAAGATGGTGTAATTTTTTTTATATCGCAGCGGCTCGAACCGGCGCGAACCCCAGTAGCAACAGTTTGTCGCCGCTCTTCTGAATCAATCTGATCGCTAAAACATTAGTGCCCTTCCATTCTAGAAGGATAACCTGCGAAGCTGGACGCAGTCCACGGAGTGCACGAAAGAAAACACGTTTGTTCGTAATTTGCGATTGAGCATACTTCTAGCCAATTAGCTGAATGAAACTTGGAAGGACCCGAGCTTCAGACTGGCGGACAAACGTGAAGCCGTCTTTTTTGCTCCCGCGTCGTAGGTATCTTAGTGTTTGTGTAATACAGCAACCCAATCCGCTCGACCATTGAGAGGACACCGGACTAGACGCATTGGGCCGCTTGACGTCTACGTTTAGACCTCCCTCCAGCACAACGGACATATCATCAGTAAGGGCATGAAACATATAGCATCGCGTGCACGCCCCCCCCCCCCCCCCTTCTCCCAACACGTGCACGCCGGCAACTGGCTATTTGCACGGGCTTAGAAGTGAGAGAAAACGTTGAAAATGTCGCTCTAAAAGCCCTCTAAGCTGCACAGGTAATATTGCCCCACGTCGGCGTTCCGAGTCGGCAAGTTGCCGTTCATCCGGGAGGGCTTCGAAGCCACTCGAAGCATAGAGTTTCTTACAATATACACAAGACAGGAATCTGGCGCTAGCGTCTATGCGGCTCACATCAAGGCCATCTGTGTCGTCATGTGCCGCCATTAGATCATGCGCTCGCCTAAGTTTCATCATTGGCTTGGATTGAAACGTTTTAGTAACCGCAAATTTAAACAAAGTGCCACAAAAACGCGAGGAATAGTGGGCAATTATGCGAGTGGAAAATAAAACAGGCTGTTTTAAAACTAAGAAAAAATGAAGTAAAGCGCATTTTTTTCTGGAACATTTAAGCCTGATATTTTTCAGACCAAGGTGGTAGTCACGAACAATGTTAATATTTGGGGGGGGGGGACTCATTAGAGACTCTTATTTTATTAATTTTACCATTATTTCAAATAATAAGTTGGTTGAAGAGTTTGGAAAGCTTTTTTAAGTGTGCCTATGAAAACGTCGCCGTAGAGGTGAACCGGTGTACCGACCATCAGCAACAGTTTAACAAGAAAAAAGAAAACGTGGCGTTAAACCATCACCTCCTGTATTTTTACAATGTCAAACGCATCGCGCGCTTCCCAATGGGAGTGAGTGGTACGCCTGCAGTGCCCACATGTCGCGAGGTGGGGCCCCGAGCTGAAGCGGGATCACGCAACCGTAACTGACTTCGAGAGCGGCTTGTGCCTGGTTGCCAAGGCAACCGATCACAGAGTTTCTTCCAATATACACTACAGAGTAACCTGGCGCTAGCGTCTATGCGGCTCACATCAAGGCCGTCTGTGTCGTCATGGACCGCCATTGTACATTGCGCTCGCGTTAGTTTCATCATTGGCTTGGATTGAAACGTTTTAGTGACCGCAAATTTAAACAAAGTGCCACAAAAACGAGAAGAATAGTGTGCAATTATGTTAGTGGAAAATAAAAACAGGCTGTTTTAAAACTGAAGAAAAAGGAAGTAAAACGTATTTTTGCCGAAACGGTTGTGCCTGCTATTCCGCAGGCCAAGGTTGTAGTTGCGAACAAGGTTAATATTTGGGAAGGGAAACTCATTAGAGACTCTGATTTTATTAATTTTACCATTATGGCAAATAATAAGTTGCTTGAAGAGTTTGGGAAGTTTTTTTAGCGTGACTATTAAAACGTTGCCTTCGTGGTGAACCGGTGCACCGACCGCCAACTAGTTTAGCAAGGAAAAATAAAACGTGGCCCTAAACAGTAGTTTACGATGACAAGATAGGACGCATACAAGCGCCCGTATCTGTCGTATCCCCGAGGTCGTTTCTTGTCTTCGTCGAAGTACGTTTTGTTTCTTCTTTTCGTCGGCTACCAATTTAGCGGCGGCATATTACCCGCTCAGTCATGCGTCCTTCGACTGCGGCATGAGCCACGTCAGGTACGATCACTCCCTGCCTGCTGTTCACCGAACACGGCTACCACAGAACCGGGAGGATTTCGGCTTCCTTGTAGCTCGTAAACGTGTTAATGCGTAGTGAATAAAGCAAATCCCCAAAACCGCTTAATAATCCAATTGTCATGCCAAGCCCAAGCCAAAAAGGGGGGTCTTCCCATGAACCCCCACGACGACATGGCTTGCAAGGCGCAGTTTCCTCTCTAGCATACTTACTAAGAAACTCTGTGCAATCGATGTTTCAGATTGTCGAAGAAAGGGCGCTCGCGCCAGCGCTAGAAAGCTCAGAGCCGCGGCGGAGCATGTTTTGCCAACATTGCCGCTCTCCAACACGCGTCGCCCCAAGCGGAACTGGTCACATCATTGAAGCGCTGGGAAGGCCAACGATTGGGCAGAGTGGCTGGAGTTGAAGGAGAGGGCTTGGTTGGCCGGTCCGGGCTGATGCGTTTGGCATTGCAAAAATACAGGAGGCGATGGTTAAACGGTTGTGGACGAAGACAAGATAGGACAGATACAGGCGCCCGTATCTGTCGTATGTTGTCTTCGTCAAAGTACGTTTTGTTTCTTTTTTTAGTCAGCTACAACTTTCGCGGAGGCATACTACCCGCTCAGTCGTATACGTCCTTCGACTGTGGCATGATCAACGTCAGGTGCGATCACGCACTGCCTGCCTTTTCACCGTACACGGCGACCACAGAACAGGGAGGATTACGGCTTCCTCGTAGCTCGAAGACGTGGTAATCCATAGTGAAGAAAGCAAATCCCCAAACCCGCTTCAGAATCCAATTGTCATGCCAAGCCCAAGCCAAAAAGGGGGTCTTCCCATAAACCCCCCCGACGACATGGATTACCAGGCGCAGTTTCCTCTCTAGTATACTTACAAAGAAACTCAATGACTAGAAGAGCTGGAATTAGATAACGCAACGGCGGCGGCAGCGGCTTTCTGTTGTTTTCGCACCTATTCGCGCTTCTGTTCTGGCTGACGCTTCTTCAATTACCGCTCTTCCTCCAAGTGAATGACATGCGCCCGTCCCATGGCGAGTTAAAGCTGGAAGGTCTCGAGCTTCATTATAGCTGACAAACATGTGGCTGTCCGTTTCCCTCCCGACCGTCGTAGGCATCTCACTGTCGGCGCAACACACCAACCCAGACCCAGACACACCAACCCAGTCGATTGAGGAGGACAGCTGACAGGATGCATTGAGCCATGAGACTTCCACGTTTAAATCTCGAAACAGCACAACAAGAATTATCGGAAGCGGCACGGAGCCCAGCTGTGCGTGGACGGCCCACTTCTCCACCTCGCCCCGTAACCCGTGAACGCATAAACGGGCAACCGGTGATGGGCTCATACTTTTACGTGACATACACCGGCAAAACTGTCGCTCGGAATGCCTTTCAAATTGAAGAATTATGGCCTCACGCCGGCGTTCCAACCGGCCACGTGGCTCTAAAATTCACACGTATACTCGGCGAGGTGGACTTCGAGGCGTCCACGGCGGCGGCGGATTTCGGTCAACAGATACCTTGAGCTGTCCGTTTACGACGGTCCCCTCCGCTCCGATAGCACGCGCGAGCGCCGCTGCGCTTGCGTGGGGCGCTATGGCGCTAGCGGCGATACCGGAACGGAACCCCGCTTCGCTACCCGGGGCCCCCGGGGCGGCCTTTTAGCGGGCCGTCGCCGCAGCTCACGCGGCGCGCGGAAATTTACGATGTGTGACCTGTGTGAAGCGAGCGCGCTACGCGAAATTCGTTTCGTCAGTTGAAACACGAGCGATGAAACCGCAAAAGCGCTTCCGGATAAGCAAAGGTGCCACACACCTCAACGACGTTTAGAACGCAAATGAAAAACGTTGACCGAAGCACGGGGCCTACTTTTATGCACCTACGAGAGAGACAGCCTTGAATTTGCTATTCGAAAGTTAAACGGCTACTTTTGATAAATATTTAACCCGCCGCAGTGGCTCAGTGGCTAAGGCGTTGTGCTGCTGAGCACGAGGACGCGGCGGCCGCTTTTCTGATAGAGGCGAAAAGCAAAAACGCCCGTGTGTACGAGATTTCGGCGCACGTTTATAGGTGGTCAAAATTAACCAGGAGCCCTCCACTACGGCGCGTCTCATCGCCTGCGTTGCGTCGACGCGTTAAACCTTGCAATCACTCAATCAGTCAATCAATCAATTTAGTTGTCATTAAGGACCATTATCTCGTGTCAGCGACTAAATTATATAAAAGAGGGGAAATAAGGCAATATACACGACACTTTACTTTATTTGGGGCCTAAAATACCAGTTCTTATAATTCCTTTGGATGACGTTTTAGTTTACACGCGCACAGCGCACGAAAAGCGACGCGAATGATTCTACGCCGAGGGAGATACGGTTATCGCTTAGCTAAAAGTGTTTCTGCTGCTGACGCTCCCGTCGCGCTGAGCGGGCCGCTGGCAGCGGAGCGGACCGCCAGAAGCGGTCAGCTAAAACTCAATTTTTACGCCCAGTCGCGCTGATATGTGTTCTCCACAATCGTCTGTTAACGGCACTACCGCCGTTGTCAGCCGATGGTGAAACTTGTGAAAGAGGCATCGGTGGTGGCGAGGGGCATAACAGTTGTGAAAGGGGGCTCGGCGGTTGCGAGGAGGAGCCCCGGAGCGGCGCCGAGTACAGCGGCTTTACCGGAATGAAATTAGGGGGGGTTGGGGGGGGGGGGGGGGGCGGTAGGCATGTACTGCTTCGCAGTAATAATTGATTAACCGGCATGTGCAAGCGCTGAGGGCTTTTGCATGCACCTGCATAATTCACGGGAAACAGCACGCCATCGCCTGTTTGGCGCTTGCGAGCAGCTGAGGCTACCTTAGTTTAGAACCCGCTGATTTGTCAGCCGCCCCTCGCACCGGCATGCACTCTGAGCCAAGGTCACCGTGCAAGATGTAACTTTGGATTACCGGCGTAAGAGGGACGCTTCGAATAAAAATCTGGGTAGAAAACGAAATTCAACCGAATCATTTGCACTATTCTGAATCTGAATGCGGAACTGCGCTAAAAACACGTAGTTTTTTGCGATTGTCACTGGCGCGTAATGCTGCGCGCGAGCGGTTTAAATGTCAACTTAAAATTTCTTCGAGCATGGGATCTGCCGACGGGCTTTGCGCCACCCGTGAAGCCCCGGCTGCCGAAGCAGCAGTAGCCCCGGACCTGAGCCAGAAGATGCTCACGCGTCTCTGGGTGGATGACCCGGATGCTGCTGCTGCAACATTATCGTCATCACCAAAATCAGATGTCTTTGCTCGCCTTCCCGCAAGGGGGGCAGTTAGTAGATTGCGACGTACTTTTATGACCAATATCAAAGGGAACACAGGAACGCGTAGAAAACACCCTCAGACTCAGCTATCCGTGATACGCAGCGGCCGCCGTCGGAAACAAAGTGGAAAGGGCGACGCTGTTCGAACAATTTTTCCCATTCCCGCCGTGCGTCTTATCGGCTGTCGGACGACACCATATTACTGGCGAAATGACGTGAGCTGCTGCTTTCTAGAAAAAAGCAGCGTGGTGGGAGTCCCTTTGTTGTGCTTGAAAAAACCCCTTTGTTTTTCACAGCGCCATCCGCGTATCGCTCCGAGTCTGTTTCGAGGCTGTTTGGCACGCGTTCCTGTGTTCCCTTTCATATTGCTCATAATAGTACCATGCTCGATGCAGCGTGGTCGTAACCACAAAGTGCCCTCTGGGAAGCGTGTTTCCAAACGCTTCGCTGCACAGAGCACCCACTTGACATGTGGGATGAAACTACGCGCGCTATTCTTATGAGCGCCTGCTAAAGGGAACTCCACCTTCGGGCTCTGTGACCTCGATGTAAAGTACTGAGTACTGGCGCTGACGGCTTGGATTCAAGCCCCAGCAGGTACATTTCTTAGTTCTTTCTTTTTTTTCAATGCTTCATTTTTTTTTCTAAATTTCATTTCGTCTCCTTAACTGAAATGTGCGCGTTGTTTTTGTTAACTATGGTGATTTTGTATGTTTTAGGTCGCTTTAGGTTTAATTACCACTCTCCATTGCGCGAACAGACATTTAACGTGGGTGTTCTGTACAGCGAAGTGTTTCTCCGGGAAGTGGTGTAGAGAACAGACGGGTGTGGGGTTTTCCGAAAGAATGCTGACCCCGCTTATAGGAGCAAGTTACAGTGTAACGAGCTAGTTTGCGCTATTCCTTTCAGTCTCGTGCGCTCCGCATTCCCAGTACGCAACACTGGTTTAGCGCATAGTGAGCGCACGTGTGACCGGCGCACGCTATTTCAGCAAAGTAGCATGCCTACGCTTGAGTGCTTGAATGCCTTACTGTATTCTGAATACAAGCAGCAAGGTGTCCCAACAAGCTTCTGCTCTTCTGTGGACAGCAAATTGTGTTTTATGTTTTTTGCGCCCATTTTAAATGCAGAGCATTTCTTAGCCTCGCCTCTTCCTGCGTCGGACGGCGTCCACAGCTCTGCGTCCGCAGCTGGTGCGCCTCTCCTCCTTCCCTCCTCTCTCTCAACAGCAGCTGGCGCGCGCATGCGTCTTAGTCGGCCCGTTCGCTCCGTCGCGGTCTCGGCGTAACAGGTGCCTGATAGCAGCGCGGTGGGGCGTGGAAGGGCGTGCGCTGCTTGCGCATGCGCGCTCTCCCCCCCCCCCCCCCCCCCCCCCGTACTGCTCTCCCTCTACTGCGCGCGCTGCAAATATAGCGGCTAGCGGTCGCTCGTGTTTCAGTCACTGCGTTGCTCCTTCCTTCCTTGGTTGACGCTCGTGCCCACGTTTACTCGTGTCTGCTACTGCAGCATCACGGAAGAAGCGATGGAAGCAACACTGCCTTCAATCAGTACTGAGGCCCCAATGCTCTGCATTTACTCGTGTTCCCCTCGCGGGAAGGCGCGGGAATTTTTTACGCTAATTCTCGTTTGTGTGTGTTCTCCTCAATAATCTGATAACGGTGCTACTGTCGTTGTTAGCCGCTAGCGCAACTTGTGAAAGTGGCATCCGTTGTGGCGAGGGGAATAGCCGTTGTGATAGAGCGGTTGGCGGTGACAAGGAAGAGCCCGGGAGTGGCGCCGAGTAAATCGGCTTCACCGGAAGGAAAACTGGGGGGTTAGACATATGTATACTGCTTCGCAGAAAAGAAGGTTCACGTGCGAGAAAAGATGTTAGTGTGATGAAAAACTGTGCTAGGGATTGTTATCAGCGCTGATTTTAAAAGCGGCAATCAGATATTTGCCGCAATGCTAAGCCTACGTTGACAGGCCGTGCAGGCTCGATGCATCGAACTAAACCTTTTTACACCCTTTTTGGCCAAAAAGGGTGTAGCATAAGTGAAAAAAGGGTATTTGGAGCCCATTACACCCTTTTTCTTGAATCTCACACCGTTTTCCTAGCTCTACACCCTTTTTGTGTGAAAAAAGGGTGTGGAAAAGGTGTTCAGCTGTTCATTGAATAAGGCCATGCATACATGTATAATTGCACTGTAAAGAAGAAGACATCCCCTCATACCCTCCTCCACTCGTAAAAAATATTCAAAAGCAAAAAAAAAGACTGTTCGTCTGCAATGATCGCTCGTTTTCATATACGGTGTGTCCCATGCCCCAAGTTCAGCTGTGGCACGTGAAATATCAATTTGAACGTTAAAAAAACTACAGCTGTGTGGTAAAAAGGGTGTTGAACGACGGCAACACGCTTGGCTTTCTGTAAGGCGTTGAAAAAATGTTAGTTGCGAAAAAACAACAGCGCAGCTGCGGGTCCACCTAGTTTCTTTCGGTGTCGCTCAGTTTTGCTACGTTTTCTATGCTTTGCGATGTTCTTGCTAAGCTAGGATAAGCTCTCAGGGTTAAGGCCGAGTTTAATCAGATTTTACAAGGCTGTTCCAGTGTGTCCCCCACACTAACAGCGGATCCAAGAAGAAAACAAGATAGGTCGGCCCCCAACTATGCTGTTTCTCCAGCCTTGCACCACCATTGCAAGCTGTGCCAATTCTTTTGCGTTTTAGAATAAAAAAAAAAAACACTAGTACCTTTGAAATGGTGCAGTAAGAGGTGCGTATACGCTTGCGCCTTCTGTGATAACACTCGGACAGGCTACAAAGCCGGCTTCAGATGGCGGGGAGTGTTTGTCTGGTATCATAATAAAATTTTATGAATTATTGAACGTAATAATTGCCTGTCGATTTAAAAGTTTTTGCAAATCCGCATGCTGATTTGTATGTGCTTACATTAAAATGCATAATTCCGAAATTAGCGCTACAATATCTTATTTTTGTGACAAGCCTACCGGTTCTATTGGAGAACTTTCCTCTGCTTGCTATAAAAGCATGAAGAGCAGATGTATTTCTAAGTAACTATGTACTCGCTGCCCCCATGCATCCAGTTGGTTTTCTTGCTCAATTCATTTGATGGTCAAGCGTGACTTGTGCATGTAGAATGTGTCTGTACGTGATGCTGCGCTCTCGGCCAATCCACACTGTCACGCGTAGCTCCGCTGCCAACACCCTTATTTTAGGGTGTTGAGCAACCTTACACCCTTTTTAGGGTGCACGAACACCCTTATTCCATCTTTACATCCTTTTTTAGCCAAAAAACATTTTAAAGGTGTTCGCCATGGGACAAGATTCTTACACTCTCTTCGGCCAAAAAAAGTGTAAAAAATTTTAGTGTGTGGGCCGACCGTGCGCCGCAGCGCCCGGTGCGGCGAGCGGCCGAAGGATGGCGCTACGTGCGCGGAAGAATCAAAACAGGTAACGACAGAAGTCTTGGTCACCGATCGCTGAAATGGCAATTACAGCGAAAATAAAGTTCCTTATGCGAGAAAGGGTATGACAGTGTAGTGAAAAGAGAGAAGAACGAAGGCCTTATGCCGGTGCTTTTGCCCAGCTCTGTCGCCATTTTTGACTCTCCGTGTGCCTAGTCATTGAAAGCACTTTCTAGTTTTACCTTTTGTGTTAGGGATTGTCATTCGCAGTTGCACAAATAGCGGCGATCAAATATCCGCCACGATGCTAAGACTAAAGTTCTCACCATCCGACCCGAGCCGAGCAACGAAAGCCGATTGCGGGCTGTTGGAAACGGCCTTCTTTTAAAATCGCCGCGCGTGAGCGCGTTGCGTTTGGGTTCCCCTAACCTCTTGTGGACCCCCAACGCCGGGTTCCCCTCTTATAAACCTGCCTAATCGTTTCCACTTCGCTTGTACTGCTGCTCCTCCGTCAACTTCGGGCTCTGCAGGTAGCACTCATCCGAGAAGTGCAGCGAGCAAATTCTGCTCGCCGGCTTCGGCTACCAGTTGTTGCGGCCGCCGCCGCGCTCGGACTCCGCCCACGTTTCGAGCTGTGCGTCGTCACGTGAAAAATAATGTGTCTTGACGCCGTCTGTCGAATTGCTCGGACAGGCTTCCACTAAGCAGTACTTCGCACTCCGTGAAATTGCCATAGCAGAACTTTGGCGAACCCGCCGCGGTGGCTCAGTGGCTAAGGCGTTGCGCTGCCATTATTCGAGTTGTGTGCTGCAAGGTGGGAGAGGTGTTTGTGTATGCAGGGGTGAGACGGCTGCGCATATTGCGCAGTTCTGATACAAATGTGTTTTCCTGCGCCGAGCTGCTCCAAAACAGTCTGAGAGCCAAGGATTTTAACGCTCCCGTCAGTTCCGGTGGGGAAACCCGCCGCGGTGGCTCAGTGGCTCAGTGGCTAAGGCGTGGCGCTGCTGAGCACGAGGTCGCGGGTTCGATTCCCGGCCGCGGCGGCCGCTTTTCTGATGGAGGCGAAAAGCAAAAACGCCCGTGTGTACGAGATTTCGGCGCACGATAAAGATCCCCAGGTGGCCAAAATTAATCCGGAGCCCTCCACTACGGCGCGCCTCATCGCCTGCGTTGCGTCGGCGCGTTAAACCCCACAATCAATCAATCAGAACTTTGGCGAGCTCGGCGACACGCCCAGGCCGCTCAGCCAAGACACCACACATTTTCGGCACCAGTGCAGGGGAACACCATGCGACGGCCATGAGCTGAAGACGAAAGACGTCGAAAACCCAAAGTGCGCAAAGTTTAAAAATCTTGCGGATAGAGGTATCACGGGTATCACACCTGCGCTTTCTGCCGAAACGAGACCACCAGCAACAGGAGCCCAGGCTATGGTTTCCGCTTCCGAAAACGACTATATGACGTCCCCCTGAACCGGCCAGAAACGCCGGAAGATGTTTCGTCACGCCGATAGCGATTTCGCTAGTGTGTGGTGGGTCGCGGCCGGGAAAAGTAGGATCGATTTTCGATGTGATTCCAGCCTCGGGTCGCTGCTGCGAAAAATTCTGTGAGGCATCTGTACAAACTAATAAAGCCAATTATATCGTTTTAGGCCTCTAAATTTGGTGTCAGTACCCCTTTAAGACACAGCTGAAGATATAAACATACCTTCACACACTAAAATAAAAAAATATCGAAATACTTACCCTACAGTGATTAAAGGGGCCATCAGAAGAAGATGGAAATTTGCTTTATGCTATAGACTTGGTGTTTTGAGTACCCTCAGCACTTACACGGCAGCATACGATGATTTATTCATCGAGAAATCGAAGAACTAAAAAAAAAATTAATTATTCCGCTGTATCGTATGTTTGGCGACGTCAGGGATGAGGCATTCAGGGCAGGTATTTAAAATGAAAGGTAGCATGTTGACCGCGGTAGTCACTATCTCACAGACGACTCTCTTGGTACTTTGTTTATCGACCACTCTCCTACATGGCGCAGCGATACCGCTCAAGGACGTTATTCGCACTGCGTATTTTCGTCACGGTTGGTAGTAATCGTTGGGTGAAACACCAGGTATGACTCGACAAACAGGGTCCCGTACGTTTTCGGGCCGCTTATGTCATTTTTCCAGTGTCGTATCAATGAAGCCCAACGCGCCAGATGGCTGTTCTAGGCAGCGTGGTCGGCAAAGTGCCGCACTAACTGCTTCTATGTTAGCGTGTTCCTTCGTAACTTCCATTGTCTACCCAACCACTCTTACTGCTATAAAAAGAATATGCACTAATATTAAGCGCAAATAGCTCGTTCTGCAAGATCGAGCTATTTGCATCGAGCTATCGTCATCTAACTCATCGTCCAATCCTTAATCTCTTTTAAATTTAGCCGGCCTCGGCCAATCGCAAGAAGCTGCTCATAATACGCCATGGGTTATAGTGCGGGCAATGAGCTAGTAGGTCGCATGGTAATTCAGTTTTTTTTTCCCTATATAGCTTATTTGAGTGACGTTTGCGTTAAAAGTGGTGTCAGTGTTATACGAACGAGACAATATTTTGAATGAACCAACTGTCTTTTTGCCTTCAAGACGCCTTTAAAAACGGTATTTCAACTGAAGATTCAAATCCACCGTTCGAAGTCCCGCAACAAACACTCTGCTTCTTCGGTGTCACAAAACGATGTAAACCGATGGAAAAAAGGTGGCGCTCCTAAATAAAATTTATAGCTCTCAAACTGATACAATGATGTCCGAAAAACTAAGCAAATGCGTTCCCACGGGCGAAGACAAACCATATTTCTAGTGATGCAATGAGTTTTTTTTTTTTTTTTTTTTCAAAATGATCACGTGAACCTGTGGACAACAAGACATGGCAATTTTCCCCTAGAAAACAGGTTGCAACAGAATAGGTCAGATAATGCCCGGCGAACGTGTTCGCAGATCGTATTTTGTATCTTTTTATTTTATTTATTTTATTTTCCTAAAGGGTTCCTGGAAGGGACATTACATGGGGGGTGGGGATACAAATGTTTGAGCATTACAAAGGGTGATGCGCAAAAAAAAAACAGCGAAACAGCAAACAAACACCTGCCCAAACGAAGACACAAAAATGTGTGAATACACTCTGAATGTTCGTAACACAGGCAGAATCGTTTTCACGGTTGGGAGAGATACAATCGCAGTGACACAAATCATTAGCAACTGCAAATGAACAGCAGATACAAAAGCCCAACCGCGGAAATCAGTGCTGCAATTCAACTTACAGTATATCAAACGGTTTGAAGCGAAAAAAAGATAGCACAAAAACAATAAACACAAATGGTCACTCGGGCTCGGAAATGGTTGTCAGTAACGCTTTGAATGTTTCTGTATCTGGTATTAACAATGTTATCCTGTAGAACGTTCCATTCTTTAGCAGCTCGAATAAAGAATGACTGCCCAAACGTGTTGCTTTTAGGGCGAGGGTACAGAACCTGCTTCGAGTTGCTACTATACGATCGGAAGAATGGAAGGGTGTTGTGATGTAGATGCTCGGTGGGGATGCGTGGTATAATTTGTGGAACAGAATAAGTCTTCACATTTTTCGACGCTGGCTGAAGGAAATGAGGGTGGCACGTTTTTTTTTTTTTTTTTAATTCCGTCGCACTGGTAAACGATGAACGATCTGAGAACGCGAATATGGCAGCGTGGTTCTAAATAGGTTCAGTGTTTTCTACTAGGTAATTCTTGAGTACACTGGCGCGTACTCAAGTGTGGGTCGGGTTAACGTGGTAAAGGCCTCCATTTTCAAGGGGGTGGGAGCAAACTTCAAGGTACGCTGCAAATACCCATCGATCTATTAGCTGCAGAAATGATATGGTCAATATGGACTGACCAGATAGATCACTTGGAAATGAGCCAGATCTTGTTGTGGCACGGATCAAAATGAGCCAAGTCTATTTTCTCGATGGGGGTGGGCTTTTGGCTTGACGTAATAGAACCAACATGGCAGCCTCCTTGTGATTTCCTGCATGACAACTCGCAGCTGATATTGAGCTTGTACGAAAATGACCTTTGTGCAACTGCTTTAAAATCTTTGTAAGCTGATGTATTGCACATAGCTACAAATAATTGGCCTTTAGTGGATGTTTTTGAAAGTTATCACTTATTTTCCAGAAATATAAGTAACGCAAAACGGAGATTAACTTCCACGGAGATCAACTTATGGAGCAAGCTGCCATCTAGGCCTTTACTGACAGCGGTGCGAGTGCGTGCCTCGTTTCGAACAATGCTCAGTGATCTGTTAGCGCAGAAATCAAACAACCCACGAGATTATAGAAGCAGCAGAAATGCTCAGAGTAGGAGACCAATGCGTCAGTGCCCTACCCGTTACACTCTCAGCAAAAGAACTCGACTACCTACTACCGAGACGAGAAATGTATGTCTCGGCGTTTTGCCTCCTATTCGTTAAGGTTTTTTAGTCGCTGCTAAATACAGAGCACATACGAGCATGTAAACGCTGTATTTTTCGAAATAAAAATTCACTTGTTAGTAGCGCCTTGTGTCAGGCAACCACGCTTGCCAGCTTCACGCGCATTATCGAGGCCTTTTCTCAGAATGCAATCCCCAAGAACATCCAAATCAGCCTTCATCAGAAGTGCATGAAAGAGACAACCAAGAGCGAGAAATTCTGTTTCGTGTCCCGTTCATACGACAAATACACGTACAATGAAGGTGGCTATTCAAAAGCGGTGAAGAGGCGTTCTAAACTTTCATCGAAAATGCGTGGTTCCCGCGTCTCTCTCTCTCTCTCTCTCACACACACACACACACACACACACACACAC